>NC_134269.1:168562079-168901172 GCF_031893055.1 Leptodactylus fuscus | reverse complement strand
TCACCGAGGACGGAGGTTTCCGTCCAGCTAGCTAGGGCTTAGATTCTGGGTAGGCAGGGACAGGCTAGGATAGGAAGGAGAAGACAACCACAACAGCTCTTGTAAGAGCTAAATTCCAGGGAGAAGCTTGTCAGTGTAACGTGGCACTGACGGGCTCAATCGCCGCAACCCAGCTTTCCCAGGATCCTGAATGGAATACACTGTCAGTGTATTCCCGTATACCCGATATATACCCCGATACCCGTTCCAACGGTGTGCCCCCCCACCTTCACCCCAGAAATACCCTGCAAGTCCCCTAGCAATAGAATTGGGGCTATATACACCCACAATTTTTACTACTGGTATACAGTGCCATTGTCTGACTGGGAATTCAAAGAATATATTGGGAATACAAATACCCTCATTTCTTGCTACTGCCATATAGTGCCAGTTTCTGACTGGTAATTCAAAGAATATATTGGGGTTACGTGCACCCACAATTTTTACTACTGGTATACAGTGCCATTGTCTGACTGGGAATTCAAAGAGTATATTGGGAATACAAATACCCTCATTTCTTGCTACTGCCATATAGTGCCAGTTTCTGACTGGGAATTCAAAGAATATATTGGGGTTACGTGCACCCACAATTTTTACTACTGGTATACAGTGCCATTGTCTGACTGGGAATTCAAAGAATATATTGGGGTTATAAATACCCTCATTTCTTGCTACTGCCATATAGTGCCAGTTTCTGACTGGTAATTCAAAGAATATATTGGGGTTACGTGCACCCACAATTTTTACTACTGGTATACAGTGCCATTGTCTGACTGGGAATTCAAAGAATATATTGGGAATACAAATACCCTCATTTCTTGCTACTGCCATATAGTGCCAGTTTCTGACTGGGAATTCAAAGAATATATTGGGGTTACGTGCACCCACAATTTTTACTACTGGTATACAGTGCCATTGTCTGACTGGGAATTCAAAGAATATATTGGGGTTATAAATACCCTCATTTCTTGCTACTGCCATATAGTGCCAGTTTCTGACTGGTAATTCAAAGAATATATTGGGGTTACGTGCACCCACAATTTTTACTACTGGTATACAGTGCCATTGTCTGACTGGGAATTCAAAGAGTATATTGGGAATACAAATACCCTCATTTCTTGCTACTGCCATATAGTGCCAGTTTCTGACTGGGAATTCAAAGAATATATTGGGGTTACGTGCACCCACAATTTTTACTACTGGTATACAGTGCCATTGTCTGACTGGGAATTCAAAGAATATATTGGGGTTATAAATACCCTCATTTCTTGCTACTGCCATATAGTGCCAGTTTCTGACTGGTAATTCAAAGAATATATTGGGGTTACGTGCACCCACAATTTTTACTACTGGTATACAGTGCCATTGTCTGACTGGGAATTCAAAGAGTATATTGGGAATACAAATACCCTCATTTCTTGCTACTGCCATATAGTGCCAGTTTCTGACTGGTAATTCAAAGAATATATTGGGGTTACGTGCACCCACAATTTTTACTACTGGTATACAGTGCCATTGTCTGACTGGGAATTCAAAGAATATATTGGGGTTATAAATACCCTCATTTCTTGCTACTGCCATATAGTGCCAGTTTCTGACTGGTAATTCAAAGAATATATTGGGGTTACGTGCACCCACAATTTTTACTACTGGTATACAGTGCCATTGTCTGACTGGGAATTCAAAGAGTATATTGGGAATACAAATACCCTCATTTCTTGCTACTGCCATATAGTGCCAGTTTCTGACTGGTAATTCAAAGAATATATTGGGGTTACGTGCACCCACAATTTTTACTACTGGTATACAGTGCCATTGTCTGACTGGGAATTCAAAGAATATATTGGGGTTATAAATACCCTCATTTCTTGCTACTGCCATATAGTGCCAGTTTCTGACTGGTAATTCAAAGAATATATTGGGGTTACGTGCACCCACAATTTTTACTACTGGTATACAGTGCCATTGTCTGACTGGGAATTCAAAGAGTATATTGGGAATACAAATACCCTCATTTCTTGCTACTGCCATATAGTGCCAGTTTCTGACTGGTAATTCAAAGAATATATTGGGGTTACGTGCACCCACAATTTTTACTACTGGTATACAGTGCCATTGTCTGACTGGGAATTCAAAGAATATATTGGGAATACAAATACCCTCATTTCTTGCTACTGCCATATAGTGCCAGTTTCTGACTGGTAATTCAAAGAATATATTGGGGTTACGTGCACCCACAATTTTTACTACTGGTATACAGTGCCATTGTCTGACTGGGAATTCAAAGAATATATTGGGGTTATAAATACCCTCATTTCTTGCTACTGCCATATAGTGCCAGTTTCTGACTGGGAATTCAAAGAATATATTGGGGTTACGTGCACCCACAATTTTTACTACTGGTATACAGTGCCATTGTCTGACTGGGAATTCAAAGAGTATATTGGGAATACAAATACCCTCATTTCTTGCTACTGCCATATAGTGCCAGTTTCTGACTGGGAATTCAAAGAATATATTGGGGTTACGTGCACCCACAATTTTTACTACTGGTATACAGTGCCATTGTCTGACTGGGAATTCAAAGAATATATTGGGGTTATAAATACCCTCATTTCTTGCTACTGCCATATAGTGCCAGTTTCTGACTGGTAATTCAAAGAATATATTGGGGTTACGTGCACCCACAATTTTTACTACTGGTATACAGTGCCATTGTCTGACTGGGAATTCAAAGAGTATATTGGGAATACAAATACCCTCATTTCTTGCTACTGCCATATAGTGCCAGTTTCTGACTGGTAATTCAAAGAATATATTGGGGTTACGTGCACCCACAATTTTTACTACTGGTATACAGTGCCATTGTCTGACTGGGAATTCAAAGAATATATTGGGGTTATAAATACCCTCATTTCTTGCTACTGCCATATAGTGCCAGTTTCTGACTGGTAATTCAAAGAATATATTGGGGTTACGTGCACCCACAATTTTTACTACTGGTATACAGTGCCATTGTCTGACTGGGAATTCAAAGAGTATATTGGGAATACAAATACCCTCATTTCTTGCTACTGCCATATAGTGCCAGTGTCTGACTGGGAATTCAAAGAATATATTGGGGTTACGTGCACCCACAATTTTTACTACTGGTATACAGTGCCATTGTCTGACTGGGAATTCAAAGAATATATTGGGGTTATAAATACCCTCATTTCTTGCTACTGCCATATAGTGCCAGTTTCTGACTGGTAATTCAAAGAATATATTGGGGTTACGTGCACCCACAATTTTTACTACTGGTATACAGTGCCATTGTCTGACTGGGAATTCAAAGAATATATTGGGAATACAAATACCCTCATTTCTTGCTACTGCCATATAGTGCCAGTTTCTGACTGGGAATTCAAAGAATATATTGGGGTTACGTGCACCCACAATTTTTACTACTGGTATACAGTGCCATTGTCTGACTGGGAATTCAAAGAATATATTGGGGTTATAAATACCCTCATTTCTTGCTACTGCCATATAGTGCCAGTTTCTGACTGGTAATTCAAAGAATATATTGGGGTTACGTGCACCCACAATTTTTACTACTGGTATACAGTGCCATTGTCTGACTGGGAATTCAAAGAGTATATTGGGAATACAAATACCCTCATTTCTTGCTACTGCCATATAGTGCCAGTTTCTGACTGGGAATTCAAAGAATATATTGGGGTTACGTGCACCCACAATTTTTACTACTGGTATACAGTGCCATTGTCTGACTGGGAATTCAAAGAATATATTGGGGTTATAAATACCCTCATTTCTTGCTACTGCCATATAGTGCCAGTTTCTGACTGGTAATTCAAAGAATATATTGGGGTTACGTGCACCCACAATTTTTACTACTGGTATACAGTGCCATTGTCTGACTGGGAATTCAAAGAGTATATTGGGAATACAAATACCCTCATTTCTTGCTACTGCCATATAGTGCCAGTTTCTGACTGGGAATTCAAAGAATATATTGGGGTTACGTGCACCCACAATTTTTACTACTGGTATACAGTGCCATTGTCTGACTGGGAATTCAAAGAATATATTGGGGTTATAAATACCCTCATTTCTTGCTACTGCCATATAGTGCCAGTTTCTGACTGGTAATTCAAAGAATATATTGGGGTTACGTGCACCCACAATTTTTACTACTGGTATACAGTGCCATTGTCTGACTGGGAATTCAAAGAGTATATTGGGAATACAAATACCCTCATTTCTTGCTACTGCCATATAGTGCCAGTTTCTGACTGGTAATTCAAAGAATATATTGGGGTTACGTGCACCCACAATTTTTACTACTGGTATACAGTGCCATTGTCTGACTGGGAATTCAAAGAATATATTGGGAATACAAATACCCTCATTTCTTGCTACTGCCATATAGTGCCAGTTTCTGACTGGTAATTCAAAGAATATATTGGGGTTACGTGCACCCACAATTTTTACTACTGGTATACAGTGCCATTGTCTGACTGGGAATTCAAAGAATATATTGGGGTTATAAATACCCTCATTTCTTGCTACTGCCATATAGTGCCAGTTTCTGACTGGTAATTCAAAGAATATATTGGGGTTACGTGCACCCACAATTTTTACTACTGGTATACAGTGCCATTGTCTGACTGGGAATTCAAAGAGTATATTGGGAATACAAATACCCTCATTTCTTGCTACTGCCATATAGTGCCAGTTTCTGACTGGTAATTCAAAGAATATATTGGGGTTACGTGCACCCACAATTTTTACTACTGGTATACAGTGCCATTGTCTGACTGGGAATTCAAAGAATATATTGGGGTTATAAATACCCTCATTTCTTGCTACTGCCATATAGTGCCAGTTTCTGACTGGTAATTCAAAGAATATATTGGGGTTACGTGCACCCACAATTTTTACTACTGGTATACAGTGCCATTGTCTGACTGGGAATTCAAAGAGTATATTGGGAATACAAATACCCTCATTTCTTGCTACTGCCATATAGTGCCAGTGTCTGACTGGGAATTCAAAGAATATATTGGGGTTACGTGCACCCACAATTTTTACTACTGGTATACAGTGCCATTGTCTGACTGGGAATTCAAAGAATATATTGGGGTTATAAATACCCTCATTTCTTGCTACTGCCATATAGTGCCAGTTTCTGACTGGTAATTCAAAGAATATATTGGGGTTACGTGCACCCACAATTTTTACTACTGGTATACAGTGCCATTGTCTGACTGGGAATTCAAAGAATATATTGGGAATACAAATACCCTCATTTCTTGCTACTGCCATATAGTGCCAGTTTCTGACTGGGAATTCAAAGAATATATTGGGGTTACGTGCACCCACAATTTTTACTACTGGTATACAGTGCCATTGTCTGACTGGGAATTCAAAGAATATATTGGGGTTATAAATACCCTCATTTCTTGCTACTGCCATATAGTGCCAGTTTCTGACTGGTAATTCAAAGAATATATTGGGGTTACGTGCACCCACAATTTTTACTACTGGTATACAGTGCCATTGTCTGACTGGGAATTCAAAGAGTATATTGGGAATACAAATACCCTCATTTCTTGCTACTGCCATATAGTGCCAGTTTCTGACTGGGAATTCAAAGAATATATTGGGGTTACGTGCACCCACAATTTTTACTACTGGTATACAGTGCCATTGTCTGACTGGGAATTCAAAGAATATATTGGGGTTATAAATACCCTCATTTCTTGCTACTGCCATATAGTGCCAGTTTCTGACTGGTAATTCAAAGAATATATTGGGGTTACGTGCACCCACAATTTTTACTACTGGTATACAGTGCCATTGTCTGACTGGGAATTCAAAGAGTATATTGGGAATACAAATACCCTCATTTCTTGCTACTGCCATATAGTGCCAGTTTCTGACTGGGAATTCAAAGAATATATTGGGGTTACGTGCACCCACAATTTTTACTACTGGTATACAGTGCCATTGTCTGACTGGGAATTCAAAGAATATATTGGGGTTATAAATACCCTCATTTCTTGCTACTGCCATATAGTGCCAGTTTCTGACTGGTAATTCAAAGAATATATTGGGGTTACGTGCACCCACAATTTTTACTACTGGTATACAGTGCCATTGTCTGACTGGGAATTCAAAGAGTATATTGGGAATACAAATACCCTCATTTCTTGCTACTGCCATATAGTGCCAGTTTCTGACTGGTAATTCAAAGAATATATTGGGGTTACGTGCACCCACAATTTTTACTACTGGTATACAGTGCCATTGTCTGACTGGGAATTCAAAGAATATATTGGGGTTATAAATACCCTCATTTCTTGCTACTGCCATATAGTGCCAGTTTCTGACTGGTAATTCAAAGAATATATTGGGGTTACGTGCACCCACAATTTTTACTACTGGTATACAGTGCCATTGTCTGACTGGGAATTCAAAGAGTATATTGGGAATACAAATACCCTCATTTCTTGCTACTGCCATATAGTGCCAGTGTCTGACTGGAATTCAAAGAATATATTGGGGTTACGTGCACCCACAATTTTTACTACTGGTATACAGTGCCATTGTCTGACTGGGAATTCAAAGAGTATATTGGGAATACAAATACCCTCATTCTTGCTACTGCCATATAGTGCCAGTGTCTGACTGGGAATTCAAAGAATATATTGGGGTTACGTGCACCCACAATTTTTACTACTGGTATACAGTGCCAATTTCTAACTAGGAATTCAAAATGCGCAAGGCTCCCGGAAAGGGACGTGGACGAGGCCGTGGGCGAGGTCGGGGGAATGGTTCTGGGGAGCAAGGTAGCAGTGAAGCCACAGGGCGTCCCGTGCCTACTCCTGTGGGGCAGCAAGCATTGCGCCACTCCACAGTGCCAGGGTTGCTTGCCACATTAACTAAACTGCAGGGTACAAACCTTAGTAGGCCCGAGAACCAGGAACAGGTCTTGCAATGGCTGTCAGAGAACGCTTACAGCACATTGTCCAGCAGCCAGTCAGACTCTGCCTCCTCTCCTCCTATTACCCAACAGTCTTGTCTTCCTTCCTCCCAAAATTCCGAAGCTTTACAGAACAATAACCCAAACTGTCCCTGCTCCCCAGAGCTGTTCTCCGCTCCTTTCATTGTCCCTCAACCTGCCTCTCCACGTCACGATTCCACGAACCTAACAGAGGAGCATCTGTGTCCAGATGCTCAAACACTAGAGTCTCCTCCATCTCCGTTCGATTTGGTGGTGGATGACCAGCAACCCACCCTCATCGACGATGATGTGACGCAGTTGCCGTCAGGGCATCCAGTTGACTGGCGCATTGTGCGGGAGGAGGAGATGAGACAGGAGTTGGAAGAGGAAGTGGTGGATGATGAGGACACTGACCCGACCTGGACAGGGGGGATGTCAAGCGGGGAAAGTAGTGTGGATGTTGAGGCAGGTGCAGCACCAAAAAGGGTAGCTAGAGGCAGAGGCAGAGGTCAGCAGCTTAGGCGAAGCCAGGCCACACCCGGAATCTCCCAAGATGTTCCAGTTCGTACCCAGCCCCGAAAAACTCCCACCTCGAGGGCACGTTTCTCGAAGGTGTGGAGTTTTTTCAAGGAATGCGCCGAGGACAGATATAGTGTTGTCTGCACAATTTGCCTCTCGAAATTGATTAGGGGCTCTGAGAAGAGCAACCTGTCCACCACTTCAATGCGCCGTCATTTGGAATCCAAGCACTGGAATCAGTGGCAGGCAGCAACGGCAGGACAAAGGCCGCCTGCCGTTCACGCCACTGCCACTGCCTCTGCCTCTGCCTCTGCCACTGCCACTGCTGACTGTGCTGGCGATGCACTCCAGAGGACGAGCCAGGACACCACTTCATCTGCCTCCGCCACTTTGTTGACTTCTACCTCATCCTCCCCTGGTCCTGTCTTATCTCCTTCTCCTGCACCATCAAAGGCACCATCAGGCGTTTCTTTACAACAACCCACCATCTCTCAGACATTGGAGCGGCGGCAGAAATACACTGCTAACCACCCACACGCGCAAGCCTTGAACGCCAACATCGCTAAACTGCTGGCCCAGGAGATGTTGGCGTTCCGGCTTGTTGAAACTCCCGCCTTCCTGGACCTGATGGCAACTGCGGCACCTCGCTATGCCGTCCCTAGCCGTCACTACTTCTCCCGGTGTGCCGTCCCCCGCCTTGCACCAGCACGTGTCACTCAACATCAGGCGGGCCCTTAGTTCCGCGCTTTGCACAAAGGTCCACTTGACCACCGACGCGTGGACAAGTGCATGCGGACAGGGACGCTACATTTCACTGACGGCACACTGGGTAAATGTAGTTGAGGCTGGGACTGCTTCCCAAACTGGCCCGGTGTACCTCGTCTCCCCGCCTAACATTCCTGGCAGGGACACGAGAAGAACACCCCCCTCCTCCTCCTCCTCTACCGCCTCCTCCTCCGCCTCCTCCTCCGCCACCGCCTCCTCCTCCGCTGTTAGATTGACCCCAGCTACGAGTTGGAAACGTTGCAGCACTGGCGTTGGTAGACGTCAGCAGGCTGTGCTGAAGCTGATCAGCTTGGGGGACAGACAGCACACTGCCTCCGAGGTGAGGGATGCCCTCCTCGATGAGACGGCAATATGGTTTGAGCCGCTGCACCTGGGCCCAGGCATGGTCGTTTGTGATAACGGCCGGAACCTGGTAGCAGCTCTGGAGCTTGCCGGACTCCAACATGTTCCATGCCTGGCCCACGTCTTCAACCTAGTGGTGCAACGTTTCCTAAAGAGCTACCCCAATGTTCCAGAGCTACTGGTGAAAGTGCGGCGCATGTGCGCCCACTTTCGCAAGTCGACAGTAGCCGCTGCTAGCTTAAAATCTCTCCAGCAACGCCTGCATGTGCCACAACACCGGCTTTTGTGCGACGTCCCCACACGCTGGAACTCAACGTTTCAGATGTTGAATAGAGTGGTTGAGCAGCAGAGACCTTTGATGGAATACCAGCTACAAAACCCTAGGGTGCCACAAAGTCAGCTGCCTCAGTTTCACATCCATGAGTGGCCATGGATGAGAGACCTTTGTGACATCCTACGGGTCTTTGAGGAGTCCACAAGGAGGGTGAGCTCTGAGGATGCGATGGTGAGCCTTACAATCCCGCTCTTGTGTGTTCTGAGAGAATCCCTGATTGACATCAGGGATAACTCAGATCACACAGAGGAGTTAGGGATAGCATCCGATCCGTCACAGCTGGAGAGTAGGTCCACACATCTGTCCGCTTCACTGCGTTTAATGGAGGAGGAGGAGGAGGAGGAGGAGGAGGAAGAAGAGTTGTCCGATGATGTGATGGTGATACAGGAGGCTTCCGGGCAACTTCGAATCGTCCCATTGTTGCAGCGCGGATGGGTAGACATGGAGGATGAGGAGGAAATGGAGATTGAACTTTCCGGTGGGGCCAGAGGAGTCATGCCAACTAACACTGTGGCAGACATGGCTGAGTTCATGTTGGGGTGCTTTACAACCGACAAGCGTATTGTCAAAATCATGGAGGACAACCAGTACTGGATCTTTGCTATCCTTGACCCCCGGTATAAAAACAACATCTCGTCTTTTATTCCGGTAGAGGGGAGGGCCAATCGCATCAATGCTTGCCACAGGCAATTGGTGCAGAATATGATGGAGATGTTTCCAGCATGTGACAGTGGCGGCAGGGAGGGCAGTTCCTCCAGTAGGCAACCAAGTTCTCACCGGTCCACACAAACGAGGGGCACACTGTCTAAGGTCTGGGACACCTTGATGGCACCCCCTCGCCAAAGTGCCGCCACGGAGGGTCCTAGTGTCACCAGGCGTGAGAAGTATAGGCGCATGTTGCGGGAATACCTTTCCGACCACAGCCCTGTCCTCTCCGACCCCTCTGCGCCCTACACGTATTGGGTGTCGAAGTTGGACCTGTGGCTTGAACTTGCCCTATATGCCTTGGAGGTGCTGTCCTGTCCTGCCGCCAGCGTCCTATCTGAGAGGGTGTTCAGTGCAGCCGGTGGCATCATCACTGACAAGCGCACCCGTCTGTCAGCTGAGAGTGCCGACCGGCTCACTTTGATAAAAATGAACCACCACTGGATAGAGCCTTCATTTTTGTGCCCACCTGTGTAAAGCACCCCAACATGAAACTCCATGTCTGTACTCAACCTCTCCAATTCCTCCGCATCCTCATACTCATCCACCATAAGCGTTGCACAATTCTGCTAATACTAGGCTCCCTCCAACATGATTTCCCCCAACTCTGCTGGTTAGAGGCTCCCTCCACCCTGATTTCCACCAACTCTGCTGGTTAGAGGCTCCCTCCACCCTGCTTTCCCACAACTCTGCTGGTTAGAGGCTCCTTCCACCATGAATTTGCCCAAACTGGGCTGTTTAGAGGCTCCCTCCACCATGAATTGGTCCAAACTGGGCTGGTTAGAGGCTCCCTCCACCATTAATTGGTCCAAACTGGGCTGGTTAGAGGCTCCCTCCACCATGAATTTGCCCAAACTGGGCTGTTTAGAGGCTCCCTCCACCATGAATTTGCCCAAACTGGGCTGTTTAGAGGCTCCCTCCACCATGAATTGGTCCAAACTGGGTTTTTTAGAGGCTCCCTCCACCATGAATTGGTCCAAACTGGGGTGGTTAGAGGCTCCCTCCACCATTAATTGGTCCAAACTGGGCTGGTTAGAGGCTCCCTCCACCATGAATTGGTCCAAACTGGGCTGGTTAGAGGCTCCCTCCACCATGAATTGGTCCAAACTGGGGTGGTTAGAGGCTCCCTCCACCATTAATTGGTCCAAACTGGGCTGGTTAGAGGCTCCCTCCACCATTAATTGGTCCAAACTGGGCTGGTTAGAGGCTCCCTCCACCATGAATTTGCCCAAACTGGGCTGTTTAGAGGCTCCCTCCACCATTAATTGGTCCAAACTGGGCTGGTTAGAGGCTCCCTCCACAATTAATTGGTCCAAACTGGGCTAATTAGAGGCTCCCTCCACCATGAATTGGTCCAAACTGGGTTTTTTAGAGGCTCCCTCCACCATGAATTTGCCCAAACTGGGCTGTTTAGAGGCTCCCTCCACCATGAATTGGTCCAAACTGGGCTGGTTAGAGGCTCCCTCCACCATGAATTTCCCAAAACTTGGCTGTTTAGAGGCTCCCTCCACCATTAATTGGTCCAAACTGGGCTGGTTAGAGGCTCCCTCCACCATGAATTGGTCCAAACTGGGGTTTTTAGAGGCTCCCTCCACCATGAATTGGTCCAAACTTGGCTGTTTAGAGGCTCCCTCCACCATGAATTGGTCCAAACTGGGGTGGTTAGAGGCTCCCTCCACCATTAATTGGTCCAAACTGGGCTGGTTAGAGGCTCCCTCCACCATTAATTGGTCCAAACTGGGCTGGTTAGAGGCTCCCTCCACCATGAATTTGCCCAAACTGGGCTGTTTAGAGGCTCCCTCCACCATGAATTTGCCCAAACTGGGCTGGTTAGAGGCTCCCTCCACCATGAATTGGTCCAAACGGGTTTTTAGAGGCTCCCTTCACCATGAATTGGTCCAAACTTGGCTGTTTAGAGGCTCCCTCCACCATGAATTGGTCCAAACTGGGGTGGTTAGAGGCTCCCTCCACCATTAATTGGTCCAAACTGGGCTGGTTAGAGGCTCCCTCCACCATTAATTGGTCCAAACTGGGCTGGTTAGAGGCTCCCTCCACCATGAATTGGTCCAAACTGGGGTTTTTAGAGGCTCCCTCCACCATGAATTGGTCCAAACTTGGCTGTTTAGAGGCTCCCTCCACCATTAATTGGTCCAAACTGGGCTGGTTAGAGGCTCCCTCCACCATGAATTGGTCCAAACTGGGTTTTTTAGAGGCTCCCTCCACCATGAATTTGCCCAAACTGGGCTGTTTAGAGGCTCCCTCCACCATGAATTGGTCCAAACTGGGTTTTTTAGAGGCTCCCTCCACCATGAATTGGTCCAAACTGGGCTGGTTAGAGGCTCCCTCCACCATGAATTGGTCCAAACTGGGGTGGTTAGAGGCTCCCTCCACCATTAATTGGTCCAAACTGGGCTGGTTAGAGGCTCCCTCCACCATTAATTGGTCCAAACTGGGCTGGTTAGAGGCTCCCTCCACCATGAATTTGCCCAAACTGGGCTGTTTAGAGGCTCCCTCCACCATTAATTGGTCCAAACTGGGCTGGTTAGAGGCTCCCTCCACAATTAATTGGTCCAAACTGGGCTAATTAGAGGCTCCCTCCACCATGAATTGGTCCAAACTGGGTTTTTTAGAGGCTCCCTCCACCATGAATTTGCCCAAACTGGGCTGTTTAGAGGCTCCCTCCACCATGAATTGGTCCAAACTGGGCTGGTTAGAGGCTCCCTCCACCATGAATTTCCCAAAACTTGGCTGTTTAGAGGCTCCCTCCACCATGAATTGGTCCAAACTGGGCTGGTTAGAGGCTCCCTCCACCATGAATTGGTCCAAACTGGGCTGGTTAGAGGCTCCCTCCACCATTAATTGGTCCAAACTGGGCTGGTTAGAGGCTCCCTCCACCATGAATTTGCCCAAACTGGGCTGGTTAGAGGCTCCCTCCACCATGAATTGGTCCAAACTGGGTTTTTTAGAGGCTCCCTCCACCATGAATTTGCCCAAACTGGGCTGGTTAGAGGCTCCCTCCACCATGAATTGGTCCAAACTGGGCTGGTTAGAGGCTCCCTCCACCATGAATTTGCCCAAACTGGGCTGTTTAGAGGCTCCCTCCACCATTAATTGGTCCAAACTGGGCTGGTTAGAGGCTCCCTCCACCATGAATTTGCCCAAACTGGGCTGTTTAGAGGCTCCCTCCACCATGAATTGGTCCAAACTGGGTTTTTTAGAGGCTCCCTCCACCATGAATTGGTCCAAACTGGGCTGGTTAGAGGCTCCCTCCACCATGAATTTCCCAAAACTTGGCTGTTTAGAGGCTCCCTCCACCATTAATTGGTCCAAACTGGGCTGGTTAGAGGCTCCCTCCACCATGAATTGGTCCAAACTGGGGTTTTTAGAGGCTCCCTCCACCATGAATTGGTCCAAACTTGGCTGTTTAGAGGCTCCCTCCACCATGAATTGGTCCAAACTGGGGTGGTTAGAGGCTCCCTCCACCATTAATTGGTCCAAACTGGGCTGGTTAGAGGCTCCCTCCACCATTAATTGGTCCAAACTGGGCTGGTTAGAGGCTCCCTCCACCATGAATTTGCCCAAACTGGGCTGTTTAGAGGCTCCCTCCACCATGAATTTGCCCAAACTGGGCTGGTTAGAGGCTCCCTCCACCATGAATTGGTCCAAACGGGTTTTTAGAGGCTCCCTTCACCATGAATTGGTCCAAACTTGGCTGTTTAGAGGCTCCCTCCACCATGAATTGGTCCAAACTGGGGTGGTTAGAGGCTCCCTCCACCATTAATTGGTCCAAACTGGGCTGGTTAGAGGCTCCCTCCACCATTAATTGGTCCAAACTGGGCTGGTTAGAGGCTCCCTCCACCATGAATTGGTCCAAACTGGGGTTTTTAGAGGCTCCCTCCACCATGAATTGGTCCAAACTTGGCTGTTTAGAGGCTCCCTCCACCATTAATTGGTCCAAACTGGGCTGGTTAGAGGCTCCCTCCACCATGAATTGGTCCAAACTGGGTTTTTTAGAGGCTCCCTCCACCATGAATTTGCCCAAACTGGGCTGTTTAGAGGCTCCCTCCACCATGAATTGGTCCAAACTGGGTTTTTTAGAGGCTCCCTCCACCATGAATTGGTCCAAACTGGGCTGGTTAGAGGCTCCCTCCACCATGAATTGGTCCAAACTGGGGTGGTTAGAGGCTCCCTCCACCATTAATTGGTCCAAACTGGGCTGGTTAGAGGCTCCCTCCACCATTAATTGGTCCAAACTGGGCTGGTTAGAGGCTCCCTCCACCATGAATTTGCCCAAACTGGGCTGTTTAGAGGCTCCCTCCACCATTAATTGGTCCAAACTGGGCTGGTTAGAGGCTCCCTCCACAATTAATTGGTCCAAACTGGGCTAATTAGAGGCTCCCTCCACCATGAATTGGTCCAAACTGGGTTTTTTAGAGGCTCCCTCCACCATGAATTTGCCCAAACTGGGCTGTTTAGAGGCTCCCTCCACCATGAATTGGTCCAAACTGGGCTGGTTAGAGGCTCCCTCCACCATGAATTGGTCCAAACTGGGTTTTTTAGAGGCTCCCTCCACCATGAATTGGTCCAAACTGGGCTGGTTAGAGGCTCCCTCCACCATGAATTTCCCAAAACTTGGCTGTTTAGAGGCTCCCTCCACCATTAATTGGTCCAAACTGGGCTGGTTAGAGGCTCCCTCCACCATGAATTGGTCCAAACTGGGGTTTTTAGAGGCTCCCTCCACCATGAATTGGTCCAAACTTGGCTGTTTAGAGGCTCCCTCCACCATGAATTGGTCCAAACTGGGGTGGTTAGAGGCTCCCTCCACCATTAATTGGTCCAAACTGGGCTGGTTAGAGGCTCCCTCCACCATTAATTGGTCCAAACTGGGCTGGTTAGAGGCTCCCTCCACCATGAATTTGCCCAAACTGGGCTGTTTAGAGGCTCCCTCCACCATGAATTTGCCCAAACTGGGCTGGTTAGAGGCTCCCTCCACCATGAATTGGTCCAAACGGGTTTTTAGAGGCTCCCTTCACCATGAATTGGTCCAAACTTGGCTGTTTAGAGGCTCCCTCCACCATGAATTGGTCCAAACTGGGGTGGTTAGAGGCTCCCTCCACCAATAATTGGTCCAAACTGGGCTGGTTAGAGGCTCCCTCCACCATTAATTGGTCCAAACTGGGCTGGTTAGAGGCTCCCTCCACCATGAATTGGTCCAAACTGGGGTTTTTAGAGGCTCCCTCCACCATGAATTGGTCCAAACTTGGCTGTTTAGAGGCTCCCTCCACCATTAATTGGTCCAAACTGGGCTGGTTAGAGGCTCCCTCCACCATGAATTGGTCCAAACTGGGTTTTTTAGAGGCTCCCTCCACCATGAATTTGCCCAAACTGGGCTGTTTAGAGGCTCCCTCCACCATGAATTGGTCCAAACTGGGTTTTTTAGAGGCTCCCTCCACCATGAATTGGTCCAAACTGGGCTGGTTAGAGGCTCCCTCCACCATGAATTGGTCCAAACTGGGGTGGTTAGAGGCTCCCTCCACCATTAATTGGTCCAAACTGGGCTGGTTAGAGGCTCCCTCCACCATTAATTGGTCCAAACTGGGCTGGTTAGAGGCTCCCTCCACCATGAATTTGCCCAAACTGGGCTGTTTAGAGGCTCCCTCCACCATTAATTGGTCCAAACTGGGCTGGTTAGAGGCTCCCTCCACAATTAATTGGTCCAAACTGGGCTAATTAGAGGCTCCCTCCACCATGAATTGGTCCAAACTGGGTTTTTTAGAGGCTCCCTCCACCATGAATTTGCCCAAACTGGGCTGTTTAGAGGCTCCCTCCACCATGAATTGGTCCAAACTGGGCTGGTTAGAGGCTCCCTCCACCATGAATTTCCCAAAACTTGGCTGTTTAGAGGCTCCCTCCACCATTAATTGGTCCAAACTGGGCTGGTTAGAGGCTCCCTCCACCATGAATTGGTCCAAACTGGGCTGGTTAGAGGCTCCCTCCACCATTAATTGGTCCAAACTGGGCTGGTTAGAGGCTCCCTCCACCATGAATTTGCCCAAACTGGGCTGGTTAGAGGCTCCCTCCACCATGAATTGGTCCAAACTGGGTTTTTTAGAGGCTCCCTCCACCATGAATTTGCCCAAACTGGGCTGGTTAGAGGCTCCCTCCACCATGAATTGGTCCAAACTGGGCTGGTTAGAGGCTCCCTCCACCATGAATTTGCCCAAACTGGGCTGTTTAGAGGCTCCCTCCACCATTAATTGGTCCAAACTGGGCTGGTTAGAGGCTCCCTCCACCATGAATTTGCCCAAACTGGGCTGTTTAGAGGCTCCCTCCACCATGAATTGGTCCAAACTGGGTTTTTTAGAGGCTCCCTCCACCATGAATTGGTCCAAACTGGGCTGGTTAGAGGCTCCCTCCACCATGAATTTCCCAAAACTTGGCTGTTTAGAGGCTCCCTCCACCATGAATTGGTCCAAACTGGGCTGGTTAGAGGCTCCCTCCACCATGAATTTCCCAAAACTTGGCTGTTTAGAGGCTCCCTCCACCATGAATTGGTCCAAACTGGGCTGGTTAGAGGCTCCCTCCACCATTAATTGGTCCAAACTGGGCTGGTTAGAGGCTCCCTCCACCATGAATTGGTCCAAACTGGGTTTTTTAGAGGCTCCCTCCACCATGAATTTGCCCAAACTGGGCTGTTTAGAGGCTCCCTCCACCATGAATTGGTTCAAACTGGGCTGGTTAGAGGCTCCCTCCACCATTAATTGGTCCAAACTGGGCTGGTTAGAGGCTCCCTCCACCATTAATTGGTCCAAACTGGGCTGGTTAGAGGCTCCCTCCACCATGAATTTGCCCAAACTGGGCTGGTTAGAGGCTCCCTCCACCATGAATTGGTCCAAACTGGGTTTTTTAGAGGCTCCCTCCACCATGAATTTGCCCAAACTGGGCTGGTTAGAGGCTCCCTCCACCATGAATTGGTCCAAACTGGGGTTTTTAGAGGCTCCCTCCACCATGAATTTGCCCAAACTGGGGTGTTTAGAGGCTCCCTCCACCATGAATTTGCCCAAACTCTGCTGGTTAGAGGCTCAATCCACCCTGATTTTCAAAACAAATGTTGGTGCCAACCTCAACTTACTACAAGGGCCAAATTCACTGCTGGTGACAAGCTCTCCTCACTGCAAGTGCCAAATACACATGTTTCAAGGTGTTTTCCTACTGTCAGAGAGGTGGTATTGAGTGTGTAAAGTGTGTAGTTGTTAGGCTGTGATGTTGGGGTAATAGAGGGTCTTTGGTGTGTTAGATGCCCCCAGACATGCTTCCCCTGCTGTCCCAGTGTCATTCCAGAGGTGTTGGCATCATTTCCTGGGGTGTCATAGTGGACTTGGTGACCCTCCAGACACGGATTTGGGTTTCCCCCTTAACGAGTATCTGTTCCCCATAGACTATAATGGGGTTCGAAACCCGTTCGAACACACGAACATTGAGCGGCTGTTCGAATCGAATTTCGAACCTCGAACATTTTAGTGTTCGCTCATCTCTAATAAGCATGACATGAATGTAAACTAACAATGAGCAAACAGACTCTTCCCCCATTTTATATGACTAGGGTCCTTCTTAGAGTTAACCCAAACCTGCTTGTCTGTACCCACAGAATTAACCTTTGAGATGACCACCCAATGATGCATGAAAAAGGGGTCTTCTAGACAGGTGGTCTTCTCAAAGAGCATGACTAGTATGGATAATTGAAAATCTGTCACAGAAAATGTGTAGAGTATATATAGTACAGAGTTGTCCTACATTACCTGTCCTCTTGACTGGACATGCCTAGATATGTGTTAAAGGGGTTTTCTAGGACTTTCCATTTGTTATAAGACGCACACCAGGTTTAGTCGAGAAAAAAAGAGATTTTTTTTTTTTCATATTAATTTAACTTTCCCTGGGAGTTATAGGGAGTAGAGATACAATGTCAATAACTGGTATTGTAGGGAAGATAAAGGAGCTAAATGTAAGGTGCACATACACAAAAAGTCCAGTTAGTGGCCTCCACCTGGTACAATGTAATATTGGTGTATAATGGGGCATACTTTGTGGGGACATTAAGGACCATTATACTGTGAGGGGGACATTAATGTGGCATTATACTGTGTAGGGGGCACTAAGGAGCATTACACTATGTAGGGACACTAGGGAGCATTACACCATGTGGGGGCACTAAGGGGCATTACACTATGTGGGGGGCACTAAGGAACATTATACTATGTGGGGGCACTAAGGAGAATTACACTGTGGGGGCACTAAGGAGCATTACACTATGTGGGGGCACTAAGGAGCATTACACTATGTGTGGGGCACTAAGGAGCATTATACTTTGTGGGGGCACTAAGGAGAATTACACTATGTGAGGGGCACTAAGGAGCATTATACTATGTGGGGGCACTAAGGAGCATTACACTATGTGTGGGGCACTAAGGAGCATTACACTATGTGTGGGGCACTAAGGAGCATTATACTTTGTGGGGGCACTAAGGAGAATTACACTATGTGATGGGCACTAAGGAGCATTATACTATGTGGGGGCACTAAGGAGCATTACACTATGTGTGGGGCACTAAGGAGCATTATACTTTGTGGGGGCACTAAGGAGAATTACACTATGTGAGGGGCACTAAGGAGCATTATACTATGTGGGGGCACTAAGGAGCATTACACTATGTGTGGGGCACTAAGGAGCATTACACTATGTGTGGGGCACTAAGGAGCATTATACTTTGTGGGGGCACTAAGGAGAATTACACTATGTGATGGGCACTAAGGAGCATTATACTATGTGGGGGCACTAAGGAGCATTACACTATGTGTGGGGCACTAAGGAGCATTATACTTTGTGGGGGCACTAAGGAGAATTACACTATGTGAGGGGCACTAAGGAGCATTATACTATGTGGGGGCACTAAGGAGCATTACACTATGTGGGGGGCACTAAGGAGCATTACACTATGTGGGGAGCACTAAGGAGCATTACACTATGTGATGGGCACTATTGAGCATTATACTATGTGGGTCCACTAAGGAGCGTTACACTATATGGGGGGCACTAAGGAGCATTACACTATGTGGGGCCACTAAGGAGCATTACACTATATGGGGGCACTAAGGAGCATTACACTATGTGGGGCCACTAAGGAGCATTACACTATATGGGGGCACTAAGGAGCATTACACTATGTGGGGCCACTAAGGAGCGTTACACTATATGGGGGGCACTAAGGAGCATTACACTATGTGGGGCCACTAAGGAGCATTACACTATATGGGGGCACTAAGGAGCATTACAGTATGTGGGGCCACTAAGGAGCATTACACTATATGGGGGCTCTTCCAGGCTCCCTTCAGAGAGTGCTAAGAGTGGCCTATAGAATCATAGAAAATCTATGTATCTTTAAAGTTCACCATGGGCTCTCCTAGGAGGGATGAACAGAACCTGTTAAAAATGAAGGGGGATCAATAAATTTTGTTTTCGTTTTATGTACCCTTTGTACTTATACAAATATAATAAAAATAAATAGAAGGAAATGAAGGGACACCATGCTTAACTCTTCTAGTAATTGCTGTGGCTCTCAGTGCCTGATTCTGCAGATAAAAACTTCTGACATGTCTCTATGACATGGTAAATGTCTTGTAGTATAATAAGTACCCTGTAAAATACAATGAAAGAACCCAACTGGGTTTATAGAATTGAAGGCAAAAATCTAAATCAAAGCGGTGAAATACTGCAGAGACTGGAGCCAAGCAAGTATTGTATGAAAGATGTGACAAAGAGGTAAGATTAGCATAGTAAGAGTTTACAAAAAAGAAGAAATACATGGCCCCTGCTAGATCGGTGAAGCAAAGATGTGAGTGAAACATGTACTGCTGTACTGCTAAGGATTTCCATTAGTTGCATTCATACGGTTCTGTATGGTGCTACGAGACTGTTTTTCTGAAAATGAAACATCCATTTAGCCTCCCCTCTCCGGTTACAATGTAGCTAATATTTTAAGAGCTTCCATAATATGAAGAAAAGTAGATGATTATAGAGGTAAATGGGTTTAATGTTTGGCTTCGGCATGCCGTCGCTTACTGTTGGGTCTACTTTATATTACTATGTCTGTATGATTTTATTCCTCAGATGATTTCCTTTTGTCCATCAACTATTCACTTGATCGAAATGAAACATTTTTTTTTACAGTACACAAGTCATGCTAGAATGTAAATTTTCTAGGCAGGCATGCTGAATCTTTCAAACCAATGTGCAGAATTCATGCAGGAATAAATAGAGGCTTCCAGCACCTGCTTAATCTCAATTTGCATATTCTTTGTAGCCAATTTAAAGAATATGCCTGAGATCGGTTTATGAATATTAATAATAGACCATAGAGCTGCCAACATCATTTTACCTTTTAGTGCATCTTAGTTTTCGAGGTAAGTCAGTTTATAGCAAAGAATATAGCTATGGACATGTTTTATTTCTTTTTTGTTGTTGTCCTTGCTTTATTTTAGGAGAGCTTTAGCTTCGTTTTATGGAATGGTACATCAACATTATCACAGCATCATATTTCTTCATTAGCTTTTTCATTAGCAAAGAAGATCATGCATATATAATGAAAAGATTGAAGAGGAAAGTCTTGATGTTTGTTGCAAAAACAGAATTCTACATTCTAATTCTGGTGATAAGATGAAGAAGATGAGATTTCAAAGTCAACATGAGGGAATAAACATCGAATCATACTGCTCTTTATAAATTTGTATACATAAGATAAGATAAGATAATCCTTTAATAGTCCCACAGTGGGGAAATTTCAGTATGTTACAGCTGCATAGTAATACAGATACATGATAATACACAGTAAATATTACAGAAGTAGTAGACACACATATGCTGAGAAAGATATGCTAGGAGTCCATAGCAGCTTAGGAACAGAGAAGAAAGAAGGAGGACATTCATAATCATTAGTTCTCTGTGCGAGTGATCTTCGCTTGGTCTGATGTAGATTATACAGCCTGGTCGCGGTTGGAAGGAAGGACTTGTGATAGCGCTCCTTCTCACACTTGGGGTGAAGCAGATGGTTACTTACAGTGCTGCCAAGTCCCATCAGGGTCCCATACATGGGGTGGGATTTGTTCTCCCGCATGGAGGTCACCACAGGCAGTATCCTTCTGTCACCCACCACCTGTACTGGGTCCAAGGGGCTCCCCAGGACAGAGCTGGCCCTCCTGATCAGCCTGTCAAGTCTATTTCTGTCCCTGGTTGATATACTGCTCCCCCAGCAGGCTACACCGAAAAAGATGACTGAGGCAACCACAGAGTTGAAGAAGGCCCTAAGAAGTGTCCCCTGGACTCCGAAGGCCCTCAGCCTCCTGAGCAGGTAGAGCCTGCTGTGGCCCTTTCTGTGCAGCGCCTCCAGGTGATCGGCCCAGTCTAGTTTATTATTGAGGAGCACACCCAGATACTTATAGGTCCTGACTATCTCAATGCCTTCCATGACAAAATCTTGGATGGAAGCCAACCATACATTGGCAGGAGTAAGTATCTGACCACTGGGAATGGGTCTCATGACTTGCCTTCAGGGTTCCATGTAAACTAGGAGCCACCCTGTGTTATGGTCTCGAGATCCCATGTCCACAGACTGGCCCCGGACTGATAACTTCTCAGTACGGTACAGGAAAAACATATATAAAAACAAACAATAATAAGTATGAGCAGTTTGGACTTCTAGTGTGGATCCTCCTACACCCTGCCTCGCACAACTAGAAGTAGCCGTGGGCCCGACTAACTTGCCTGAAGGGGCACGAGCACAGCCGGAGAAGTAGCTAACCTGCAAAGGGAAATAGAGCCCCTGTCTAGCTTCACGTTTACGAAGGAGAGGCAGATACAGAACAAGCCCCCCACGGATGTCCAGACTTGGACTAACGGTGAACGTGAGTACACAAAAGCATAGGAAGAGAATAAACGTGAAACACAGAATAACTGAACTAAGCAAGGGATAGGAAAAAACAGAACTTAGGATCACACACAAAAAACCCCTACCAAAATTCCAAACTTCCAAACAGAAAAATACCTAGGGCTCGCTGCGCCCGGAACACTATGTCTGGATACAAGCTCAATACTTAGCGAACCAGTCCTGTGTGAACAGGAGCAAGAAACTGGATGGGCCAGGATGCAGATGGAAGCAGCTTTCAGACAACAGACATTCACTAGGAACAGACGTTTAAGACCGGCATCAGATAGCATGTGCAACAACCTTATATAGTAAGGAGAAGGCCTCGCCCATGGCCTGTAAAGTATTCAGCACTGCAGAGAACTTAACCCCTTCAGAGGCCAAGACACACCAGGCACTGATCCACCAGGCCACTCACCACGTGATCCACGCCCAAGTGCCAGAGCAGAAACTGCATGTCTGGTGTGAACACTCCCCTGCCGTGCATCAGGTGGTTCACGCGCTGAATGCCGTCCGGACACTCTGCGCCTGAACCTAACAGGCCGAGACTGCTGAGACCGGGTCATAACACCCTGGCCACCAATTCTATAGCAATGAACAGAGCGGTTGACATGCAAGCACCTCATTGCTCCATTCACTTGGGGCACTCAGGGAAACTTGCAGGCTCCCATTATTAGGATCATGCTGTAGCTAGAGGATAAATGTCCTCAATGGGATAGCCTCTTTAAATCCAGGGAATAACGGATCAGACTTACAGTGGGTTATCTACAGTGGAATTGCCAGCAGCTAACCTGCTGTGATGTACAGTAGCAGTGTACTTGATGGGACTTAATAGTCTCTCACCCAGCCAAACTAGTTTCCTTATGCTGTGCTGACAAGATCCAACTAGATCAAAACAGCGCTGTCCACAGTTGGGTATCTGTTCTTTTTGGAATAGATATACTAGTTTGACAATAATCCCAAATCATGGTATTACTGTAGGTTGTCTGAAAACGTTCTACTCATGAATTCAATGTGTAAGTAGTTTATATGTAAAGAAATATATAGCAAAAAAAAAAAAGAGGGAAGTCCACAGCCAACAACAAATTGATAGTATATTGTAGGATTTCCTGATGCGCGGATAGAGCCTCCCGGACGAGGACAAAGACACAATGCAAAAAGGTAGGTATATCCAGCAACCAAGGAAAGTCCAGTAGTAAAATAAATCTTAACTTTTATTGATGCATAGTACAGTCCATAAAAAACATTATGAGATACTGTGTGAATAAAAAAAAGTATTGCCTACAAAAACATACCCAGATGGAAAAACAAATTCACATACGCATGGCTAACCACTGACGCGTTTCGAGTACTTCAACTCTTAGTCATAGCGATATGAGACGCTATGACTAAGAGTTAAAGTACTTGAAACGTGCCAGCGGTTAGCCATGCATATGTGAATTTGTTTTTCCATGCTGGGTATGCAGCCAGCTGAACATTTTGCATGGAGTTCCATTTGTGCTGCTGCCACACATGATGCTTAGTGTATGCACAGCGGGCATCTCCCAGCTCATCCCACAGCAACGGGAACAGTGGATACAACATATTGCAGCGGCATCAGCGGCGTTTTACTTCCGGGGGGTGCCTTATATTAGGCAATTCAACAAAACCTCTGCAATGTCTTACTTTTGGAGGATGACTTATTTTCATGGAAACACGGTAGTTAATTTGCCGTTCACTTCCTGTTAGTCAGAAAGGTCTGTCTATAGTTATCAATAAAAATGCAAGCTATTTTCACTGTGTGAATAGAGAGGTGAGGGCCTGAATTTCCTCACATCCTCTACATATAACTGAAAATTACTTCATCTGTGCATGAGAATGAGCATTCTACACATCTCACAACTTCAGGGACTAAGAGAACTCCTTAAGGAGAGTGCCATTAAGGCCACCTTTGTAGCCGTATAGAAACTTACAAGCCATTTATGCTCCACTGGGGGATTCTGGGGAATATGCAAATCAGATTTCCAGGATGTAATTAGGCATGACTTTTTCAGACAACTTCTGTCCCAATTCACAAATGAGTGGCAGCAGCAACTATATAATTCTGTACAGAGTATCTCTGTCACTATATACATCTACCCTGTTATTTATAAAGGAATTAATTTATTATTTATGCTTACTTATATAGCGCCATCATATTCCACAGCGCTTTACAGACATTGACAGTCACTGTCCCATATAGGGCTCACAATCTACATTCCTTATCAGTATGTCTTTGGTGTGTGGGAGGAAACCAGAGTACCCGGAGGAAACCCACGCAAACACAGGGAGAACATACAAACTCCTTGCAGATGTTGTCCTTGGCAGGATTTGAACCTAGGACTCCAGTGCTGCAAGGCTGTAGTGCTAACCACTGAGTCACCATGCTGCCCACACTAGTTAATTTTAGATAAAGGGTATGTTATCATTTTTGTACATTTTGCCATCCTTACATCAAACTCTTTAGACTTGATACACTTGGTATAATATACTAACATTCACTAGGGTACAAGTGACTTGACCCAGCTCCTCTTTTCTGGATTTAAATCACAGGTACAATTGAGCTTCACAACAAGGCTGCCCGAAGCCCTGATAGGTTCTGTGCCTCCTTTGAGATGCAGGCAACACAATCTTGTAATCCTATCACCATTGTTCTGTAGGGTATACAACACATTATGGACATTTCTTTTTAATCGCCACAGTGTGGCCATTTTGATCCATCATTGTAATCCTGACTGATAATACAACTTCTGCAACCAAATCTGTTAGAGATAAGAAAGCGTCAGACTATTATTGGGCTAAGTGGCCAGAATAATACTGCACAATTGTAATGTCTCTGCCTGTTCGGATCACTGCGCCACCCTCTGCTCGCATGTTGCGGTGCAGGAGGCGTGTGCAGTTTGATTCCTTGCTTAGAGTTTTTGGTTGCACTGTGTGAACTCGGCTCTATTTCTGTAATTGAATTTCTACCACACCTGTCTCCTGCATCTTTTTTGCCTCTGTTCATGAAGTGGTTAATTCTAGTCTTGCCGTGTGACTGACAGCCTGTCCTCCAATCAAGTCTAGGGCTGGGTTTTGGCTTCCTATTAGAGATGAGCGAACAGTGAAATATTTGAGATTCGATATTCGTTTTGAGTAGAGCCTCAATATTCGACTACTCGATCGAATATCGAATCCTATTATAGTCTATGGAAAAAAATGCTTCAGGGGAAACCACTATTCGACTAAATGAGAGTCACCAGGTCCACGAATAGCAGGAGGAGAGTGTTTAGGAGGAGCGCTGTGCAGTTAAAGCACACGGAAACCATTATAGTCTATGGGGACTGTGTGCTTTAACTTCACAATGCTTGCAGTTGCACTGATAAAAAGTAAGCTCCCTCGTAATAACTAGCTGCCAGCTCTCCCAACGAGGCTGTGGCAAATCAACGCTGGTTCTGCAGCAGGCTTGTCCTTGCTAGTCAGGAGAGCTGGCAGCTTGCTGTTACGAGCGAGCTTACTTTTTCTCATAGGAATGCATTGACCAGCGTTGATTGGCCAGTGTACAGCATTCAGTCAATCAACACTGGTCCTGCCAGATGCTCGTCTGTGAGGAGGCGGAGTCTAAAATCGGACCACAATGGAGACTACTGTGATCCGATCTTAGACTCCCCCTCCCCTCACAGACGAGCCTTCAGAAACATTGTAGACTAAGAATGTAAAATAATGTTAGCGTACCCCCAACTGAAATAGTTACACATGTGACATCCCTGTTTAGTTCAGGTTGCTATACCGTGGTCATGCTTAGAGTTTGCCTACTGTTTTTAACCTCTATGACCATCTTCTAATACTAATAAACATTTTCTGTGCCCGTCAGCATGGACTAAAAGAAGATTAATTCACATGAATGTGTATTTACTAGAGATGAGCGAACAGTGTTCTATCGAACTCATGTTCGATCGGATATTAGGCTGTTTGGCATGTTCGAATCGAATCGAACACCGCGTGGTAAAGTGCGCCATTACTCGATTCCCCTCCCACCTTCCCTGGCGCCTTTTTTGCTCCAATAACAGCGCAGGGTAGGTGGGACAGGAACTACGACACCGGTGACGTTGAAAAAAGTAGGCAAAACCCATTGGCTGCCGAAAACATGTGACCTCTAATTTAAAAGAACAGCGACGCCCAGCTTCGCGTCATTCTGAGCTTGCAATTCACCGGGGACGGAGGTTTCCGTCCAGTTAGCTAGGGCTTAGATTCTGGGTAGGCAGGGACAGGCTAGGATAGGAAGGAGAAGACAACCAACAGCTCTTGTAAGAGCTAAATTCCAGGGAGAAGCTTGTCAGTGTAACGTGGCACTGACGGGCTCAATCGCCGCAACCCAGCTTTCCGCGGATCCTGAATGGAATACACTGACAGTGTATTCCCGTATACCCGATATATACCCCCGATACCCGTTCCAACGGTGTGCCCCCCCACCTTCACCCCAGAAATACCCTGCAAGTCCCCTAGCAATAGAATTGGGGCTATATACACCCACTATTTTTGCTACTGGTATATAGTGCCATTGTCTGACTGGGAATTCAAAGAATATATTGGGGTTACGTGCACCCACAATTTTTGCTACTGGTATATAGTGCCAGTTTCTCACTGGTAATTCAAAGAATATATTGGGGTTACGTGCACCCACAATTTTTGCTACTGGTATATAGTGCCATTGTCTGACTGGGAATTCAAAGAATATATTGGGGTTACAAATACCCTCATTTCTTGCTACTGCCATATAGTTCCAGTTTCTGACTGGTAATTCAAAGAATATATTGGGGTTATAAATACCCTCATTTCTTGCTACTGGTATATAGTGCCATTGTCTGACTGGGAATTCAAAGAATATATTGGGGTTATAAATACCCTCATTTCTTGCTACTGGTATATAGTGCCATTGTCTGACTGGGAATTCAAAGAATATATTGGGGTTACAAATACCCTCATTTCTTGCTACTGCCATATAGTGCCAGTTTCTGACTGGTAATTCAAAGAATATATTGGGGTTACGTGCACCCACAATTTTTGCTACTGGTATATAGTGCCATTGTCTGACTGGGAATTCAAAGAATATATTGGGGTTACAAATACCCTCATTTCTTGCTACTGGTATATAGTGCCATTGTCTGACTGGGAAATCAAAGAATATATTGGGGTTACAAATACCCTCATTTCTTGCTACTGGTATATAGTGCCATTGTCTGACTGGGAATTCAAAGAATATATTGGGGTTACAAATACCCTCATTTCTTGCTACTGCCATATAGTGCCAGTTTCTGACTGGTAATTCAAAGAATATATTGGGGTTACAAATACCCTCATTTCTTGCTACTGGTATATAGAGCCATTGTCTGACTGGGAATTCAAAGAATATATTGGGGTTACAAATACCCTCATTTCTTGCTACTGCCATATAGTGCCAGTTTCTGACTGGTAATTCAAAGAATATATTGGGGTTACGTGCACCCACAATTTTTGCTACTGGTATATAGTGCCATTGTCTGACTGGGAATTCAAAGAATATATTGGGGTTACAAATACCCTCATTTCTTGCTACTGCCATATAGTGCCAGTTTCTGACTGGTAATTCAAAGAATATATTGGGGTTACAAATACCCTCATTTCTTGCTACTGGTATATAGTGCCATTGTCTGACTGGGAATTCAAAGAATATATTGGGGTTATAAATACCCTCATTTCTTGCTACTGGTATATAGTGCCATTGTCTGACTGGGAATTCAAAGAATATATTGGGGTTACAAATACCCTCATTTCTTGCTACTGCCATATAGTGCCAGTTTCTGACTGGTAATTCAAAGAATATATTGGGGTTACGTGCACCCACAATTTTTGCTACTGGTATATAGTGCCATTGTCTGACTGGGAATTCAAAGAATATATTGGGGTTACAAATACCCTCATTTCTTGCTACTGGTATATAGTGCCATTGTCTGACTGGGAATTCAAAGAATATATTGGGGTTACAAATACCCTCATTTCTTGCTACTGGTATATAGTGCCATTGTCTGACTGGGAATTCAAAGAATATATTGGGGTTACAAATACCCTCATTTCTTGCTACTGCCATATAGTGCCAGTTTCTGACTGGTAATTCAAAGAATATATTGGGGTTACGTGCACCCACAATTTTTGCTACTGGTATATAGTGCCATTGTCTGACTGGGAATTCAAAGAATATATTGGGGTTACAAATACCCTCATTTCTTGCTACTCCCATATAGTGCCAGTTTCTGACTGGTAATTCAAAGAATATATTGGGGTTATAAATACCCTCATTTCTTGCTACTGGTATATAGTGCCATTGTCTGACTGGGAATTCAAAGAATATATTGGGGTTATAAATACCCTCATTTCTTGCTACTGGTATATAGTGCCATTGTCTGACTGGGAATTCAAAGAATATATTGGGGTTACAAATACCCTCATTTCTTGCTACTGCCATATAGTGCCAGTTTCTGACTAGTAATTCAAAGAATATATTGGGGTTACGTGCACCCACAATTTTTGCTACTGGTATATAGTGCCATTGTCTGACTGGGAATTCAAAGAATATATTGGGGTTACAAATACCCTCATTTCTTGCTACTGCCATATAGTGCCAGTTTCTGACTGGTAATTCAAAGAATATATTGGGGTTACGTGCACCCACAATTTTTGCTACTGGTATATAGTGCCATTGTCTGACTGGGAATTCAAAGAATATATTGGGGTTACAAATACCCTCATTTCTTGCTACTGGTATATAGTGCCATTGTCTGACTGGGAATTCAAAGAATATATTGGGGTTACAAATACCCTCATTTCTTGCTACTGGTATATAGTGCCATTGTCTGACTGGGAATTCAAAGAATATATTGGGGTTACAAATACCCTCATTTCTTGCTACTGGTATATAGTGCCATTGTCTGACTGGGAATTCAAAGAATATATTGGGGTTACAAATACCCTCATTTCTTGCTACTGGTATATAGTGCCATTGTCTGACTGGGAATTCAAAGAATATATTGGGGTTACAAATACCCTCATTTCTTGCTACTGGTATATAGTGCCATTGTCTGACTGGGAATTCAAAGAATATATTGGGTTACAAATACCCTCATTTCTTGCTACTGGTATATAGTGCCATTGTCTGACTGGGAATTCAAACAATATATTGGGGTTACAAATACCCTCATTTCTTGCTACTGCCATATAGTGCCAGTTTCTGACTGGTAATTCAAAGAATATATTGGGGTTATAAATACCCTCATTTCTTGCTACTGGTATATAGTGCCATTGTCTGACTGGGAATTCAAAGAATATATTGGGGTTATAAATACCCTCATTTCTTGCTACTGGTATATAGTGCCATTGTCTGACTGGAAATTCAAAGAATATATTGGGGTTACAAATACCCTCATTTCTTGCTACTGCCATATAGTGCCAGTTTCTGACTGGTAATTCAAAGAATATATTGGGGTTACGTGCACCCACAATTTTTGCTACTGGTATATAGTGCCATTGTCTGACTGGGAATTCAAAGAATATATTGGGGTTACAAATACCCTCATTTCTTGCTACTGCCATATAGTGCCAGTTTCTGACTGGTAATTCAAAGAATATATTGGGGTTACGTGCACCCACAATTTTTGCTACTGGTATATAGTGCCATTGTCTGACTGGGAATTCAAAGAATATATTGGGGTTACAAATACCCTCATTTCTTGCTACTGGTATATAGTGCCATTGTCTGACTGGGAATTCAAAGAATATATTGGGGTTACAAATACCCTCATTTCTTGCTACTGCCATATAGTGCCAGTTTCTGACTGGTAATTCAAAGAATATATTGGGGTTACGTGCACCCACAATTTTTGCTACTGGTATATAGTGCCATTGTCTGACTGGGAATTCAAAGAATATATTGGGGTTACAAATACCCTCATTTCTTGCTACTGCCATATAGTGCCAGTTTCTGACTGGTAATTCAAAGAATATATTGGGGTTACAAATACCCTCATTTCTTGCTACTGGTATATAGTGCCATTGTCTGACTGGGAATTCAAAGAATATATTGGGGTTATAAATACCCTCATTTCTTGCTACTGGTATATAGTGCCATTGTCTGACTGGGAATTCAAAGAATATATTGGGGTTACAAATACCCTCATTTCTTGCTACTGCCATATAGTGCCAGTTTCTGACTGGTAATTCAAAGAATATATTGGGGTTACGTGCACCCACAATTTTTGCTACTGGTATATAGTGCCATTGTCTGACTGGGAATTCAAAGAATATATTGGGGTTACAAATACCCTCATTTCTTGCTACTGGTATATAGTGCCATTGTCTGACTGGGAATTCAAAGAATATATTGGGGTTACAAATACCCTCATTTCTTGCTACTGGTATATAGTGCCATTGTCTGACTGGGAATTCAAAGAATATATTGGGGTTACAAATACCCTCATTTCTTGCTACTGCCATATAGTGCCAGTTTCTGACTGGTAATTCAAAGAATATATTGGGGTTACAAATACCCTCATTTCTTGCTACTGGTATATAGTGCCATTGTCTGACTGGGAATTCAAAGAATATATTGGGGTTATAAATACCCTCATTTCTTGCTACTGGTATATAGTGCCATTGTCTGACTGGGAATTCAAAGAATATATTGGGGTTACAAATACCCTCATTTCTTGCTACTGCCATATAGTGCCAGTTTCTGACTGGTAATTCAAAGAATATATTGGGGTTACGTGCACCCACAATTTTTGCTACTGGTATATAGTGCCATTGTCTGACTGGGAATTCAAAGAATATATTGGGGTTACAAATACCCTCATTTCTTGCTACTGGTATATAGTGCCATTGTCTGACTGGGAATTCAAAGAATATATTGGGGTTACAAATACCCTCATTTCTTGCTACTGGTATATAGTGCCATTGTCTGACTGGGAATTCAAAGAATATATTGGGGTTACAAATACCCTCATTTCTTGCTACTGCCATATAGTGCCAGTTTCTGACTGGTAATTCAAAGAATATATTGGGGTTACGTGCACCCACAATTTTTGCTACTGGTATATAGTGCCATTGTCTGACTGGGAATTCAAAGAATATATTGGGGTTACAAATACCCTCATTTCTTGCTACTGCCATATAGTGCCAGTTTCTGACTGGTAATTCAAAGAATATATTGGGGTTATAAATACCCTCATTTCTTGCTACTGGTATATAGTGCCATTGTCTGACTGGGAATTCAAAGAATATATTGGGGTTATAAATACCCTCATTTCTTGCTACTGGTATATAGTGCCATTGTCTGACTGGGAATTCAAAGAATATATTGGGGTTACAAATACCCTCATTTCTTGCTACTGCCATATAGTGCCAGTTTCTGACTAGTAATTCAAAGAATATATTGGGGTTACGTGCACCCACAATTTTTGCTACTGGTATATAGTGCCATTGTCTGACTGGGAATTCAAAGAATATATTGGGGTTACAAATACCCTCATTTCTTGCTACTGCCATATAGTGCCAGTTTCTGACTGGTAATTCAAAGAATATATTGGGGTTACGTGCACCCACAATTTTTGCTACTGGTATATAGTGCCATTGTCTGACTGGGAATTCAAAGAATATATTGGGGTTACAAATACCCTCATTTCTTGCTACTGGTATATAGTGCCATTGTCTGACTGGGAATTCAAAGAATATATTGGGGTTACAAATACCCTCATTTCTTGCTACTGGTATATAGTGCCATTGTCTGACTGGGAATTCAAAGAATATATTGGGGTTACAAATACCCTCATTTCTTGCTACTGGTATATAGTGCCATTGTCTGACTGGGAATTCAAAGAATATATTGGGGTTACAAATACCCTCATTTCTTGCTACTGGTATATAGTGCCATTGTCTGACTGGGAATTCAAAGAATATATTGGGTTACAAATACCCTCATTTCTTGCTACTGGTATATAGTGCCATTGTCTGACTGGGAATTCAAAGAATATATTGGGGTTACAAATACCCTCATTTCTTGCTACTGCCATATAGTGCCAGTTTCTGACTGGTAATTCAAAGAATATATTGGGGTTATAAATACCCTCATTTCTTGCTACTGGTATATAGTGCCATTGTCTGACTGGGAATTCAAAGAATATATTGGGGTTATAAATACCCTCATTTCTTGCTACTGGTATATAGTGCCATTGTCTGACTGGAAATTCAAAGAATATATTGGGGTTACAAATACCCTCATTTCTTGCTACTGCCATATAGTGCCAGTTTCTGACTGGTAATTCAAAGAATATATTGGGGTTACGTGCACCCACAATTTTTGCTACTGGTATATAGTGCCATTGTCTGACTGGGAATTCAAAGAATATATTGGGGTTACAAATACCCTCATTTCTTGCTACTGCCATATAGTGCCAGTTTCTGACTGGTAATTCAAAGAATATATTGGGGTTACGTGCACCCACAATTTTTGCTACTGGTATATAGTGCCATTGTCTGACTGGGAATTCAAAGAATATATTGGGGTTACAAATACCCTCATTTCTTGCTACTGGTATATAGTGCCATTGTCTGACTGGGAATTCAAAGAATATATTGGGGTTACAAATACCCTCATTTCTTGCTACTGGTATATAGTGCCATTGTCTGACTGGGAATTCAAAGAATATATTGGGGTTACAAATACCCTCATTTCTTGCTACTGGTATATAGTGCCATTGTCTGACTGGGAATTGAAAGAATATATTGGGGTTACAAATACCCTCATTTCTTGCTACTGGTATATAGTGCCATTGTCTGACTGGGAATTGAAAGAATATATTGGGGTTACAAATACCCTCATTTCTTGCTACTGGTATATAGTGCCATTGTCTGACTGGGAATTCAAAGAATATATTGGGTTACAAATACCCTCATTTCTTGCTACTGGTATATAGTACCATTGTCTGACTGGGAATTCAAAGAATATATTGGGGTTACAAATACCCTCATTTCTTGCTACTGCCATATAGTGCCAGTTTCTGACTGGTAATTCAAAGAATATATTGGGGTTACGTGCACCCACAATTTTTGCTACTGGTATATAGTGCCATTGTCTGACTGGGAATTCAAAGAATCTATTGGGGTTACAAATACCCTCATTTCTTGCTACTGCCATATAGTGCCAGTTTCTGACTGGTAATTCAAAGAATATATTGGGGTTACGTGCACCCACAATTTTTGCTACTGGTATATAGTGCCATTGTCTGACTGGGAATTCAAAGAATATATTGGGGTTACGTGCACCCACAATTTTTGCTACTGGTATATAGTGCCAATTTCTAACTGGGAATTCAAAATGCGCAAGGCTCCCGGAAAGGGACGTGGACGAGGCCGTGGGCGAGGTCGGAGGAATGGTTCTGGGGAGCAAGGTAGCAGTGAAGCCACAGGGCGTCCCGTGCCTACTCCTGTGGGGCAGCAAGCATTGCGCCACTCCACAGTGCCAGGGTTGCTTGCCACATTAACTAAACTGCAGGGTACAAACCTTAGTAGGCCCGAGAACCAGGAACAGGTCTTGCAATGGCTGTCAGAGAACGCTTACAGCACATTGTCCAGCAGCCAGTCAGACTCTGCCTCCTCTCCTCCTATTACCCAACAGTCTTGTCCTCCTTCCTCCCAAAATTCCCAAGCTTCACAGAACAATAACCCCAACTGTCCCTGCTCCCCAGAGCTGTTCTCCGCTCCTTTCATTGTCCCTCAACCTGCCTCTCCACGTCACGATTCCACGAACCTAACAGAGGAGCATCTGTGTCCAGATGCTCAAACACTAGAGTCTCCTCCATCTCCGTTCGATTTGGTGGTGGATGACCAGCAACCCACCCTCATCGACGATGATGTGACGCAGTTGCCGTCAGGGCATCCAGTTGACCGGCGCATTGTGCGGGAGGAGGAGATGAGACAGGAGTTGGAAGAGGAAGTGGTGGATGATGAGGACACTGACCCGACCTGGACAGGGGGGATGTCAAGCGGGGAAAGTAGTGTGGATGTTGAGGCAGGTGCAGCACCAAAAAGGGTAGCTAGAGGCAGAGGCAGAGGTCAGCAGCTTAGGCGAAGCCAGGCCACACCCGGAATCTCCCAAGATGTTCCAGTTCGTACCCAGCCCCGAAAAACTCCCACCTCGAGGGCACGTTTCTCGAAGGTGTGGAGTTTTTTCAAGGAATGCGCCGAGGACAGATATAGTGTTGTCTGCACAATTTGCCTCTCGAAATTGATTAGGAGCTCTGAGAAGAGCAACCTGTCCACCACTTCAATGCGCCGTCATTTGGAATCCAAGCACTGGAATCAGTGGCAGGCAGCAACGGCAGGACAAAGGCCGCCTGCCGTTCACGCCACTGCCACTGCCTCTGCCTCTGCCACTGCCACTGCTGACTGTGCTGGCGATGCACTCCAGAGGACGAGCCAGGACACCACTTCATCTGCCTCCGCCACTTTGTTGACTTCTCCCTCATCCTCCCCTGTTCCTGTCTTATCTCCTTCTCCTGCACCATCAAAGGCACCATCAGGCGCTTCTTTACAACAACCCACCATCTCTCAGACATTGGAGCGGCGGCAGAAATACACTGCTAACCACCCACACGCGCAAGCCTTGAACGGCAACATCGCTAAACTGCTGGCCCAGGAGATGTTGGCGTTCCGGCTTGTTGAAACTCCCGCCTTCCTGGACCTGATGGCAACTGCGGCACCTCGCTATGCCGTCCCTAGCCGTCACTACTTCTCCCGGTGTGCCGTCCCCGCCTTGCACCAGCACGTGTCACTCAACATCAGGCGGGCCCTTAGTTCCGCGCTTTGCACAAAGGTCCACTTGACCACCGACGCGTGGACAAGTGCATGCGGACAGGGACGCTACATTTCACTGACGGCACACTGGGTGAATGTAGTTGAGGCTGGGACTGCTTCCCAAACTGGCCCGGTGTACCTCGTCTCCCCGCCTAACATTCCTGGCAGGGACACGAGAAGAACACCCCCCTCCTCCTCCTCCTCTACCGCCTCCTCCTCCGCCACCGCCTCCTCCTCTGCCACCGCCTCCTCCTCCGCTGTTAGATTGATCCCAGCTACGAGTTGGAAACGTTGCAGCACTGGCGTTGGTAGACGTCAGCAGGCTGTGCTGAAGCTGATCAGCTTGGGGGACAGACAGCACACTGCCTCCGAGGTGAGGGATGCCCTCCTCGATGAGACGGCAATATGGTTTGAGCCGCTGCACCTGGGCTCAGGCATGGTCGTTTGTGATAACGGCCGGAACCTGGTAGCAGCTCTGGAGCTTGCCGGACTCCAACATGTTCCATGCCTGGCCCACGTCTTCAACCTAGTGGTGCAACGTTTCCTAAAGAGCTACCCCAATGTTCCAGAGCTACTGGTGAAAGTGCGGCGCATGTGCGCCCACTTTCGCAAGTCGACAGTAGCCGCTGCTAGCTTAAAATCTCTACAGCAATGCCTGCATGTGCCACAACACCGGCTTTTGTGCGACGTCCCCACACACTGGAACTCAACGTTTCAGATGTTGAATAGAGTGGTTGAGCAGCAGAGACCTTTGATGGAATACCAGCTACAAAACCCTAGGGTGCCACAAAGTCAGCTGCCTCAGTTTCACATCCATGAGTGGCCATGGATGAGAGACCTTTGTGACATCCTACGGGTCTTTGAGGAGTCCACAAGGAGGGTGAGCTCTGAGGATGCGATGGTGAGCCTTACAATCCCGCTCTTGTGTGTTCTGAGAGAATCCCTGATTGACATCAGGGATAACTCAGATCACACAGAGGAGTTAGGGATAGCATCCGATCCGTCACAGCTGGAGAGTAGGTCCACACATCTGTCCGCTTCACTGCGTTTAATGGAGGAGGAGGAGGAGGAGGAGGAGGAGGAGGAGGAGGAAGAAGAGTTGTCCGATGATGTGATGGTGATACAGGAGGCTTCCGGGCAACTTCGAATCGTCCCATTGTTGCAGCGCGGATGGGTAGACATGGAGGATGAGGAGGAAATGGAGATTGAACTTTCCGGTGGGGCCAGAGGAGTCATGCCAACTAACACTGTGGCAGACATGGCTGAGTTCATGTTGGGGTGCTTTACAACCGACAAGCGTATTGTCAAAATCATGGAGGACAACCAGTACTGGATCTTTGCTATCCTTGACCCCCGGTATAAAAACAACATCTCGTCTTTTATTCCGGTAGAGGGGAGGGCCAATCGCATCAATGCTTGCCACAGGCAATTGGTGCAGAATATGATGGAGATGTTTCCAGCATGTGACAGTGGCGGCAGGGAGGGCAGTTCCTCCAGTAGGCAACCAAGTTCTCACCGGTCCACACAAACGAGGGGCACACTGTCTAAGGTCTGGGACACCTTGATGGCACCCCCTCGCCAAAGTGCTGCCACGGAGGGTCCTAGTGTCACCAGGCGTGAGAAGTATAGGCGCATGTTGCGGGAATACCTTTCCGACCACAGCCCTGTCCTCTCCGACCCCTCTGCGCCCTACACATATTGGGTGTCAAAGTTGGACCTGTGGCTTGAACTTGCCCTATATGCCTTGGAGGTGCTGTCCTGTCCTGCCGCCAGCGTCCTATCTGAGAGGGTGTTCAGTGCAGCCGGTGGCATCATCACTGACAAGCGCACCCGTCTGTCAGCTGAGAGTGCTGACCGGCTCACTTTGATAAAAATGAACCACCACTGGATAGAGCCTTCATTTTTGTGCCCACCTGTGTAAAGCACCCCAATATGAAACTCCATGTCTGTACTCAACCTCTCCAATTCCTCCGCATCCTCATACTCATCCACCATAAGCGTTGCACAATTCTGCTAATACTAGGCTCCCTCCACCCTGATTTCCCCCAACTCTGCTGGTTAGAGGCTCCCTCCACCCTGATTTCCACCAACTCTGCTGGTTAGAGGCTCCCTCCACCCTGCTTTCCCACAACTCTGCTGGTTAGAGGCTCCCTCCACCCTGCTTTCCCACAACTCTGCTGGTTAGAGGCTCCCTCCACCCTGCTTTCCCACAACTCTGCTGGTTAGAGGCTCCCTCCACCCTGATTTCCACCAACTCTGCTGGTTAGAGGCTCCCTCCACCATGAATTGGTCCAAACTGGGCTGTTTAGAGGCTCCCTCCACCATGAATTGGTCCAAACTGGGGTTTTTAGAGGCTCCCTCCACCATGAATTGGTCCAAACTGGGCTGTTTAGAGGCTCCCTCCACCATGAATTGGTCCAAACTGGGGTTTTTAGAGGCTCCCTCCACCATGAATTGGTCCAAACTGGGCTGGTTAGAGGCTCCCTCCACCATGAATTTGCCCAAACTGGGGTTTTTAGAGGCTCCCTCCACCATGAATTGGTCCAAACTGGGGTTTTTAGAGGCTCCCTCCACCATGAATTGGTCCAAACTGGGGTTTTTAGAGGCTCCCTCCACCATGAATTTGCCCAAACTGGGCTGTTTAGAGGCTCCCTCCACCATGAATTTGCCCAAACTGGGCTGTTTAGAGGCTCCCTCCACCATGAATTTGCCCAAACTGGGCTGTTTAGAGGCTCCCTCCACCATGAATTGGTCCAAACTGGGGTTTTTAGAGGCTCCCTCCACCATGAATTGGTCCAAACTGGGGTTTTTTAGAGGCTCCCTCCACCATGAATTTGCCCAAACTGGGCTGTTTAGAGGCTCCCTCCATCATGAATTGGTCCAAACTGGGGTTTTTAGAGGCTCCCTCCACCATGAATTGGTCCAAACTGGGGTTTTTAGAGGCTCCCTCCACCATGAATTGGTCCAAACTGGGGTTTTTAGAGGCTCCCTCCACCATGAATTTGCCCAAACTGGGCTAGTTAGAGGCTCCCTCCACCATGAATTGGTCCAAACTCTGCTGGTTAGAGGCTCAATCCACCCTGATTTTCAAAACAAATGTTGGTGCCAACCTCAACTTACTACAAGGGCCAAATTCACTGCTGGTGACAAGCTCTCCTCACTGCCAGTGCCAAATACACATGTTTCAAGGTGTTTTCCTACTGTCAGAGAGGTGGTATTGAGTGTGTAAAGTGTGTAGTTGTTAGGCTGTGATGTTGGGGTAATAGAGGGTCTTTGGTGTGTTAGATGCCCCCAGACATGCTTCCCCTGCTGTCCCAGTGTCATTCCAGGGTGTTGGTATCATTTCCTGGGGTGTCATAGTGGACTTGGTGACCCTCCAGACACGGATTTGGGTTTCCCCCTTAACGAGTATCTGTTCCCCATAGACTATAATGGGGTTCGAAACCCGTTCGAACACACGAACATTGAGCGGCTGTTCGAATCGAATTTCGAACCTCGAACATTTTAGTGTTCGCTCATCTCTAGTATTTACCAAGTTATTGCTTGCCTACTGTAGCATGTTCTGGCCCGTTCTTATCCCTAGACAAAGAATGTCCTTAATCCCCTATGCACATTTTCCTTCATCTGCCTTATTCACAATCTATAGTAAGTCAACTAAAAACTTGAAGAAAAAAAGCATGTTAATATTCAATGCCTAGCGTAGCACTGAGTGCCTGGAATTTAATGAGGCTGAGCTTGCCAACAGCACAGCAGGCGAATCGCTGTCAGGTAAATCAAGAACTTGAAACATTTTAAGGTAAAAACAAGTAGAAAAAACAAAATGAATGGACAGAGCAAAACTAACTTGTACAAAAAAATGACTCTCTTATCTATAGCATTTTTCAAAAGCAAAGTTTTATTCACAGTTCTAAAGTTACTTCTGAAATAACTTCCTGAATTCCAGCTATAAAATAGTAACACATTTACTTATTGTTGTTTCTATAATGCCAAGATGATCCATAGCGCAATAATGCTATAGTAATGGCCAAACTTCATGAGATTCATATTTGTGAGGTTCGCCCACAAGAATAAGTTTAGTCTTGTTTTCTGAAGTCTTCTGACCTCTTAGGTGACATCATTTGTCTTGGGTCACTATTGAACATGAGGCTTGTCGATATGACGTTTTGAGTAGAGATGAGCGAACAGTAAAATATTCCATATTCGTTATTCGTTTCGAATAGCCGCTCAATATTCAACTATTCGAACAAATATCGAACCCCATTATAGTCTATGGGGAAAAATGCTTTGTTTCAGGGGAACCCACAATTCGACTCAGGAGGGTCACCAAGTCCACTATGAAACCTCAGGAAATGTTGCCAACCCCTCTGCAATGTAACTGGGACAGCAGGGGAAGCATGTCTGGGGTCATCTAACAAGCCCAAGTCACTGTTTTACCCCACCATCACAGCCTAACAACTACACACTTTCCACACTCAAAAAAAACTCTATCAAAGTGGGAAAATACCTGGAAACCTTCTTTCCTCCCCAATTGGATGGACAGAAACCCAAATTTGATGCTAAAGAAACATAACCAAGCACCCCTTTAAATCACGTTGCCCATGACAACCACAGATGGAATAGGCAATGGGAAATCCAACAGTACCCACCCCGAACTGTCATTGTGGATGTGTGTGTGTGTGTGTGTGATGTGGTAAGACCTTCCAAAATTCACTTTTCTGGCCCTTAACGTGAGCCCTTCCAAATTAAGTTAGAGTCCCTTAAGCTGAGCTACCAGCAGAGATTGAGGTCCTTTAGGTGACTTCAGCCTCTTACCAGCAGAGTTTTAGGCCCTTTAATTTAGTTCAGCCTTGCACCAGCAGAGTTTTTTGCCCTTTGGGTGAGTTGAGCCTTGCACCAGCAGAGTTTTAGCCCCTTTAAAATTCTTAGCCCCAAAAACGGGGGTTCCAGAACCATCACTCTCATTGTGTTGGATTGATGTAGTGGATTGGACTGAGGACCCAGACATTGACCTTGATTGTGATTGTGAAATTGATAACATTTTGGCATCAAGTTCTGGAGGTAACTTTTATTTAGATGACCGCAAAGGTGGAGAATTGGCTGCAACCACTACTACCGGTAATGGTCCTCTAATATTGGACTCTACATTACCTATACAGGGTTCTGATCAGGTGTTAATTGTCCAAACAACATGCTCCAGTACTTTAGATGTAGATCAGAAACCACTTTCCCTTCCGACACCAGATTTAACCGAGCTTCATCATCATCATCCTGCTGAGATGGAGCCACTAAAGGAAACCTTGCTTTCCAAGTCATGTTATGGAGCTGTGACTGAGCCAAATCTAAACACAGAGTCCTTTGGAACTGAACAAAATTTGCCAGCAGTGTTTTTGGCCCTTAGGGTGAGTTGAGCCTTGCACCAGCATGTGGCCCATAACATCAGGCGGGCCCTAAGTTCTGTGCTAAATTGAACAAAGTTCCCCTTGACCACCAACGCGTGGACAAGTGCATGCGGCCAGGGACGCTACATCTCAATCACGGCACACTGGCTGAATGTAGTTGAGGCTGGGACCGGGTCGCAAACTGTGGCAGCTTGCCTTGTCTCCCTGCCCAATATTCCTGGCAGGAGTGCTGAAACACCACCCTCCTCCTCCTCCATTAAATCGACCGCAGCTACATCAGTCGAGCCCAGACAAGCACCTCCGGTCAGGGATGCTGCTTCTCTTTAATGACAGGCTGGGTGAATGTAGTGGAGTCTGGGCCCTTGGTGCAAACTGGGGTGGCCTATAATCTCTCCCAGCCCAAAATTCATGGCAGGGGTTCTCTGAATGCCTACTCCTGCGCTGCAACCTCGACCCCAGCTATGAGCTGGAAACGGTGTAACACTGGTGTGGGGAGATGTCAGCAGACCGTGTTGAAGCTCATCAGCTTGGGGGACAGACAACACAGTGCCTCCGAAGTGAGGGATGCCATCCAGGATGATATGGCAATATGGTTTTCCCCGCTGCACCTGGGCCCAGGCATGTTTGCGTATGTGATAATGGCTGGAACCTGGTAGCAGATCTGGAGCTTGCCAGACTCAAACATGGTCCACACATGGACCACGTTTTCAACTTGTTGGTGCAAAGGTTCTTTGAAACCTACACCATTGTGCCTGATATACTGGTCAAAGTGCAGCCATTTTCGTAAGTAAAAAGTAGCTTATGCTAGGCTGAAAACATTCAGAGCACACTCTTCTCATCTTCGCACCATTGGCTGGTGGAGGAAGATGAGGGGGATGAAGTGGCATTTCATGTCACTGTCCCATACGAGGCTTGAGGGTGAAGTTCAGTGCATCCCATTGCTTCAGCACGGATAGTGTGAAGGGGAGTGTAAAATGGAGGAAATGGAAAGTGACCCTTACAGTTGGGGGGAGCGAAGTCATGCCAAGTAACACACTGGCACACATGGCTGACTTCACGTTGGGTTGCTTTTCAAGAGACAAAGGCATAGTTCACATCATGGAGAGCAAGTAATACTGGATTGAACAAAAAATTGGATTGAGCTTATATAGCATGACTGAATTGCTGTGTATCACACTTAGCTTTTGGGGGGTACAGCATTAAAAACAGGTTTGACCATACATGGACTGAATGAACGGCTGTCTCCCACTTAGCTTTGGGGGGTACAGCATGTGGAAAGCTGGATGTTGAGTATCTAGACTGACTGAATTGCTGCGTATACCACATAGCTTTGGGGGGGTACAGCATTAAAAACAGGTTTGACCATACATGGCCTGACAAATGTGTCTCTCAGGTAGGTTTTGGGGGTACACACCGGGGATATCTGGATTGAGCGTACATAGCCGGACCTAATTGCTGTGTATCCCTGTTAGGTGTTTGGGGGGACACCGCTTGCAAAGCTGGGTTGAGGGTATAGAACTGGAGTGGATTGCTCTGTATCCCTGTTAGGTGTTTTCCTGCAAAGCTGAATTGAGCGTATAGAACTAGACTGAATTGCTCTGTATTCCTAATTCGGGGGGACACCCCGTGGAAAGCTCAACTCCTCTCCCTGCAGTATAGCTCTGAAAAGAGCTGTTGTTTTTCTTCCATTTTTCCCTGCCTACTAGAAGCTAATCCTCTCTAGCCCTCAGCAGCTCATCTGTCCCTATGTCTACAAGCCGCAAAATGACACAAAGATGGCGCTGGCTATTCTTATAAATGGGAGGTCACATGTTTTCGGCAGCCAATGGGTTTTTTTCAATTTTTTTCAATGCCTCCATTGTCGTAGTTTCTGTCCCACCTCCTCTGCGCAGTTATTGGTGCAAAAACCACGCCAGGGAAGGTGGGAGGGGATACGAATTTTTACTGCATATGCCGCATGGTATTCGATTGGAAACGAATACCTCGAACGGTCTGATATTTGATCGAATACCTATTTGATCGAACGGTGTTCGCTCATCTCTAGTTTTTAGACATTCATCATGACATCAACTTGCCCCACATGACTGTTGAGGCCCAATTACAAGCCTGACGTCACTGGGGTAGCACCAAAAAGATGACCATACTCTGTATTTGTCCCTGGTTCTTTGATTATTTTACTCTGAGGTCCGGAGAGAACTGCTTAAATAGTAATTTCATAACAAATCAGGGAAATGCTTAAAGAGGACCTTTCACCATCTCTCCAAGTCCAGTTTTTAACATCTGCTAATAGGCACCCATTCACTGATTCCAGTGCAGCTGTAATTTTTGCTCTAGCTCCCACAATTCAATGCAGTCAGTTTTGGGCTTCTTAGAAGGGAATGTCAGGTAAGAGCAGGCAAAGGGACAAGATTTACAGGTACAATCAGAGATTGTCAGTGTCAGAACTGAGAATCACACCTGTTGCACTGCCCTCCTGACAGAGCCTAAATAGCATAACAGGCATTTATTGTTTAGAAATGGTGGGGGCTAGAGAAAAAAATTCCAATTGTGAATCAGTAGAGCTTCGCCTATTAAATGATGCAAAGACCTGGACTTGCAGAGACTGTGAAACGTCCTCCTTAAATAGCAATTCCAGTGTACTGAGAAATGAGAACTGGAATCTGAGTGGTCACTAAGGGAAAACACTCTACAGTACTTTTCCCTTGTCCAAATTTTTACAAATTTCCTCCATTATTTCTACATTGTATTAAGTAATAACCAACTTTACATTATTCATTACTGTGTGTCTTCAGGTTATATTTAAAGTCAAATCTCCTACATACGCAATTCTATGATAAGTAATAATCCCTTGTGGTTAGAGAAGCTGTCTTCTTCATTAAAGAGAACCGGAATATTAATGACATCCATAATAAAATCTAGTATTTTCAATTTATTCCTAAATAGCAACCCAACTGAGATAAATGCAATCCTATTGTTTAATAGCTACTATTATGCTAATCCTATAAAAACTTGGAATATTTTAGGAGTGCTGATGGTCGAATTAATGTGGTTAATCAATGAGAATTCTGCTCACCGGCCCATCTTACAAGTGTAATTAATGATGGACAGTAGAGCAACCCTTGCCACAAATTAAAAATGCTTGCACCGAGTCTATTAATTAAATCCTAAGTATTGATGTATCATTTGATTTTTCTTTGAATAAATCTCTTCAGAATAATAAAATGACCCATTTGTGCAGCTGTGAACGGCTCTGAGGTTTCAACAAGCGACCACATCAATTACATCGAGTCATTTAGACTGGGTTTATATAAATTAACTCAAGGAAGAAAAAAGATGCATCTTCTCGAGAGTAGTTCGGATAGCATGTGGATGTTTAATAAGCCAATTTCCATATTAATTATCAAAACATAAAGAGAAAATTTGTTATCCTCATTTGTAGTCAGAATATCCTTTGTCGAATGATTTCTTGTACAATTCATTTTAAAGATGTCTTTAAATAAGTCTACGAATCAATAGAACTACACCGAGTAGCCATAACACAAAGGATGCCTTCAGTGAGAAGGTTTTTACTGGCGAACCTCATTGCCCATGACAATGACATTAATGACTTAATAATTTTGCAGGAAAAACTAAGATATTGTCAAGAAAATCATGAGACCAATTAACAAGCTGTTTGGAAATTCTACCATCATATGTCAAAATTATGGTTGAGAGATTGAGTTGATTCCGATCCCGATCTTTTTAGGCAGGATCGAGGTCAGATGTTATTTCCCACAATGCTTTGCTACTGGTCAAGCATTGTTGAAGAGATGAGCGAGTACTATTCGAAACTGCCATTTCAAATAGTAAACTCCCATAGGAATGAATAGATGCAGCCGGCACACAGCCTGTGCTAGCATCCAGTCGCTTAACCCCCTGCACACCGGCTGTTTCCATTCATTCTAATGGGAGCATGCTATTCAAAATGGTAGTTTCAAATAGTACTCGCTCATCTCTTCACTAGCTAACATCTCTAGTAGCTAACACTTACCTGCACAGATCATTGCCGCTGCCGTTCCCCGCTGTTCTCGCTCCTCTTCTTGTCTCTTCTCGCCTAGCTGCCTCCGCCTCCCAGGTTAGTGTTACAGACCTAGTAAGAAGGCGGGGTTTGTGGCTTAGGAAAGTGTGGGCGGGTACTGTGAGTGGAGACGTGAGTGATGCACTAATGTCTCCCTGCCCTATACCCGCCCACACTCTCCTAAGCCACAAGCCCCGCCTTCTTACTAGGTCTAACACTAACCTGGGAGCGTTCAATTTTCAGACTCGATGCTGTGTAGTGAATAGGATCGTTTTTAAAATCCGATCTTCGATTATTTAAAAAAATCCCATTGACTTGCATTGGGATCAGAATTGGGATCGGGTTTGAATGGAAAATGATTTTAAAAACGATCCTGAAATCTCAAGATCGGCTCAACCGTAGTCAAAATGTGTAAGCATACGACAAATGGGCTTTTAGGTGAAAGGAAAAACAATTAGCGAATTGGTTCGCAACGAATTGGATTCGACTGAATATTACAAATTGTTTGGTTTTTAACAAAACTGAAAAATTTTGCACTACAGTCTTGCAACGCTGGAGTCCTGGGTTTGAATCCTAAAAAGGACAACATCTGCAAGGAGTTTATATGTTCTCCCTGTGTTTGAATGGATTTCCTCCCACACTCTGAGGACATACTGATAGGAAAAATATACATTGTGAGCCCTATGTGGGGTTCACAATCTACATTAAAAAAAAAAAAAAAATGACCACAGTAACAAAATTTGTGCCAAATTATTATAATCTGGGGTCTGTTCTGATAGAGAAAAATAATCATTATTTTGAAAGCTCTGCTGTTTGTGATGTAACTAATGCTCTTCAATGCTATCTGGATGGACAGTGCTGTAGAGACTTGGACTCATCTGACTGCTGGGTGTGTACAGATACTACTAGAGAATGGATAAGTAAAGACACAAGACGTTTAGAAATCAAACTAGATTCTATGTTTTGCTTTGAATTGAGTTCCAGTATTGTCTGCCAAGATACCTATAAGACTATAGATAAATGTCCACAAATGTATTGTAGTTTAGCCTCACATAAGAATTGATTAGGAGACACATCTGTAAAGGGATTGCATTTTTATGGCTTTGATAAAAACACTCCTCATGCTTTCTATAATATTATCAATGGTACAGAAGATGAATCTTATAAAGACTTTGATAATAACTCTATTAGAATTGCTCTGTTTGAGCAGGTAGCAGTCAGGGTCCATTCACACGGAGTAAACGTGCGCTTATTTTGGCACAATACACGTGTAAAGAATACCCATGTAAAAATAAGACTCCCGTTGACTTCAATGACTTTTTTACACATGTAAAAAACACACCAAAAACGCGATTTTATGCGATTTTTGACACGTTTTTTACATGTGTAAAAAATGTCACTGAAGTCAATGGGAGTCTTATTTTTACACAGGTATTCTTTACACGTGTATTGTGCCAAAATGAGAGCGAGTTTACTCTGTGTGAATGGACCTTTAAAGTTTTTGGCTCTTTACAGTAACCAATCCTTTATTCTACCAGGAAACCTATATGTCCTTTGTGGCCTCAGAGTGGATTCAATAGGTAATGGCCCTATTTATAACTATGGAGCTCCTGAGCCACTTCCTTCCATGCCATCTCAGTTCAGTTGCAGTGAAGAAAAGGACCAAATCCAAAGAAACAATGGTTGTAAATGTCCAGAGAAATTAGCTGCAGTGACATGCATTGTAAATTTCTTGATTATGTTGCACACCGTGGACAAAGGAACACCAAGAGATGGTCTTGTAACCTTGAGATTGTTGATATTTTTCCATTTTAGTTCTCACATTCTGACAGTTCTCTTCTCCTCTTTCTGTTTTTCATGCTCAGTGTGGCACACACACAGACACAATGCAGAGATTAAGTCAAAATCACTACTTTTTCATCTGGTTTCAGATGTCATTTTTATATTGCCCACACCTGTTACTTGCCACTGAACGAGCATCACTTGCTTGAAATAAACTTATTCCCTAATCCCTTATCCCTAATTTTGAAAAGGTCCCGACAATTTTGTTGGGCCTATTTTGGGAGGTTTTTTTGTGAAATCATGCCCATTTGCTTTTTTTATGTGTTGTTCCAATATACACAAAGGAAATAAAGAAGTACTGTATTTTTCGGACTATAAGACGCACCTAGGTTTTAGAGGAGGAAAATAGGGAAAAAAAATTTTGAAGCAAAAAATGGTAAAATATTTAATATATGGGAGTTGTAGTTTTGCAACAGCTGCAAGGCCACATTGACAGGTGACCCTGCAGCTGTACGGGAATGCATAGAGTGTTTTTTTTTGTGGGGCCAGCTGTACTTTTTAGTTATACCATTTTGGGGACTATCTATTGCTTAGATCACCTTGTATTGAAAAAAAACCCGGTGGTTTATGATATATATATATATTATTTTTTCTAGGGACAGGAGGTGATTTAGAACTTTTATTTATATTTTTAAAGCTTTTTTTTTTTTTTTTTTTTTACTATTTTATTCCCCCCCGGGGGCTTGAACCTGCGGTCACTTGATTGCAAGTCCCATAGACGGCAATACAACTGTATTGCCGTCTATGGGACATTCTGTCTATTAGTATTACGGCTGGTCATAGACCCAGCCGCAATACTAATACAGCAGTGACAGGCCGGGGAGCCTCATTAGGCTCCCGGCTGTCACCCGAACAGGTCGTCTCCTGCGATATCGCCGCGCAGGAGCCGGCCTGCAACTCTACAGGTACGGGGCCGGTGGGGACCGGCCCGGGGGGAGAAGGGGCCACCGATACTGACCCGGCATCCGCTGTACTAGAGAGGCGGATGCCGGGGAGGGATAGAAGCCAGCACAGGTGCCGGGGCCTGAGACATCGCTGCCCTGCCCTGCATGAAGCTAACAGCGGGGGGATGGAGGAGCGGAATAGCATCACTCCTCCTGCTGCTGGCTTCATGCAGGGCAGAGGAGCACAGCGATGTCTCAGGCCCCGGCGTCTATCCCTTTCCGGCTTCCGTCTCTCTAGTACAGCGGGTGCCAGGCGCCACATTCGGACTATAAGACGCACCCTTCTTTTCCCCCCAAATTTTGGGGAAAAAAAGTGCGTCTTATAGTCCGAAAAATACGGTACATAAAAGAATCACGTGTAATTGCAATAATGTTCTGGGAGAAATACTTAATTTTTTGGAAAAATATCAGGGGTGTCAACACTTACGGCCATCACAATATATATTATTGGGGGAGTAGGGACATGAATGAAAAATAAATCCCCTGCTTCTTTAAAAGAAAAAAATTCCACAATTCTTATCCTGACAACCTATTTAACACCAACATATTACTGAATTATAAGTGAGACTGTGAAAATGAAAACCTGAATGACTGTACAAAAGTCTGCATAGGAAAAAAAAAAAAAAAAATCAGTGTTCCTGTCACTGCATTACACTCCTACTGAAGAGATGAAGTAGTTTATCAATTGTAATGCAAAATTCAATAGGAAAAAGAAAATATTAATTGGCTGCACAAAATGCAAATGTGACTTTAGACGCCCCTGAGTACTGAGCATTAACATGAAATGATAGATATTGAAATCAATAGACGGGGAGGCATGAAAACAGAATGATGGATTAATTGCTCAATCGTCAGGACCGCATGATGACAAATAGAAGATTAATCCGACTGGAAGCACATTCTGCTTAATTTATCTGTAATCTGCCCAGATATTGATTTTATTGCAGTGTTTTATAAGAGCCTAGTGGAATATACAATGAAATGTGGCCAGTTTTTACAGTTCCTTATGAGTGCACTGAAGGTCTTAAAGAAAAAACAAGCAGCATTATGTGCTATTCAGACAAGCGTTTCAAAATGGGTTTAGTTTGTATTTGGCTAATTCAGACTCAGGATTCATTTGTTCCTAATCGAAAGTGTTCCAACTGTCATACATAAAAGTTACGGAAGACAATATGAGACCTCCCAGGATTGTATCCAAGGCATTCAATGCCAAAACAGCATGAAAAATGCCAAAGACGGTAACATAAATGGCTATAGGTAAATAGATGGCATCCAGTGGTAGAAAATAAAACTTGAATGTTTTTTATTGTTTTTTAAAATTAAAAACCATAACAAAAATAATCATTGCTATGAGTGTCAAATGCCTACTGGTGTTTATGCCCAGTGGTATCGGAAGAAGCAATGACTTTTACAAGCAGTCCAAAAAGTATTTCCTTCTGAGGAATAGTAACAGGTTTGCTTTTATTTTAAAGAAAAAATTTTTTTTTTCATCTTTGTTATGTCAATAAAAGCATCACATTATCCCCACTGTCCAGCAATGGCAGAAAAATTCATTCACACACAAGACGGTATGGAAACAAGATGAGTGTCCCTATGTATTGTCATTTTACTTGGAGACAGACTACCATTTTTAAAAATATAAATGTAATTCAAAAATGTTTTGATCTTTCAAGATTTTCTCTAACTACCCTGCTGCACACTCAGCTCTGCTGAACATTCAGCTCTGCTGCATCAGAGATGCGCTGAACCCTGCTGCACACTCAGCACTGCTGCATCAGAGACGTAGCAGGGCTGAGTGTACGCTGAACCCTGCTGCACACTCAGCTCTGCTGAGATGCAGCAGAACAGAGTATGCAGCAGGGTTCAGCGCACACTCAGCTCTGCTACATATCTGATGCAGCAGTGCTGAGTGTTCAGCAGGGTTCAGCGCATCTCTGATGCAGCAGAGCTGAGTGTGCAGCAGTGTTCATCAGTGCTGGCTGTGTGCTCAGCTTGGCTATATCTCTGGAGTAGCTGAGCTGAGCGCACAGCCAGCTCTGCTTCATCTTCGGTGTAGCAGTGCTGGCCCTGTGCTCACCTTGGCTGCATCTCCGGAGTAGTCGAGCTGAGCGCACGGCCAGCACTACTACATCTCGGCATAGGAATGCATTGACCAGCGTTGATTGGCTGAATGCCATACAGAGTACAGCATTTGGCCAATCAACGCTGGTTCTGCCGGAGGAGGCAGAGTCTAAGATCAGTCCACAGCAGTCTCCATTCTAGTCCGATCTTAGACTCCGCCTCCTCACAGATGAGCCTCCAGCAGAACCAGCATTGATTGGCTGAATGCTGTACTCTGTATGGCATTCGGACAATCAACTCTGATCAATGCATTCCTATGGGGAAAAAGTCAGCTTGCGCATATCGCAAGCTGACAGGAATCCCGACCAGATAGAGCCCCAAAGAGCTGGGTTAGTAACATTCCCACCTAAATAAAGGTAATCCCTAGCTAACCCTGCCTGTACATCTATCCCTGTCTCACAGTCACATAGTTCACAGTCTCATATGAACCGGATATTAAATCCACTGTTCGTATAAATTGGAGATCACCTGAATTAGCCAGCCAATTACTTCTTCCGATTTTTTATCGTTGCCACCATTGTCGTAGTTCCTGTCCCACCTCCCCTGCGCAGTTATTGGTTCAAAAAAAGCGCCAGGGAAGGTGGGAGGGGAATCAAATTTTTAGTGAGTTTGCCACCTGGTGTTCGACTTGAATCGAACATCTCGAACAGCCTGATATCTGATCAAACATGTACTCGATGGAACGCTGTTCACTCATCTCTATTAGTAACCCTTTATGTATAACAGGTAAACCATTAACAATATTGTTTCTGATCTATAATAACTTCCAAGACAAATATATTGAGTGTTTTCTCTCCAGAAAGAGGTGAGATATTCTGAGCTCGGCGGTGGTTCTGTTTCCAAGGGCATGTGTCATCGGTGTGACTATGGTAACCGGTTAAGTGGAAGGAGAGAACAGATAGGGACTGTCATAGGCTATTACACTAGCTGTAAATACATGTGCTGCAAACAATGTAAAGAGAACATAAACCCTTACCTTTTATGTGCTCCATTTTCTTTCAAAGTAAATAGAATATCAGTAAAGAGACAAATATGGACGTCTATGCAACAAAAGACCCCATATTGTATGATGCTAATTCTGCGTGACGGAAGGATAAAGTCACCATGTATTCAATATACTGTATATACTGCATTGTATCTCATTTTATATACATACATATGTTATTCCCCACATATATATTTCTCATTTATAGAGCTGAAATACTTAAGAATAATTGTGGCTGTGCTCGTGTCGGCCACACATATGCTAAAATTGGAAAGATACAAAGAAGATTAGCATGGCCCCTGCGTAAGGATGACATTGTAAATTTGTGATGCATTCCATAAAAAAAAAAACAATAAAATAATAACTGTGGCTAGTGGATATTCGGGAATATATTGCTATTTCACCATGGTTTGGTGTTCTGACCTATACCTCCAATGAAAAACTCAAATGTATTAAAATATACAGTATAGGGATACGATAGCAAAAGTCACCCATTGGTTACCATTAAAAAATACATCTGCACAGTACATGCTTTTTCATGGGGTCTCTGTATAAGGAAAAGCAGCAGACCATGCTTTTACATACATGTATTCCTGCCTAGGGGATGAAAAAATACTCTTTTAGCATCTGCCAGGTCCTTAGGGCCATATGGATATGTTTCATATATGTGTAACCCCCTCACAGGAGTTACTAATGGTTATTTGGCCATAGAAGTGCCTTACATGTTATGATAGTTTGTATATGTTGCCATGTTTATTCTGTATTCATTTGTGTAATGTTGTTAAGCTGTTGTTCTCTGGTTTCACTTCTCCTAGTGAGCTGTGGTCTCCATAGCAACACACACTATAGTGAGTGGATCTGTAGCTGGGACAGGAAATAGTCATAGCAGGGAGAGGAAGTAGCATTCTGTAAGAGCCAGGGAAGAAGAAGCAAGTAGTAGTGTGGCAGGAGCCATTTTGTTTCAGACATTGTGTTCTGTGAGGAATTGCCACAGTAGTAGCAGGACAGAGAAGCTGTGACAGCGCCCCCATCACTATCAGTAAGAGGACAGGATTATATCAGGCTAAGCAGAGCTATAACCCTGGCAGCCTGCACCGACCTCTACAAGGTAAATGAACCCCTGCAGTAAACCAGAAGCTGGGCCTGCAGACATCTTAGACTCTCTGCTAATACATGGGAAGGTGTCAGCCAGCTACAAGCCCCTGTGCCACAGCTCACTGCTACAGGACAAGTGACCAGCAGATGCCTGTTACAATAAAGCAGTGAGCACTTCTACTGATCCTGGCCTGGACATTGCCTTCCTTGTAGCTAAGCCCTGGGCAAATGCTCTTTGTTGGAGTAGAGCACTGGCACCCACATCACCATCTCAGCCCAGGGACCAGCGGGTGTCTCAATACTCCAACTGGCGTCACAACTAACTGACTCTACCTATTTCCCTGTGCACCTCTCCTGGGAGTTCTGATGCCTGTAAGGTCACCGTGACAGTCCAGCCTCCTGCACGGTTCTCCCGGGGTGGTCGCAGTTGGCGTCACGAACAGGATTGCTGTGCCGTTGAAAAAGAAGGGAGGCACTTGAGCTGCTGGCAGGAAAAAAAGGATCTGTGACTGCGACACTGTGCAACATCGCCATCTTGGCCCTGCATCGCACGCTATACCTGAATCTACAGCACAGGCAAAAGCAGGTGAGCCACGTACTGCCAGTATGTTTAGGAACAAAGAAAAAAGGGATTTTGTCAGTTTTAAACACCAAGGGTCCAGTAGTGAGGATGAGGAAGAGGGGTGTAGTGTTTCAGCCCCCACAGCTGCAGTAATGCCAATCACAATGCCTTATTACCCAGGCGTGCCATGGCTGCCACTCTATGTAGGCGAGCCAAATACCCTAAAGGACTTTAAAGAAAAGATGCAAGCAACTTTCAAAGTTTATCCCCTCACTGCCGAGCAGAAGGTTGCTATGTTAATGGGTCAGATGGGAGGAGCAGCCCTCCGTGAAGTTAAGTCCTGGGATGTTAAGGAGAAACAAACTGTTAAGCAAATATTTGATAAACTGCGCGCCATATTTGAAACTAAGACTCTGTCAGAACTAAAAGCTCGGTTCTTTAGCCGCAAGCAGAACGCAGGTGAAAGTCTTAGAGACTATGCTCTGAGCTTGGATGAAGCTCTCCGCCAGGTTGCACAACTAGATCCTCATGAGCTTCACAATTATGATTGCACGCTGAAGGAGCAATTCATTGAGGGTGCTACACCTGATGCAGTTAAAATGCAACTACGTATGCTTAACTCTCAAGACCCTGACCGACCCTTCAACCTATTTAAAGAGACAGCCATCCAAATCCTTAAAGTGGACACAATGCCAGAGGAGCAGAATAATGTGCCCTCAGCTTCTACAGCACCTCTGCCCTGTGTAATCCAACAACCCATTGCTCAGTGCGCACAGATCCAACCTTCTGACTCCAACATTGAACTCCAAGGACAAATCGCTGAACTTTCAAAGAATCTAATTAAGCTTTGCAAAAAAGTGGATGACCCTCAGCTGACACCACCGAGGTCTCCCTCATCCCGGCACTGGCAGCGACCTTCACCACGTCAGTATTCACGCAGACCGTTATTCCGACCCGGTCGCAGGGTCACGGACCAGTTTGATTCATCTGGAAGGCCCATCTGTCGAAGTTGTCATTTACCAGGACACGTTGAACGAGAATGCCAGCCTTTAAACTAGGCCGTCCTGGGGCAGAGGACCTACCCCCAGGAGACAACCACCACCATGGTCCACTATCACCTGAATGGGGCCGACGTTTCATTGGAGACCGCCCTATCCTTTCCATCAATATGAACAACATCCCACTGACTGCTCTCTTGGATACAGGATCACAGATGACTACCATGCCCCTTGCCCAGTTTGAAAAATATTGGTCTCGAGATCAGCTACAACCATGCAATCCTCATGAGCAGGTGACTCTAATTGCCAGCAATGGACAAGAACTTAAACAGGTGGGATACTTCCTAGCCACCCTTAAGATTGGCAAAACCGAACTGAAGGATCAAGGGATTGTCATTGTGGACGTTGCCAAAGACAGAGAGAACTCCCTCCATCATCATTGGGACCAATGTCTTAGTTAATTGTTTTGATGAAGCCATTGCTGCCTTGTCTGACACTCTTCAAATAGCTGCTCCAAAAGAGAGACACATCTACCATAAGGCCATTAAGGTTTTGGTACAACGACAACAGGTCCAACTTTCCCAAGGTGAGATCGGAAAAGCTAGGGTGACTGACGCTAGACCCATCATCTTACCACCTGGTCATGTGATGATGGTCTGGTGCCGGGCCAGGTTTGGTGTCAAAGGCAGGGATTACTCCGTGCTCATCGAGTCAATGCCTACGGATCGTACAGTTATTGCTGCCCGTAGTTTGGCCAAGGTGACCCATGGACGAGTCCCTGTACAATTGTTGAATTTTGGGGATTCTGAAGTTACACTACCTCGGTATACAGTGGTTGCCAAATTATCCAGAGTTCAGGATGCTGATTGCCTCCAGAGAGTCCATTGTGAAGCTCAGACCACCAAATCACAACCCACAGATAACCCCACTGGCGAGCAAAAAGAATGGTGGCAGGAGATTCACCTTGGAACCCCTGAGACGCCTTCATCTCAGCTGGAAGGGGTATTGCGGGTAGTTCACGAATTCAAACACATTTTCAGCAAGTCCCCTATGGACTTTGGGCATGTCACTGCAGTGGAACACACAATTCAAACTGGTGATCATCCTCCCATCAAGGAAAGACATAGGCCCATTCCCCCAGCACAATACCAACAAGTAAAAGGCTTACTCCAAAACATGAAGGATTCCGGTGTCATAAGGGACAGCCGAAGCCCTTGGGCTGCTCCCTTAGTACTCATCAAAAAGAAGGACAGTACCATTCGCCTTTGTGTGGATTACCGCAAATTGAATGATATCACCCACAAGGATGCATATCCACTGCCCCGGATAGAGGAGTCCCTTGCAGCTCTTCAGTCTGCAGCCTACTTCTCTGTTCTGGACCTTACCAGTGGATACTGGCAGGTCCCTATGTCCCCAGCTGATGCTGAATAAACTGCCTTCACAACACCAATGGGTCTGTTTGAATTTGACCGGATGCCATTTGGGTTGTGCAATGCGCCTGCCACATTCCAACGGCTCATGGAGTTCTGTTTAGGTCATCTAAACTTTGAGTCTGTCCTGTTATATCTGGATGATATAATTGTTTACTCCAGGACATATGCAGAGCATTTGGATCACCTTGCGAGAGTGTTTGAGTCTTTGGATCGCTATGGTCTGAAACTCAAGCCTTCCAAATGCCATCTCCTAAAATCTGAAATCCAATACCTGGGACACATTGTGAGCGCTGATGGGGTGTCGCCAGATCCTCAGTACACTGAACGGATACGCGACTGGCCAACCCCTGAAATGGTAAAAGACATCCGTAGATTCCTTGGGTTCGCTGGTTATTACCGACGATTTGTAAAAAACTTTGCCCGGATTGCTGCACCCTTACAGGCTGTACTGGTAGGTCAGTCTACCACCCGATCTGGTAAGAGTCCAACTATCCAATGGACCCCTGAAATGCAAAAAGCATTTGATGAGTTAGAAGCGGCCTTAGTTGGTCCGAATGTCCTTGCTTACCCTGATTACAGTAAACCGTTCATTCTGCAAACAGACGCAAGTAAAACTGGACTTGGTGCTGTCCTTTCCCAGAAACAAGAAGGTTTGATTAGACCCATTGCATGTGCCAGTCGTTTGCTTCGGGCGACTGAACGTAATGACTCTAACTATAGCTCCTTTAAGTTGGAGTTTCTGGCCTTGGTTTGGGCAGTTACCGAAAAATTCCATCATTATCTCACCGCCACTCCTTTTGTTGCATACACAGATAATAATCCTCTGACCCATCTTAGCACTGCCAAATTGGGAGCAATTGAGCAGCGTTGGGCTTCACGTCTTGCCAATTATCAGTTTACCTTAAAATTCCGGGCAGGGAGAGAGAATGTTAATGCTGACATTTTATCTCGGTTACCCCAAGAGTCAACGAATGACCTAGATGACCCTGACATATGGGAAGAAATTGAACTCCCTGACTTCTACGACAAAGTCACTCAACGTGTTAATCAAAATGTCCGGACCAAATATTGTAACCTTCAGACCGTGCAAGTTGAGTCCCTCCATCATATGGATTGGGAACAAGTCCAAAAACAAGATCCAACATTGCAAAGATTAAAAGACCTTTTAAAAGATTCTAATTCAATAGGTCCAGATAACATTGCAAGCCCTGAACTTCAAAATCTTTGGCGAGAGCGCGGTCGTTTAACCTATCTGCAGGGAAAACTGGTCCGCCGTTATGTAAATCCTTGTACCCATAAGCGAGTGTTTCAGATTGTGATACCAAGACAAGACGCTCCTTTGATCTTGGATGCGTATCATAATCAGTCAGGACATTTCAATGCCCAAAAGACAGAACAAACCATTAAGGATCGTTTCTACTGGGTGGGAATGCGCCCTCAAATTGAACAGTGGTGCCGGGATTGTGCACAATGTGCTTTGCGGAGAGGATCTAACCAACGTGCCCCTCTACAGGGCATTGTCACAGTCAGACCACTAGAGTTGGTAGCACTTGACCACGTCAAGTTGACACCAAGTTGGTCAGGTTACACTTATGCACTAACAATGATTGATCATTTTTCAAAATTCATGGTTGTAGTCCCAGTAAAAGATCTCACTGGTAAAACAGCAGCTCGGGAATTCCAAAGACATTTTGGGCGACCCTACGGTTATCCTGAAAAGATCCTTACTGATCAAGGACCTGCATTTGAGTCAGAACTTTTTCAAGAGTTCTGCAACCTCTATGGGTGTCAAAAGATCCGCACTACAGCTTACCATCCCCAGGGTAATGGGCTTTGTGAAAAAGCCAATCAAATCATTATCAACATGCTGAGAACAGTTGCCCGTGAAAAACGATCTGAGTGGCCAGAGCTATTGCCAGAGATCACTCAGATCTATAATAACACCAGACAGGATTCCACAGGGTACACTCCTGCATACCTCCTTAGAGGACAGTTAGGACAGCTCCCCGCTGATCACCAAATGGGAGTGATTACAGAGGTTAGGTCCCCACCTTTACCAAATGACACTTGGGTAGCAGAAAGACTAAGGGTTAATAGAGAACTTCAGGAACTTGTGTGTAAATCTCTGGACCAGGCTAGACACAAACAGGCTCTCCAGTATGACAAAGGAGCAAATGCTCAACCCTTGCAACCTGGAGATAAGGTCCTAAAAAAACGACATGTTAGGCATCATAAGTTAGAGGATCATTGGGAAGACAAAGCCTATGTTGTCCAAGAGGCACCACATGATAACTCTAAAGTGTGTAAAATTGTTCCAGAGGATGGAGAAGGTCCATCCCAGTTAGTGTCTCGAGATGATCTCAAAGTCTGTCCCTCCTCTTATACAAGTCCAAGAGTGACCCGTCGGCTACCGGCTACTCCACACGCTCTGTCACAACCAAGACGGACATTACCCTGTATACCCATTCCTGGCCAACATGGTACAGAATTAGGACTTGCTCTGGCTTCCCCTAACTTATACTTCTTTGTGAGACCTACGGTTACACCGTTGCAAAGAGAGACTCCTTCTGTGTCAAGGGAAACAAGTGACTCCATTTCCTTAGAGGACTTTGTATCAGAGACTCCGGATACTCAGGTACTCCCTGTTGACAGAGAGGAGGCCTCAGAGCCTGAAACAATTTCTCAAAGGAGATCCCAAAGGGTAAACAAGGGTAAACCCTCAGTTCGCTACAGTCCTTAAAGGAGCATGCCAAGATCAGCCATAGTGGACTGTGCATTTCAGCTGATCATCTGCCTTGGAAACTTTTGTTTGTCTTCACTTCAACAAATAAGCCATATACCTGGTGCCATAGTGGCGACACCATGCTTGGACTGCCCAAAGTTCTACCTCTATTTTTCTTATATGGTTCTAACCCATTTAACGTTTATTCCATTTACTTTGGACTATGGGATATTTAAGCCATTGACTGTTTTCTGTGTTATTGGTAGCCCGAGGACGTGCTACATTCAAGAAGGGAGGGATGTAACCCCCTCACAGGAGTTACTAATGGTTATTTGGCCATAGAAGTGCCTTACATGTTTTGATAGTTTGTATATGTTGCCATGTTCATTCAGTATTCATTTGTGTAATGTTGTTAAGCTATTGTTCTCTGGTTTCACTTCTCCTAGTGAGCTGTGGTCTCCATAGCAACACACACTATAGTGAGTGGATCTGTAGCTGGGACAGGAAATAGTCATAGCAGAGAAAGGAAGTAGTATTCTGTAAGAGCCAGGGAAGGAGAAGGGTGGCAGTGGCCATCTTGTGTGTCAGACACTGGGTGCTGTGAGGATTGCCACAGCAGCAGCAGGGCAGAGAAGCTGTGACAGCGCCTGCATCACTATCAGTAAGAGGACAGGATTATATCAGGCTTAGCAGAGCTATAACCCTGGCAGCCTGCACCGACCTCTACAAGGTAACTGAACCCCTGCAGTAAGCCAGAAGCTGGACCTGCAGACATCTTAGACTCTCTGTTAATACATGGGAAGGTGTCATCCAGCTACAAGCCACTGTGCCACAGCTCACTGCTACAGGACAAGTGAACCAGTAGATGCCTGTTACAATAAAGCAGTGAGCACTTCTACTGATCCAGGCCTGGACATTGCCTTCCTTGTAGCTAAGCCCTGGGCAAATGCTCTTTGTTGGAGTAGAGCACTGGCACCCACATCACCATCTCAGCCCAGGGACCAGCGGGTGTCTCAATACTCCAACTGGCGTCACAACTAACTGACTATGCCTATTTCCCTGTGTACCTCTCCTGGGAGTTCTGGTGCCTATAAGGTCACCGTGACAGTCCAGCCTCCTGCACGGTTCTCCCGGGGTGGTCGCATATGCATAGTGTGAATATAGTGTTAGACATATTTTAATACTCTGACCAGTATATAGTAATTATTCTTTGGCAGATATTTATGTACATTGGGGTGTGAATTCACCCAAAGTCTGACCAGGTTGGTTTAGTAAGGATTACTAAAGAGATCCTATTAGATAGGGAAGGGCAGAGAAAAACTTGGGTTTCAGGATAGATCTTTTAAGGGAATTTGCTGCCATATTATACTGTATAATATGCCTGATCTCAAATTAAGACTCTTGAGTCTTGTGTCCCCTGTTCATGTTCTCTGTGTACACTGAGTGATGACTTTCTGTGTATCATTGATAAGTTCAAAGCCGTGTTTATGACTAATTGACCAATAATCCTGGGTAACTGTCAGTGTCCTAATTAATTAGGCCGAGTGTCAGAAGTAAGGAAATGACACCAGACACACAATGTTGGTATTAGTTCCTCTCTCAACCAAGGAGGAAATACTGACGCACTTTTATTAAAACAACGTGGGGTTAAATAGTAGCAGAGAAAAGAAGAGAGGTAACAACAATGCAACAATGTAAGTTTTCATATTCATTCCTGATTGGTATGGGACATCTCAATCAAACAGAAAAAGTTTAAGCAGTTCCAGATATAGCCATATACTCCCGGTCCTGCATGGTAACCTTGGGGAGGTGCCTTCTGGCAGCAAGCTAAGCACTTGTTTTTCTTGCAGCCATCCTGGATGCAGGCGCCATCTTATCATATACCATTATACCAGTTTCAAGCATAAGCAACTATATCTAGCATTCAGCTTTTAAGGATAATAATGTTTTTGATACGTTACATGATTATAACCTTCACATCATCTGCTATCTGCACATACATAGGAGCTGTCAATTATTGTGTATGGGCAGGGGACCAATGAAGCAAAGCAAAAAATACTGCAATGCAGCAAATCATAATGAATTATATATGGCTACGCTTAGGGTTTCCAACTCTATTCTATCCCACTCTCATAGGACAATATTACTTTAAGAACAAAATAAGCAGGGGTGGGATTACATTTTTTATAACCATGGTGAAAGAAACAAGATGAAAACCAATTATCCCTATAGCTAAATATACATGGAAATGAAGATATAAATGTAAATGATATAAAGAAAACACACATACTTACTTATACAACCCTATATCCGCATATTATACATTTCTAAGCATTATGAAGAATAAGACATGACCTACCAGAAATCCACTATGTGCTTTGCAATAATAAATTACATGTTTGTCATGCCACGTTGACTTATTATTTTTCTATTTTTATCTTTGCCTTGAGGAATAAGGAAATTTTACATTCATAGAGATGGTTCACATACTTAATCTTTCATACACTTGATGTAACCGAATTTAGCATCAAAAAGTGGTGAATATTCATTTGTTTTTCATTCCAAATAAATTATAAAATATAGTTTTATACTAAACCAAATTTTATGTGAAAAGATATAACATAAACATTGTAGTAATCTTCAGAAGAATAGAGATATTGTATGAACTGTACCATTGGTAACGGGACTGTCAAAGTATCATAAATACCTCTTCCTTTTTTACGATTCTATACAATAGTACTCAATGAATGTGTCTCATCTTATATATCTATCCAAATGACATATAACCAAAAACAAAAACAGGGGGGGGAGGGCAATCTGAAATTAGTTGGGGGAAGATCAGAAGCAATGTCAAGAAATAACATTAGGGCAGACTACATGGACCATGTCCTGTTAATCTTCTATGTTTCTATTTTGTTCTTTAGTACCTTTTCATATTAAATCAATAGAGTGTAGCAATGTTCTGTGTTTTTGGGGGGGGAGTGGGCAGAGCTAAATTTGCCACAGCGTGCCGCACATTTTGTCCCTCATTCTACTCTTCAAAAGTTGGGAGGTATGACGTAGGTGACGCCGCGCTCCTGCGTGACGTCACTCGCTTTGTCTGCCCGCAGTAGCGCACAGTGTCCCGACTCCCACCTCCTCCACAAGGGCGCCCACTGAGGCTCTGTCACCCAAGGGCCCATATAAACCTGGAGCCGGCCCTGTTGCTAATAATATATTAACCCATTAATTTCAGTGCCACCATACATACAGTACATCAGTAGTTTGTACAGATAAGTGTCTAGACTGTTGAAACCATTCACAAAATATGGAGCGAGTTATATTCTTGTCTGTATTTGTGGTGCAGACTCAAACATACAAGAATATGGGATCATACAAGTCTTTAGGTAGATCTGTACAGATGACATACTGAAAATGCAGACTTTTTGTGTGGAATACAGATCAAATTTTGCAGACAGTGGAACAACTATGGTCATGTGCAGTGGAGTAACTAAAGTCTTGTGGGCCCATTGCAATCTTTTGTCTGGGGCCCCCTACCTCATCCCTACAGCAAATTCTTGATACTGAAGGTTACAGGTGTCAAGGAGTTTAATCCACCTTAGTGTGGTTATGGTAATCTTTGGGTCTCCTTGGTTTATGGGCCAGATAGAAGCTACAATCTCAATACTGATACCAGTGCTTATGGGCCCCCCTTAAGACTCCTGGGCCCCGGTGCACCCCCTCAGGCTACGCCCCTGGTCATGTGTCAGCATGTAAGAGGGATTGTATTTCAAATAGTTGTCACTCCTTACAATATTGCCTCTTAAGGGCATACTTGCCTGGTTCCAAGTGACCTGCCTATGTGCAAGATCTGGTGAAATAATCCTACATAGAACTCAGCAGTGGCATTTTAAGAAATTAATCCCATTGATTTCCTATTATCTTACATAGTAGTGTTCTTTCTCTTTAAACAAGCTATTTCTATTCCTTCCAACACATGACCCATCCCATTACACGATTAGCCATTCGAGGCAACACTATAAACCATGTGGATTCCTTATAAGCCCTTATATCTTTTCTTACAAGCATATCCACTTATATTGGTATAACTACAGGCAGTGTGCATAGATGCTACTATGAAGCACAGAAGCGAAGGGACCCCACTAAGGTGCCTTTCTTTTTCGTTCTGAACTCTAGAGCCACTCAGTTCTCCTTCATGTGAAAGACCTGATTTAACATACGTAGTTCTATCCATCTCCTTAGGTGATTGTTCGAGTAAACCTATTTATACTACTGTTTATATTACTACAGTTCAGGTTACTGTGGAATGGGAACCATTACTCAATTGCTATGAGGTTCCCCTAATCCTAGTTACCCACCTTGTCCATTTTCATTCTGTGTTTCTATGTAAATGAAGGATGGCTATGGGAGTAAAAAGCTGATCCATGGGCATGGTCTGCGTCCTCTGTATTTGTATACTAAATATGTGCGGTAATTAATAATATAATTAATAAATGAAGATAATCCCCGCTGTGGTTGTTAGACTGTGCTAACTGGATCTGACATTCGCGTTTCCAGCTAAACCTAATTAAACAGCACAGGAATGAATAAAACTCCTTGAAGAAAAAATCCAAAACATTAAATTTCACAATGTGAGAAGTAAAGTCATGGGCAAATTTTAAGATTATTTCTAGGTTAACGGACTGAGCACGAGAATAAGACATCCAAAATATATCCATATTGGCCAGGGGTCTCCTCGGTTTTTAGGGCTTCTTATCAGAATAAATTGTATTTCATAATTGTATTATTTAATATTCCATACTATGTACTGGGAAGCTGGAAAAAATAGAATGGGGTGGAATTTCAGAAAAACTGCATTTGTGCCATTTTATTATGCTACCGATATTCTGTGGGTTGGTACAAGAGAGAATTCTATCTATCCTTTAAGCAAAGCCTATTGAAGGCTGCAAAGAGTTGGAGTTGGTGGAGGAATGAAAGGTCCTGTTTAACCACTTCATTACCGGGCCAATTCCTTTTTTTTTGTATGTGCAGTTTTGAGGGCTGTAAAAATTTTTATTATTTGGGTTATTCAATTAAATTCAGCATCTTTTTTCGGTGACACATAGGGCGTAATTTTTATGTTATTTTTTCTTTTTGTTTGATTTTGTTTAATTTTCTTTCTATCCATTAAAATATAAACAAAAGAGTCGGGAAAGCATGTCTGTTTTTCACATTTCTTTTTTTAAATTTAATCGCACAAAGGGCTACTAAAAAACTTTTTAAAAATTGTTTTTCCTCTCGGTTACGGTAATTTTTAATTTGTATGGTATTGTCAGGGGTGGGGCTAGAAACTGTGATAAGAGTGTGTTATTGTCATATTATTTTTTTTAATTTAATTAATTTACTTTAATTTTTATTTTTTACTTTTCTATTTCTTTATTTATTTCTTTATGCTCTAAGGTCACCATAGACCTTTCGGAAACATCTGATCTGATCACAGTTTTTTGATGGGGGAAGCTGATTCCCACTGTAACTGGGGCTGATACATTTAGTCCAGTGGCAGGAGGAATACAGCCTCCTGCATGTTACTATAGAGATGATCTGGGTCCTGTAGAACTCAGCAGCTCTTATAGACTCCAAACTCAATAAATCACATGATAGCCGGGTCAGAGAGGAGCTGCATCATGGTGGCTCCCGTAGCTGTATATACAGAGCACTGTGTACACAGCGATTTGGAAGGCAGGGATGCTACTAAACCTTCCCTGCCTTCTCTATGGGGAACTCTGGCTGTAGTTACTGCCAGGTTCCCGTTTATGTAGCTGCAGAAATCTGCTTAGATGTACCTGCGCATTCTTGCAGAACAAGACAACCTCTCTCCGGACGTAAAAACCCAATGGCCTGTCCGGAAGAGGTTAAATAAAAATTCTCCATATGAATGATGTCCCTGTAGTACTATAACATGAGCCTTAGCAGGTTATTGTTATAGCAGGTTATTACAGCCTTATGTATCTTTTATATTAGATCCTTTGTTTTCCTTTAACATTAAGTAAAAATACAGGATTATACTTATTGATCACGCCTTAGAATGTTTCTCTTTTTCCATTACATTAAGAAGAAGGAATAAAAGTCTTCTTGTAAACTGTAGTGCGGTTCAATAAAGACTTTTTTACAGGATCAATTAAACAGCACATAAAATGGCATTGCTCTGAAAATGCTCTGACAATTGTTTTTACAAGCTTTTTTAATAACATTCGCATCTCATATATTTGAGTCATTTGCCGTGATCCCTGGTGAAGAATTATGACTGAGCACCTCTGACATCGGTGACTCAAGGAACAAATGAAATCTTTCTCCAGCGAGACAACAGAAGACATAATTAGCTTAGTGCTTAGATCGTCCCTTTGGCCTTTGTTTGCTCATGAGCAAGTAATGGATGATGTGTATCTGGGACAGACGTTAGAATGGGTTTGTATTACAGAAATAAGACAAAGAGTCTGATATTTCATATATAATGATTCAGCCTTTTGGCTATGTTTATGCACATTAATAACCGCATGAGGATCTAAATGCCAGTGTACGAGGCCCTATAGCTGTGACCTAATGATAAGGACAACATACAATGCTTAGGATTTTGGCTGGAACTGACAGCACATTTATAATACTGTAAAAAACAAACAAACTGCAAGGCACATGAAATCTCTAAATTCGTAACCAATTTGGCGGTTTTTTACAGCAATCAGCAAACATCATTTGTTATGGCAAAAACTAATAGAAAAACACATTAAATGGAATTCATCCTCTTACTAATGGAAAAATATGTAAATTGAGTCATTGTATATATGTCAAATATACAAATATATGACTGTATGTCCTTCTCCTACTGAATAATATGCACTATAAATGGCAGGTAAAAACTATTGGAAATGGATCACAATTCTTTCTAATTGATTTAAAATTCATTCAGATATACAGATTTAGGACTCATGATACTGTCAGCTTATCACTCCATGATACGGTGCTTTATACTGTGCACTCTATGGCTATGAGTAGTAATTCAAACAGGATTTCATGTGTCACACCTGGAGAACATGGCATATCCATTATAACATGCTGTGGTTTATTTTACAAAGGTACTGAAAATACAATAGTGAACATGCTCCGAAAGCACAGTTGAAATTGAGACAAAACCATTAACTCCTTGGTGTCATCCACAGTAAATGTATGGAGGATTGGTGCTGGAACAATAAGATCAAGCTGAGCTACGCAGTATACGCTGGCTCTTAAAAGCAGATGTTTAACTACTTAGATACAGAGGCCAACGGCAACGAAAGAATCTAAGCCAGGGGTGCTCACACTTTTTCAGCGTGTGAGCTACTTTATTAGCTGACCAAGGCAAAAGATCTACTAGGGCGGGGCCGGGGCGGGCCTGTGGGTGGGGTGGGTGTGTCTGTGGGTGGGACCTGGCATGTGGGCGGGGCCAGGTGGATCGTGACAGCAGGAGACAGCAGCGTTCTGTGGCTGCCCAGGGATCCCCACTGTCTGCTTCTTCACAGCGCAGGCTGAGAGTTATCTCTGGACACTGGTAGATGACTCTCAGCCTGCACTGTGAACAAGCAGACACCGGGGATCTCTACATCCCGCGATCGACCCATACGTCCTTTGCGATCTACCAGTAGATCGTGATCGACGTATTGGGCACCCCTGGTCTAAGCAGTTATGTCACATGGGGTATGCCATCTTTAAACAAATTTGTGCTCCTTTAATATCACAGGGAAGGATCATTGGTGGCCATGACAGCTGAGAACGTATTGAAGCACAATGTTCCGTGGTTACAACTGTTGCTTTTGCAGTGAGAGTACTGTGTTAATATGTTGGTGCTATACAAGTGTAGGCAAGGTTCACATCTGTAAGTAAGTAAGTAGAGTCTTCAAAGGACTCTACCATAGAATCCTCGAAAACCTAGAGGAGAGAAAGACTGGCTTCAGCATAAAAGTGGTGGAAACACGATGGACACCTGGCAAACCCCATTATTGTCTATGCGGACCTGAACAATGGAGAGCCTAGTGAAAGTGTAAACCTAGATAAAGAGAAATAAACCAATGGGCTCCAAAGCCTATCGTCATAAAACTTTTGATTTGACATTGCGAAATGTCATAAAAATGTTGGAGTAAGTTAACTGTGACAGTTTTTGGAAACCTTTTATGCCAATTTTTAAAAATGTTGGAAAATGCGCTGCAGCGGATTGAAAGTCTACCTTATATACTTTTGACAAATCGCATGTTATAGATACTAGATTTCTTAAGATGGGTCATTGATTCATAGATTGTGATTGTCATACTCAGCGAGAGGAAGGGATTTTTCCCCCTAAAATTAAGTACTTGGCATCTTTTTTGTAGAGGGTTTTGACTTTCTTTGAAGTAATGTTGTGGGTTGCATTTGATGCACCTGATTCTTTTAAGAACTATGTAACCCTTTTGGGTGCCCTGCCTATATAACCCACACCTTATAATGGTCTTGATTAGAGATGAGCGAGTAGTATTCGATCGAGTAAGTATCCAATCGAATACTACGGTATTCGAAATACTCGAGTACCACTCGCTATTCGAATGGAAAAGTTTGATGCAGAACCAGCATTGATTGGCCGAATGCTATACAGTCGGCCAATCAACGCTGGTTCTTCTCCTACCTTTAGAAGTCTTCTCTGTGCAGCTTCCCCATGGTGTCTTCCGGTTCTGAATTCACTCTGCTAGGCATCGGGCCTGGGCAGAGCCGACTGCGCATGCCCGAATCTCGAACATTTTACTGTTCGCTCATCTCTAGTCTCAATGTAATTTCCTTGATTCATGTGTAGTACATGACTCTTTGTTCTGTTTGACAGTGATTCGGTGTTATGGTTTGCTGGGTTTATTAAAAAAAACTAACAAAAGAAACCCAAAGGAGCCTGCTGGGCTCTGGACCACAGAAGCGCACTGGTGTGAACAAGGTCTGACAGTTAGATGCCACTGCCAGCCCTCTACACACCCTAGTTCGCTCTGTTCAATCACAGCGGCCTGTGCAGGTCAGAGCAGCCGCACAAGGACTCAGTCTAGACAGCACTTCGGCGCTAGACTGTCCACAATTAGCTAGTGTGCACACAGTGGCTTCCTGAGGCACACCTAGCAGCTACCAACTTAAAGTTTTTAGAAATAGAGTTCTACCTGAACTACAATTTCTGCCTAACAAAATTTCTAGCTAGCTAGCTATCCTTAGCACATGCAGTGCATTTGTGAAATGACATTAGGGCAGCGGGCTGAGGAACCTCCCTCTTTATAAAGGGAAAGGGCGGTCCACTTTCGGCCAAGCCAGCTGCCCAAGGTGGAGGTGATTGGTCGACACGACTGTCAGTCACAGCCTGACCACACCCTCCGGCTGCAAGAGGGTTTAACCCTTGCTAAACCTGACTGCCGGCACAAGGGGGAAGTGACAGGCGGCAATATGCTACCGCAGAGAGACGGGCTGTGACCCGACCCCTCGGCCGCAGTTTCCGCACAGTCCTAACACTACCCCCCCTCCACGGCGCATCGACGCCATGCGTCTCCGGTTCCGTTCAAATTGCGCCACAAGTCGTGGAGCGTGAACCTGATCAGCAGGCTCCCAAGTGCGGTCCTCTGGACCATAACCTGCCCAGTCAATCAGGTAAAACAGCCTACCACGAATAGTCTTGGCATCCATTATCTCTTTGACCTCAAAGTCATCCTGAGGCGATTCCGACTCCTCCGGAAGGTGCCTAGAATACTGTGTTAGGACCAGAGGTTTCAGGAGAGAGATATGGAAGGAGTTGTTGATTCGCCAAGACCTGGGTAGCTACAGTTTGTATGTCACCTGATTTACTTGGGACAGAACTTTAAACGGACCCACAAACCGCGGAGCAAACCGCAATGAAGGAACCCGGAGACGGAGATGGCGGGAAGAGAGCCAGACACGATCACGAGGACAATTCCGTCCCAGGCCTGCGTCTAACGTTAGCTGTCGCCCTCATTCTGTCCTTGGCCCGACTCATGGAGACCTGCGCCTGATCCCACACTTCTCTGGCGCGCGCGGCCCAATCGGCCACAGCCGGCACGTCAGAGATCACCGGGATGGGCAGAGGGATACGCGGATGACGACCATACAACATAAAGAATGGCGTTTTCTCCGTGGAGTCAGCCACCGCATTGTTAAGTGCAAACTCTGCCCATGGCAACAGCTCCACCCAATCGTCATGGCGGGAGGAGACAAAGTAGGTCTCCATAGTCTGGTTCATTCTCTCCACCAGACCATTAGACTGGGGATGGTAGGATGACGATAGGCATAACTCCACGCGCATCAACTGGCACAGTGCCCTCCAAAAATGTGCCGTGAACTGCGACCCTCGATCAGAAACTATCTTTTCTGGCATACCATGAATCCGAAAGACATGCCTAATAAAAAGACGTGCCAACTCCTTGGCAGAAGGCAGCCCTGGTAACGCCACTAAGATAGTTATTTTGGTAAAATGATCAGTCACCACCCAAATTACCTTCCTGCCCGATGACGTTGGCAGGTCTGTGACAAAATCCATACCCACGATTTGCCAGGGTGATTCTGGTATAGGGAGAGGGTGCAGTAAGCCAGCTGGATGCTGGCGTGAGGACTTGTTGCGAGCGCAAATGTCACAAGCTCGCACAAAGGCCTGCACATCTTTAGAAAGAGAGGGCCAAAAGTAGTGCCGGGAGATCAACTCCCTGGTGCGAAGGAGACCAAAATGTCCTCCGACACGGGAAGCATGTCCCCACGACAACACTTCTTGTCGCTGTGAGAGAGGAACCAGAGTCTTCCCAGGTGGAACCCGAGTTAGATTCACTGGGTTGACCACCAGTTGTTTTTCAGAGGGAATGATTAGTCTGGCCTCAGATTCCTCCTCATCAGGTTTGACAAAGGAGCGGGACAGAGCATCTGCCCGCAAATTTTTCTCCCCAGGTACATAATGTAACACAAAATTAAAGCGAGAAAAGAAAAGTGCCCATCGCGCTTGGCGAGCATTCAGTCTCTGTGCAGACTGAATATAGGTAAGGTTTTTGTGATCCGTGAAAATGTGCACAGGATGTGCAGCCCCCTCCAGAAGATGGCGCCACTCCTCTAACGCCAATTTTATTGCTAGGAGTTCACGGTCACCAATTGAATAATTCCTCTCTGCTGAGGAAAAGAGTCTGGAAAAGAAGGCACATGTGACCTTTTTCCCAACGCTGTTCCTCTGGAACAGCATAGCCCCCGCTCCCACGGAAGACGCGTCCACCTCCAGACAGAAAGGTCTAGACATGTCTGGTCGGTGTAAAACGGGCGCTTCTACAAATCGCTGCTTTAGCATGGAGAACGCCTGTTCTACTGCGGGAGTCCAATTATTAGGGTTAGCTCCCTTTTTGGTGAGAGCCGAAAGGGGGGCTACTAGTGTGGAGAAGTGTGGAATGAACTGTCTGTAATAGTTTGCAAAACCCAAGAACCTCTGAACTGCCTTTAGAGTTTGAGGCTTCGGCCATTTGAGGATTGCCTCATGCTTCTGAGGATCCATTTGGAGGCCTTCGCCTGACACAATGTACCCCAGAAATGGCAGTCTCTCCTGCTCAGACATTTTTCTAGTTTTGCGTAAAGCCAATTGTCACGCAGGCGCGAAAGAACCATGCGCACTGTTCGCCGGTGGTCAGTCATATTAGATGAAAAAATAAGAATATCATCCAAGTATACCACCACTGAGGTCTGCAGGAGGTCACGGAAGATGTCGTTTACAAATGACTGGAAAACTGCGGGGGCATTGGCCAGGCCGAAAGGCATGACTAGGTATTCGTAATGACCGTCCCTGGTGTTGAACGCAGTCTTCCATTCATTTCCCTTGCGTATACGTATCAGATTATACGCCCCCCATAGGTCTAATTTGGTAAAAATGGTGGCCCCCTTGAACCGATCAAATAGTTCAGCAATGAGGGGCAGGGGGTACCTATTCTTCACTGTGATGGCATTTAGACCACGGTAATCTATGCACGGGCGAAGGGAGCCATCTTTCTTCTCTACAAAGAAGAAGCCCTCACCTGCGGGAGACGAGGATTTTCGTATGAATCCCCTTTCAAGATTCTCCTTAATATAATCAGACATCGCCTGAGTCTCAGGAAGGGAGAGAGGGTAAACCCTGCCCCGAGGTGGCGTAGCCCCTGGCAACAGATCTATGGCACAGTCGTAAGACCTGTGTTCTGGCAGAGTTTCAGCTGCTTTTTTGGAAAAAACGTCTGCAAACCCTGCATATTGGGGGGGGCAAGCCTTCCAGTTCTGGAGGCAACACTGGAGAGACGGCTGGCTGTACTGGTATCATACATCTTTCCTGGCACTCCGGACTCCAACTAATGATCTCCCCCTGCCTCCAGTCTATAACTGGAGAATGCCAGCGAAGCCAGGAGAGATCTAACAATACCGCATCAGCTAAACCCTCCATAATGTGAAAGGAGAGCTGCTCGGTATGTAGTGCTCCGCTTTGTAGAAATATAGGCGGAGTCTCAAAACGGATCCGTGAGTGGATTTGTGACCCGTCGACCACCGTTATGTCAATGGGGGTCTCAAGCGCCCTCATAGGAATGGCATGTTCCTGGGCGAATTTTTCTGAAATAAAGTTCCCCATGGCCCCAGAATCAACAAATGCCCTAGTATTGACCCACCCGTTCTCAAGCCTAAGGGCTACTGGGAATCGGATACGAGTAAGGGGTTTTAGTGTGCCCAGTAACCCCCCCTTGATGGGTACTGGACAGACTCGTTTCCCGGTGGTTTAGAGCATTGAGGGGCAATGTGCCCTGGTTGGTTACAGCGGAAACAGACCACTCCCTTAGCTTTCCTTCTTCTGATGCCACCAGAAGGGGAAACTTGAGAGGTGTCCATGGGTTCCGTGGAACCCTCAACTGGCAGGCAACCAACGGGCTTAGAGACCCCCCCCTGGGGCCCTAGGTTATATTCAACCTCCCGCTCCACTCTTCTATCAGATAATTGTATATCAACACGTGTTGCCGTGTTGATAAGGGAGGCGAGAGAGGTAGACGGTTCCCTGCCTGCTAATTCGTCCTTTATGTGTGAGGACAAACCTTCCCGAAAAATAGCCAGTAAAACTTTGTCTGGCCAATCTAGTTCAGAAGCTAAGGTTCGAAACTCGATGGCAAAATTAGCGACCGAGTTTTGGCCTTGTCGCAACCTCAAGAGCTGAGATGCATAGGTGGACTGGGGCACAGGGCCATGAAACACCAAACGAAGCGCTTCAAGCAGAGAGGTTAGTGTGGCCAACTCTGTTGCGCCCCGTTCCTTCAAGGGGGTGACCCAGGCCAAAGCTCTTCCGGTAAGCAGCGACACTACAAAGGCCACCTTAGCTTTCTCTTCAGGGAAGAGGCTGGGACATGCCTCAATATATGTGGTGCACTGGTGAATAAACCCCCTACAACCGCTCGGATCACCTGCATACCGTTCCGGTGGTAAGAGAGGACACGGTAACGCCGCAGGAGTTGGCAGATTACACACTAGTTGAGCCATAGCCTGAACTAAAGTTTGTGACAGTGTGGAAATGTCAGTGGAGGCTGCAGATGGAGGCTGCTGCAGCAAACGCTCTACTGTGGCTAGGCGAGTATTCAGACTGCTCACCAGATTCGCCAAATGAGCATGGGAATCCATTATGCGGCAGGGCTCGGGCCCTAATGTACTGTTATGGTTTGCTGGGTTTATTAAAAAAAACTAACAAAAGAAACCCAAAGGAGCCCGCTGGGCTCTGGACCACAGAAGCGCACTGGTGTGAACAAGGTCTGACAGTTAGACGCCACTGCCAGCCCTCTACACACCCTAGTTCGCTCTGTTCAATCACAGCGGCCTGTGCAGGTCAGAGCAGCCGCACAAGGACTCAGTCTAGACAGCACTTCGGTGCTAGACTGTCCACAATTAGCTAGTGTGCACACAGTGGCTTCCTGAGGCACACCTAGCAGCTACCAACTTAAAGTTTTTAGAAATAGAGTTCTACCTGAACTACAATTTCTGCCTAACAAAATTTCTAGCTAGCTAGCTATCCTTAGCACATGCAATGCATTTGTGAAATGACATTAGGGCAGCGGGCTGAGGAACCTCCCTCTTTATAAAGGGAAAGGGCGGTCCACTTTCGGCCAAGCCAGCTACCCAAGGCGGAGGTGATTGGTCGACACGACTGTCAGCCTGACCACACCCTCCGGCTGCAAGAGGGTTTAACCCTTGCTAAACCTGACTGCCGGCACAAGGGGGAAGTGACAGGCGGCAATATGCTACCGCAGAGAGACGGGCTGTGACCCGACCCCTCGGCCGCAGTTGCCGCACAGTCCTAACATTCGGCTCACATAGAGTATGACAAGGGATGTCTAAACACCTCTACTTAGCATATTCAGATCCAGGTCACAATTAAAATGCCTTCCCCCTTCTTTAATCTTTCTGATATGGCTCCTCTGATTTTCAGTTCCCCTTTGATTTCTGTAACATGACCAGATGACCAGTTTATCAGACTACTCTATGACAATGCAGACACTTGCTCTGTTCTCAGCTAGTCTATATAACATGAGTGGTGGGGGTCTACCAAAGCACCAAACCATAGTGTGAAGTCTAGTATGAGGACCAAATGGGAGGGGACATTAAATTTGAGCAACTAGCCTTAAAGAGTGCAAAGGGGACACCACATTTTTTACCTATTTTTATGTGCATATTGTGTCATTTTTAGTATGAACCGGAAGATCACTTTCAAGATAAAATTGGATTGAGAGAGCAGAGGTTTTTGAGACCTGTACGGTATTGGCCTGTTTCATATGTCTTAAGACAATATTGGATCCCACAGTGCGGTATGTAGAGATATTTTGTAAAGAAAGACATCAGATACTGTTGACTATGAGCCATCTATTGCCGTTCATTTCTCTTCAATTTAGATTCAGAATTTTAGATTACCTCCCTTCAATCTGCCTGACTGACTGAATACTATTGCGAACAGTAGAAATTACAGGTAGAACAAGTGAAAACAAGTGAGATGGAAAAGAGGCGTCATAGACACACATTTCAAAGTCTTGGGATCAGTTTTGTCATTTCTTTCATTGTGCTATTTCCCTAGCAGTTGCCATCTGCCACATAAAGAGCGCTGTACCTCAAATGCATACAATGCTGAACATTTAGTAATTCTATGTTTTATCACAATTATCACCAAGCTGTGTTAGATTCCAAAAAATCACATCCTACATTTACTGCTTCCCATGTAGTGTGCATATTTCATCGTATATTGTCAGCTGGTGTCATTGTGCATAGCGGAATGATGCTACGATTTTAGCGAAATAAATTGAAATATCCAAGAATTTAGATAAGCGTTCGCAGCAATCTGTTCCAAAACTAACGCAATTAAGGAAATATCTTGCCTTCTGACATATGCATGTTAATTATTTTAGGACTTTATAGACCTTCTTTATTATGAAACCTTAATTTGTTTCTATGGTAACATGCAAATTCTAGCTTTACTAGTGTTTATGATACAGATTCTTCATTTGCAAACGTGTTGCTATATTTAACTTAAATCTGGCTTGTTTAGGGAGTTTTGCTCTTTGTTATCTATTGAGAAAAATTGGGGATCATTTATGATGTACCTGTAAGGTGATGGAAGCCGCCTCCATCCACAAGTGTGTCCTTATGTGTCACACGTGATAGGCTAAATGTGCTTGTGTACTGTTAGTGTGGATACATTTTCTTTGTACATTGCAACTATGAAGTATTCTATTATGTATTTACATGCTTAAGGGGGTGGTCACACTTGCGCTTGCGTTTGCCCGCAGGGTCTCTTTCCTATTCCCCAGAGAAACTCCATAGAGGACAACTTCCCAGTGGTCTGTATGCAGGGGAAAACTTTTTTTTTTTTTTTTTTTTTTTGGGGGGGGGGGGCGCTTGGCCAGACACAAAGTCAGACATGAAAACAAAAAACAGTTTCCCCGCTGAGAGGTCGTATATGGACACCGGCAGTTTGCTTTTAAAACCTATTCAAATGACCACCAGGAAGTCGTCCCCTATGCAGTTTCTCTGGGGAATAGGATTGAGACCCGGCGGGCAGACACGTGCATGAGTGTGAATGCCCCCGAACTCTGTATTTTGTGTTTTTGTACCAAGCCTTCTAAAATCTAGTATTTTCTGGAAAAGAGTATTTTTCGAAATAGGCGGAACCCAATTGTGCCCACTGACCCTGCAACAACCCCCATCAGTCCTTCCACCCCCCACTTCCCCGAGTTCAGACAGAAAACTTTTGCACTTTACAGCCTGATGCTTTCTAGTCATGGTGGGTAGGGAAGCCTGCTATAAAACTTTTTCCCGTACCTTTCCATTCAACTTCCATTCCGTCTTCTGAAGTCACCCGTCAGTGAGGATTGTTCGTCTCAGTCTGGTGTTGGAGCCTAGGTCTTACCCAAAAGGTAGTGTCACAAACCTTGACATCCATCTGGAGAAGTAGAACCCTTGTGAGCAGAGCATGACATCTGTCTGAGTAGGAAGACTGACCTGCGCTGTGTATCCTACTAAATCATTGAGAAACCGCTATACTCAGCCAGCTGTCATTGGAGCATATTTTTAAAGTTTGGCATATTCAATGCAAGTTTTCATGTTCCTGATGCCGTTTTATTCAGAGAGGGTGCATGCCTCTTCACAAATGTGACAGCTCCTGTAACTGTGTTGTAATTTACCTGTCACCTTGCGGAAACACCAGGAGACTGAAGTCCCTGGCAAAAATTGTTTCAAGGTTGTATAAGCTGAACCTTATATTGTATTTCTGGAATCAAGCAAAGTAAAGATTCATTAAACCACCTAGGTACCTTTAGCTATCGACAGCAGATCATAAGAGGTTAAACATACGTTATCATATTTCCAATATTAAAGGGGTTTTCTGGGATTTAGAATATGAGACTAAAGGCAGCAAATGCTTGTTAGGTGAAAGAATAAGCATAAATGAGGACCTTTATGGGTGTTTGTAGCATTTTTACCATTCCTCATATTTTCAAGCTCTTGTAATACTTCCCGGTTTCTACTTCATGGATTTGGGAGCGTCAGTGCTTTTCCAGGCAGCCCCTACCAGCATTCGCCTAGTGCATGCATGTAATTTTCCCTGCACGATGTTAATGATAAAGCATTCACATCTTTTGCACATGTTGCTTGCCTCCTTCACTCTCTCTACACCTAGCATTCTGCCAGCCTGTCAGTGTCTATAAAACCATCTGACAGGCTGGTGGCAGTAAGACATTATCAAACCCATATAGTCCAATGTCCAATGTACATGCTGTATTTAGCACTATAGTGGGATTCCAGTGATTGGATGATTGGATATCCGCTGTCCTATGGATAACTTGTAAGTGTCCATAATGGCACATCCACCTTATTGTATAACATTGCAATTAAGCCATCTCCATACAATGCCACTTGTATTGTAATACAATCATTTTGTTAGGGTACATTTATGTATCAAATGTATGTTCTTCCCTCACTATGATCTCCATTACTTTTGACCACAACTTCTCTCACTAACCTTACTCCTTTTCCCATCTTCACCCTATTGTAATTGCATTGGCTTCTTGTAGTCACAAGCTTTTCTGCCTGGATCATGGAGTACATAGGTTGTATTATACACTGTTATGTCTATTATCACTCGATGGATTGTGACTTTGTAGTTTGTGGCAATGTATTGCTTCCTATTGCAAACTTAATAAAATATTCTCAAAAAAGGTGCAAATTGTTATACCAAGATTTCCTCTTTGTGTGCACCTGATCTGTACAAAGAACATTTATTGTCTCCAGATCCATTCTCTGTGTATTAACTGAGATCATCCGATCGGTGGGGGTGCTGAGCGCTTTGATATTGATGACTTATTCTTAGGATAGATCATTAATAATTTTCCAAACACAAAAAGCTTTAAGGATAAAAAGGGAACATGAAGATAAACTTTACCATTGTTCCTTAAATAATGAAGATCGCTCAGCAAACGTTATATCTGGTTTATAAAGGGAGTCTGTCAGCAATAAATTGGCAAAAACAATCCATGATAAATCACCTCCATTATTTATCTTCTACATAATGAAACGCAGTAAATCAAAGTAAACTCAAATACAGTTGGTTACTTTAAGGACCCTATTCTTAGATACAGTAACTGAGGCTGTGCCCGTAAAAAGATTATATGGTGACTTAGTCCATTACTGTGTTGCAAAGATGTAATTTCGGCTGTATGGATTCACCAGCATGCTACCATTGCCAGCAGGTACATCTACCAGGTTAACTTTACCCTGTGCAGATCATGCCCCTCTATGCTACGTTGCATGCACACTTCCTCTGCTGATACTGGTTAGATGGCACAGGGGGGTTTCCAACATTATAAAGATGGAGAATGGCTACTTGGTCCACTGTACAGTATGTAAGAAATCGCTTGAGTAGAAAGTGAAATATTTCTGCAGTGATAAGTTATCTATAGACCTAACTACAATAACTTCTGCCAACACCAACATATGTGATCTCTTTGAAATCAATATCCTGGTAAGACAAAAGATATGTAAATGTGAATAAAACTTCTTCCAGAGAAATGTCATCCCATGTCATGTCACTAAAGTATGTTTCATTTATGATCAATTTTCCCCAACTGCTGAAAATAGTGACCTGTGATTAGTATGACCTGAAAATTGGTGTTATTTAAGACATATTCATGAGGGAACTGTCCTGCAAAGACTTGTAACTGAGCGGCAGGGTTGAGCCGATCTTGAAATTTCACGATCGTTTTTAAAATCCGATTTTAAAAACGATCCTATTCACTATACAGCATGGAGTCCTGCCACTCCCTATTCTTCTCGGAAGAAGAACAGGGAGTGGCAGCACATCTGTGCAGGTAAGTTGAGCGATCGGGATCGGAATTCCATTCCCGATCTTTTTTAGGTGGATCGGAACCCAATCGCGATCGTGAAATTTACTCCATCGCTAATCAGGATCCAATCTTTTCTGATCCCGATCGCTCAACCCTACTGAGCAGCAATTCGCAACTACTGGAATATATAAGTGCCCTATGACTTTAACAGAGTCCCTGATATTTTATGATTCCTATCCTTTTCATGTATTGTTAAGATGATCCATTGCAATCCAATTTAATAATGGTTCTTGGGTATTTTTATTTAAAGTTTTAAATTGATTACTAATTACTAACATTGTGAATAATATTTTTCATATTGTATTGTTGAGCCACGTAGGAGATATCAATATAGGTTAATAATAATATTAATTTATTAATATATTTTAACTAATCAGAACCAAGCTCTTATTTGCTGATACTAGATAATAAATCTCCCCATCATGCTTACAATAGATATAGTGTTTAGTCTTCTTTTGGTGCAGATAAGGATATGAAATGCCAAATGCAATACCTATATATGTTTGTAACATTATGTACAGACTCTTTCTTATATTGTTTGTGCCCCATGGCTCCATCAAAGGAGTATTGCAGGAGATCGACCTAAGAACTTTTTAATTAACCTAGGTCACTGCAGCAAAATTAAAATCTAGAATGACTCGCTTTAAAATTATTAAGCTAATTATACCATCAATCTTCCATTTGTTCCCAATGCGAAGTTCAAACCAGGACAGAATTTACTATAAAAAGAAAATTTATATGCCGGACATTCAGAAGATTATTCATGTTTAAACAGAACTTTAAAGGTATTTTATCATAGTAAGAATTACCATCAATGTCGCAGTGTCCTAAGTATTTTTTATTCTTTTTAGTGTTTTATTCTTTAAGTGTTATTAAACATGGGACACTAGAATAGAGTGATTTGACTCAACTTCTAGCCTGAGTAAGGCAATTAAATACCAAATCTTATTTAATTATATTAAAATAGCAAACTCACGTTCTATCCTACAATTTCTAAAGAGTCACAGACTTACACATTCATCTATACACATCATTCCATCAAAGCATGTATGTTCAACATTCAAGTACAGGTAAATGCTTTATTTTAATGGGTTGTGCATGCGCACTTACACTGATATATTTGGATATAATGGTCCCAGATTTGTGGTTACATCAAAAATTCACCTACTGCAGTCTAAGTTTTGTATTTGTAATTATATTATTAGAGATGAGCGAACAGTAAAATGTCCGAGGTTCGATATTCGTTTCGAGTAGCCCCTCAATATTCGACTACTCGAATCGAATATCGAACCCTATTATAGCCTATAGGGGGAAAATGCTTGTTTCAGGGGTAGGCAACGTTCGATCAAATTATACTTACCAAGTCCATGAGTGAGGGCCGGGCTGGATCCTCCGAGCAGTCTTCTCCTTGCAGGGTCCCGACAGCGTCTTCTGGCTCTTCATTCACCCTGCCAGGCATCGGGCCTGGGCAGAGCCGACTGCGCATGCCCGCACTACAAGCGGACATGTGCAATCGGCTCTGCCCAGGCCCGATGCCTGGCAGAGTGAATGAAGAGCCAGAAGATGCCGCGGGGAAGCTGCACAGAGAAGACTTCTAAAGGTAGGAGAAGAACCAGCATTGATTGGCCGACTGTATAGCATTCGGCCAATCAATGCAGGTTCTGCATCAAACTTTTACATTCAAAAGCGAGTGGTACTCGATCGAGTACGAGTATTTCGAATACCGTAGTATTCGAACGAACACCTACTCGATCGAGTACTACTCGCTCATCTCTATATATTATATATCTCCATCAACTGCTCATTTGTTTTTAGAAAAATAATATCTATAAGCCACATTCTAAAACAAAATTCCTCTCCCTACACGTTTCTGCTGCATTATCAAGTCATATGCATTGTCATCAGGAGCAAAACAAAAGCTATACAGGCATTAGTTTGGCCTGAATAATTAAATAGCAGACTGACAATGCGTAAGGCAGGAAATTTAGTTAATTTCCCACGTAATCAGAACGAGGTACATGAATGGAAAAGAAGCAACATTATTATAAAAGTAAATCTTCAGTTGGAAGGAATAAATCAAGATCAAGAGCACTGGTAAATAGTTTGGTATCATTCCACATAGGGGACCCACAAGAAAGGGCAGCTGACTTGGTAACTCTAGACTTGCCAATGTGAACAAAAACATTAATAAATAGCCCTATCCAATGGATACAAAAGAGCAGAGACCCAAGGGCACACCATCTTAAACCTATGCCAGTATAATGCAGTGAAGGATCGGTACAATAATACTGCAGAGTTTACCATAGCTTTAGTGTCTTCCATGGGGGATAGATTCTACTCCTGTCATGTGTACAGAATTTTTTATGAACCAACATGTTTAGTGCCATTTTCTGATTGGAGTCCCCTTGTCTAGAATTTTTGCACATTCATCAAATTTTTAGTTTGATGATAGAGTGGCAGCCAACAGATCTGCTAACAAGAAGATATTTCTTAAATCTCTCAGGCAAGGTAAACTGACTAGGCATTATTTTGTCCTTATGAATCTGGGCGATAACCTCACTTAGGGTGATTAATTGTACCAAAACATAGTTCCCCTACTTCAACTTTAATTTTATTTATAGTAAATTATGTAAATAAGAGAACTCATATAGCTTTTAATATACATGAGCTTAAAAATTTACCTCTGCTTCTTGTGCTAGTATAGTAGACTCCTGTTTCTGTACAAATTGGGAAAATCCATGCATTGTTCACTATTTTATAAATTCATTGAATAAAACATCTGCAATACCGAACACAGCCTGTTGGGAAGCAATGTACTTTAAATGGGTTTTCCCATCTCCCTTTTCAAGTTTGCTTGCTGTCTTTTTACTTCCTGCATTCTTCTACAAGTTGGGGGGAGGGCTTTGACTGTTTGATTAAAAGGACACTATGAAGTATCACAATAGATATAGATTTGCCTTTACCATGAGAAATTATTACGATTACTAGAAATTTACTATAAATGCAGGTCAAATAATAAGCATAGAAATGCATATTACACTACACAGGCTTGAATAGAACACCTACCATGCTTCTACAGAGAATGGACTTAGTGTTGTCTTTGTGTCTTCATAGAAAGATAACAGACACTGCTCCCAGAGCCTTTATCAGTAAACTGCAATTATCTGGCCTGATTGTCCTACTACAGAGCTATAGATAACAGTGAGAGCACCCAGCCCTCCCAGAGAGCAGTGACTGACATCATCCATCCTATGTTATCAGATACAGGCTGTGTTACATGGAAACACTGTGTAATGGAAGGAATGATGTAACATATGTAAACAAAGCAGCATTGCTAAAGCTATGTATTTAGGAAAACTCTTGAATTTACATAAACTAGCAGAATAGATAGGATCCTTGAGATTGGAATACCCCTTTAACTTTAAGGTGACTACAACCATTTTCTATGCACACTATATTGCTATGCCATACCACTGCCACAGTACAGTGGCATTTTTAAGTAAATATTCCAGTTCTACTGATTTCTGTATTTTTCACAGCCTATATACTAGCCTTTCTAGAACATTTATGTGTCTATTCAATATACCATTTACATGTTTCAAGCAAATTATTATGGTCTTTCCATAGCCATAAACAAGATGTGTTGAGTTCTGTAGCATAAACGTAACTAAAACCAGAAACCAAAATATAGTCTTAAAAGATGCTCACAGAAATTAAAATGGTTGTCCAGTGTCAAACCAATATTGAAAGACCAATTTTACTGTCAGTATAATAAAAAGTTATATTTCCCAATATACTTTCTGTATATCTCAGGGTATGTGTACACGGCAGAAACCTTTTCCACTGTGTGACTTTTCCATGCGGCTAGCCGCAACGGGATGCCGATTCAGTGCACCGGCATCCCATTGTGGCATCCCGCTCTTGATTAGGCCCGAAAAATGGGCCTAATCAAGAGTGAGTCTTGAGCTGAATCAGAATCCGCGGGAAGATAGAGCATGTCGCTTCTTTATCCCACTAGCTGGAAAAAAAACTGCTAATGGGAAAAAAATGCGAGGGACTCCCATTGAAATGAACAGGAGATGGGGGCCACACGGTGGCTCAGTGGTTAGCACTGCAGCCTTGCAGCGCTGGGGTCCTGGTGTTCAAATCCCACCAAGGGCAAAAAAACATCTGCAAGGAGTTTGTATGTTCTCCCCATGTTTGCATGGATTTCCATCCTATATTCCAAAGACATACTGATAGGGAAAAATGTACATTGTGAGCTCTATGTGGGCTCACAATCTACATAAAAAAAAAAAAAGAAAGAAATGAACGGGAGATGTTTTTGCAGGTGGATTTTGAGACGGATTCCACGTCAAAATTCATCTGCAAAAAACTCCATGTGAACATGCCCTCACAGTTTTCTAGATCTCTGCTTGCTGTCATTCATTCTGCTTACTTCCAGTGGAATTCAATCAGTCCATGGTCATGTGTTCGGCACATAGGTGAATAGCTTGTTATTGGTCTGATTACTGTGCTCTTATTATAACACTCTGTGCACCTATGTGTCCATCACATGACCATGACATGTCCATCACATTATATTGAAAGGATATTTAGCCACTAGTAATAGGTGGTATGAATAACAGCAAAAAGAGATCTAGAAAGCCATGAGGAATTGATACAGAAAGAATATTGGAAAATTGTACATCTTTTCATTGTACAAATATCAATATTAGCCTGAAACTGAATAACCCCTTGAAATAAAAAATGTAAACGTACCATAGAGCAAAACAAAACACAAGCCAAAATACTACTAACCAGATGGTCAAGCACAGACTGTACAGCACTGCTAATGTTAAGTGTGACCTCAGGGCAAGTATATAAAAAGCAAAGTCAGAAAAGGCAGAGCTGAAGTCAGAGCCAATGAACTAAACATAAAATGGTTAAATGTGTTGATCCAATACATTCTACAACAGAATAATAATTACAGTAATTGCCTTATATTATATTGATACCTTCTTTATTAATAATAACCGTACAGTCACGTCAGTGTTATGTTAGTCCATTCTCCTGTTTGGCTATAGGAACAGAAGACCAGACTCAACAGTGGCTTTTAGGATTTTAGACAAATTCTGTGAAAGAACTTCCAACGTACATGTGAACAGAACCATAAATGGAAACAATCATCAAACCCTATGAATTCTACCAGTTGCCCAGTATATTTGGAATCAAGATTTTTATGCTATATCCTTTAAAAGGATCCTATCATTTAAACACATTTTTTTTTATCCCTAACATGTCGTAATAGCCTTAAGAAAGGCTATTCGTCTCCTACCTTTAGAAGTCTTCTCCAGGCCACCATTTGCTTGAAATATTGATTTTCGCCAGTACGCAAATGAGTTCTCTCACAGCACTGGGGGTGGGCCCCAACGCTCAAACAGCACTGGGGGTGTCCCCAATGCTGCCAGAAAACTCTCCAGCGCCGCCTCCATCTTTGGGCCAGACTGCGCATGCCCGCGGACAAAAGAAAAATGGCCGCTTACACAGTAAGTAAACGATCATTTTCTTGTTGCTTGTGGCTATGTGCAGATGACTCTGCATGAGGCCCAAGATCTACAAGTTTCAAAGCCTGCACCGGAAGAAGACACAGGAAGATGATGTTCCTGACGAAGATGGAGGCGGCGTTGGAGATTTCTCTGGCAGCATTGGGGATGCCCCCAGTGCTGTTTGAGCGCTGTGGCCTGCCCCCAGTGTTGCAAGAGAACTCATCTGCATACCGGCAGAAAACCGGTATTTCAAGTGAACGGCGGCCCGGAGAAGACTTCTAAAGGTAGGAGACAAATATCCTTTCTTAAGGCTATTCCAACATGGTAGGGAGAAAAAAATGTGTTTAAATGATAGGATCCCTTTAATACTTTTACATTTTTATATTCTCAGGATAAGCTGTCATGTGTGCACATGAAGAGTAACACTCTTTTAGATCATTATATGGCGTGCATTTTGTATTTTGTAGCAGTTTTTCCTTTGCAAATGTTATCTCTAATTTTCATTTATCCCTGACCTAGTTGGTGAAGATTAGCTGCTATGGTGTCTCCCTCAAACAGTATGTAATTGAAACAGAAGATTTTGTTCTCTAATTCACTCACACAAAAGCAGCACAGGCAGCGCTATAAATTGTTATAGGGCAAAGTATCAAACAGTGTTGATGTACATAAAACACTCAGGGTGAGATAGAAGACTAACTCTTAGCTGCAGCATTATCTCTGTGTGTATCTCTAACTCTCTCTCACTCAGTTCCTTATCTTTTAGACTTCATGAAAATCTGTAATTTGATACTTCAGTGATGCAGCAGATATGACTTTATGACTTCAAAATGTTGTATTTCCCACTCAAACTATTTTTATGGAGCCAACAGTGTCAAAGACAATCTGCATAGTGCAATTTCTGGTATCATGTGGAGTGCTGTGCATGAGGGTAAAACCAGAGCGCAAAATGGGGGGGGCAGGGGTATTAAACTTCTCAGTCTAGTTGTTTTAGCATAATTATAATGTAGACCCTGCTAGCACTTACATTTTTGATTTTTGATTTTTCTCACCAATTTGACTTATGGTGTGTTTACACATTCAGGTTTTTAGGAAATGTCACGGCAAAAAATCTCAATCTCAAAAAATGCCAGTTACGCTAGGTTCACACTAGCGTTTGGGTCTCCGTTCTGTGGTTTCCGTCTTCTGCATGCAGAAAACGGAAACCTGTCAGATCGGGTCCAGCCGTGAGCGGCAGTGAGCATTTTATGCTCTGCACCACGAAACCGTTTTTTTAAAATCGGACACAGAGTACTGCATGTCCGACTCTGTGTCCGGTTTAAAAAACACGGTTTCGTGGCGGAGAGCATAAAACACTCACTGCTGCTCACATGAATGGGTATGAAAGAGTCCTGCAGGTTTCCGTCTCCTGCCTCTGTTTTGTGCAGGAAACGGAAACCTGCAGAACGGAGACCGAGCACAGACGTGAACGAGCCCTTATACCTGTGGAAACACTGGCAGTTTACATATAAGTGTAATGAGGTAGAAAGTCCACAGAGGAAAACGCTGCGGAAAAAAATGTGATGTGTTTTCGCCACAGCGTTTTCTTGCTGCAGCTTGCTACGTGGCGCCTTAGCCTAACAGTGTAAAATCGGTTGTGCACGACAGTATGTTAACTGGCTGCCATTAATGAACAGCAGGGGCGGTGTGCAGGCAACACACAGATGTCACCCGTGTGTTACCTGTGCATCGGCCGTACTACTGCGGTCCTTTCATTTAATAAACGGGCACTGCGGAAGCAGGGACGCAAAACTGGATAGGAATAGAATCTGTTCCATATTTTGCAACCTGTCAGCCCACACACGTGACTGTGTAATTCACGGTCATGTGTACAGGCCCATAGAAATTATTGGTTCAGTGTGCTATCCTGGAAAAACCCTGGATAGCACAGTGACCTAGTACACGGGTCATCTGCAAGTGGACTACGACTGACACATACATCTGCTGCTATTCCATCATGTTGAAATAGTTCTCATCTCAGGATTCTGATTTCTTGAGGTTAAACAGTTAACAGTGTAAGACTGATAATAACATACATCTGCTATGCTGTTCTTTGAAAGTACACACATAAAAAATGTATGTGCTCCTGCATTATTTATTCAGTAATGAATAGAATTTTAGAACAATCTTCTTCACTAGGCCAGACAGCCACAGTTGTTACTCCCATGGGCTCGTAGTGACTCAGTGAACTGACATGCAGCCATTCCTATCTTAGAAAAGGTGTGAGAGCCGATAGAGCATCTTACATTTAAGTATGATACGATGTGATGGCATTTGCTAATAACATCCCCATCACTTTCACAAAGTGTGAATATTTGGAACATGACCAACTAATCCTCAGGAAACAATAATTGTCTTCTCAGTTAAGACCGGACTCATATCTGGGTTAAATATTCCTATATTTTCCTTTTCTGTAATAGGGGAAAGCCAAAAATAAGAGTGTCCAATCCATCAGAAAACAGATACTAATGGTGTCTGTTCAATGTAAAGGGGTCTGTTGGGTTTCTGTTATGGAATCAGACTTTTTACTGGTTGTAGCACCAACTAAGTATCAATGTATAAATAACACAAAAAATTCTTTTGATTTTAAATCTAAATTTATTGTTACAAAAATGTTTTTAATTGTAAAAAATATTGGTATCAGGAAAACACAAACACATAAAAACATATAAAAACACACAACAAGAGTGGAGGTCGCACTGGACTGAGCAGCTCCAGCAGGTGTATAATCTGCTAGTGGTGTAGGGGATGAGAACAGCCACAATAAATGTGTGTATAGAGAGGCCCAGTATTTTGTATATATAAATGTAAATAGGCTCCTATTGCCCACAGTATAAAAAGATCAGGGCACTTAATTGAAAAAATATATCTGTAGCATTGCAAAGATCATACCCATATCACCACTATATAGTAAGAGCATATAAGGTAACAAAAACAATGTAAAGTTACACACACATGCCAGTATTACATAAGCCAACATACATAGGACAAAATGTGGAGCATATACATGAATCACTGCTCACCAGCTACGACCTCCACTCTGAGCCCCGACGGACCGTTTCGCCCCTGCTTCTTCAGGGGGCTTTTTACTGGTTGTAGTGTTAGGAGTTACATATATGATACATACTTAGAACTTAAAGGGGTTGTCCACTTTCAGATCAATAGTGAGAAACAAATATTATCGCTTAACGTCACACAAAAAATATAGGGCAATAATGGGTAGTACTATCAAAATCAACCACTTTTGGCCAACAGGCCAACTACCACATAAAAGACAACAAAATTATAAAAAATATATAAATTTATTAGAAAGATACATAAATAAATCATAAATAAATTTTGAGGTAATAAATGCAACCAACATTGGATGCAATGACACACATAGTAATAGGCTTCTGTGAGGCAATATGCTTTCACATTTCAGTCAATACAATATTCAATGAAAAAGTTTTTTAGCCCCATGAAAATGGGTATCATTCCCTATATATAAATGTTTGAAGGTTATAGAACATTAGTGACTCTTACTAGAGAAACAGTGCATTTACACTTGATATTGTAGACATAAAAGAAGCATGTAAGCTGCAATGAACATTACCTGTATGTGTATCATGCATCAGAACGCGCCCCGACGCGCGTTTCACCACGCAAGTGGCTTCGTCAGGGGGAATTAACTAATATAACATAACTAATTCCCCCTGACGAAGCCACTTGCGTGGTGAAACGCGCGTCGGGGCGCGTTCTGATGCATGATACACATACAGGTAATGTTCATTGCAGCTTACATGCTTCTTTTATGTCTACAATATCAAGTGTAAATGCACTGTTTCTCTAGTAAGAGTCACTAATGTTCTATAACCTTCAAACATTTATATATAGGGAATGATACCCATTTTCATGGGGCTAAAAAACTTTTTCATTGAATATTGTATTGACTGAAATGTGAAAGCATATTGCCTCACAGAAGCCTATTACTATGTGTGTCATTGCATCCAATGTTGGTTGCATTTATTACCTCAAAATTTATTTATGATTTATTTATGTATCTTTCTAATAAATTTATATATTTTTTATAATTTTGTTGTCTTTTATGTGGTAGTTGGCCTGTTGGCCAAAAGTGGTTAAATATTATCGCTTGTACAATAAAAGGATATACAATTTTCCTTTATACTTTCTGTATCAATTCCTTGCGGTTTTCTAGATTTCGGCTTGTTGTAATTCATTCTGTTACTTCTAGTGGATAAAACTCTGACCATGGTCATGTGATTTACGGTCCATGGTCATGTGATGAGCACACAGGTGCAGATGTCTGATTACTGTGCAGTGACTATAATGAGCGGCACCTGTGTGCTCATCACATGACCATGGACCGTAAATCACATGACCATGGTCAGAGTTTTATCCACTAGAGAAACAGAATGAATGACAGCAAGCAGAGATCTAGAAAACTGTGAGGAATTGATACAGAAAGTATATTACAAAATTGTGTATCCTTTTATTGAGCAAACAATAACATTTGTTTCTCAATATTAATCTGAAAGTGGACAACCCCTTTAATAATGAACATCTAACAACCTTTGATTTTGTGCCAGTATTTGTGTCATTAAAACATTTTGTAATATACATCTCTAACAAATTTTGGCTCCTTTCGGTGAAATCCTACATTTCTTTATTGTTCCACTTTGTTCTCTATTGAGAGCTGTACCCTAACCCTTCGTTCACATCTTCATTCAGTATTCCATTCTGGAATGGAATACCAAATGCAACTGCAAGCGGTGTGCCAGTGAAAGCACACGGATCCAATAGACTATAATGGGTTCTGTGTGCTTGCCGCGCGCTTCCTGCACGAATTATGTGGACAGGAAAATAGATTATGAACTACTTTCCTGTCCGCATGATTCCTGCGGAGATCTGGTGGCAAGCACACGGACCCCATTATAATCTATGGGAAACGTGTGCTTTCACTGGCACACCGCTTGCATTTGCATTTGGTATTCCATTCGGGGGTCCTCCTGCAGACTCCCCCAGACGGAATACGAAAGCTGATGTGAACGAGGCCTGACTGTGTACAGTGTAAGGGTTTGCATGTAAAGCAGGGAAAATACAGATAGGGGGCCATTTAAGTAATTTCTCAGGCATTATAAACTGTAGAAATGTGATGAGATTCTTTCATGTGACTGTAGTTCTACATTTATCATTGTCAGAGATATCACCAGTTGGAAACATAGTGAGGATTGAGATATTTATATAAAGCTGCAGCTGCTCGCAACTTCAAGTGTAAGGATAGTTCATGAAATAATAACCGCTTTAAGTTGTGAATCCCAATTTTGATTAATTTTCTCTATAAAATATTTGTGATGTATTATTAAAATTTCCATCTTTGTTTTCATTTTGTACTTATTTTTACTCTGCACAGTGCATGAAAAGATGTCTGTTCTGGGAACCAGCAACGAGTATTACTACTCTGATCAATATAATTATTATTACTATTATTATTATTATTATTATTATTATTATCATTATTATTAGAGATGAGTGAATAGTATTCGAAACTATAGTTTCGAATACCTTGCTCCATAGGAATGAATGGGAGGAGCTGAAGGCAATTTATACTGAGGACCTATCCACATCCACTGATCAACCGATATGGCTACCTATAAGGTATATGGTTAGTTGCAGCCCTGATCCTATTCAAGTGAATACGAGCATAGCTGAAGTTTCCCAGCAGCACCACAACAGTGTCCAGAACTCTGCACACTGTATACTATTTCCAGTCCGTATACTGTGGCAGTGGCTCCTGGAGCTGCAGCTCCACACCCATTCCTTTGAATAGGAACAAAGCTGCTTTAAGCAGTATATCTATATGGCTTCCAGCAGCCAAAACAGCTGATCAGGACAGGGTCCCAGGTGTCGGACCCCAACCAATCTGATATTGATTAAATCATTACCAAATACTAATTAGGTCCTGGACAACCCCTTTAACATCTGTGCGATTGCTTGAGATCATTGTCTCAGCGGTCCCATAGAAGTGAATGAAGTGGAGTTCAGGGGTTGCACAGCATATGGATAAGGGATAAATGTTATCTATGGGAAAACCTGTTTAAAAGGGAATTGTTCTACAGGAGGCTCAATATCAACCCAGCCATAGTGCATTATAGGGGACATTGCGCTAAGCACTGTTATTCCTTTAGATACTCCAACAGAAGCACCATTTCCTTGAAGAAGCCATATAGAAATATGCAAATAAGACAGAAGTACAATGGGCCGTCTCCAACTTTAAAGCTCCGCCCCTGGACAATTGATATCCTCCTCCTATCCTGCAGCTAAATTCTCCTTCTTGAATTACTGTACATGAGCCTGGATTTTCCTGGCTGGTTCGCTTCATTTACATATTTCTAAAAACTTATTTTTTCAAAGAAACAGTGCATCTATTCAACTGTCTAAAGGCATGATGGTACTCAGCATAATCTCCCTTACAATGTACTGAGGTTGGTTTGATACTGAGTTTTCTTTAATATTCTGCCTGGAGCTACACGTAGACTTTGTACAGCATGAGATTGAGTTTTGGGACAGATACACGAAAAGAGAATACAAATAAATGTGTCGTACATTATGCTTTATCTGCTGTTCTAGAATACAATCTCATTTGTAACAAACAGTCTATGGAAGTTGATCTCTTTTCTTGAGCAGCCTTAGAAGGACATGGGATGATATAAAGTTGAATGCAAGTTTCATGAAGTTGCTATAGAAGCTCTCATTGAAGTTTGCGAGAAGTAATCTCAAGTTTAGAAATAACGAAATGACTAAGAAAAATCGGGAATCCTGGATCACTATGGGTCACTGCAGGGGTCATTTATCGTGCCAGAATAGTTCTCAAAAACAGCATATATGTGACACAAGGCGGTCACCAGGCGCAAGTGTGAACGCCCCCTTATCCGTCTAAAATAACAGGTATTCGTTGTGTAACTATTTGGAATACTTTTTATACCAAACCATTTTTCTCTTAAAACAGTTTGCAAGCAGACGGATACCAGGCACAGATATGAGCCCAGCCTAGCAATAACAGATTGTCCAAGGTTAGCTACTGTTACACTAAGTTCCGTAAAATGTGAGGTCGCAAAATTTAAAATTATTTCATTTCAGTTCATAAAACTGAAGCGCCCTCAGTTCTCCACGTCGGCTCTGAATGATATCGCAACTGTCCAACCATATGACTTCCATATCGGTCAGACTACAGAGATTGTGGAACAGTTTACTGCAGACAACCAAGAGCACTTTAGCTTTAGGGACCTGAGATGCCATGTGTTAGAACATCACTGTCAACAATTTTGCAAAGTAAGAACTGCAGACAGATTCCCTATAAGTAAAATATTTTCTCCATACACAGCCAGTGATGGCTGTATTAGACTGTATAGCAGACAATTGGTAGTAACCGATGAAAATGGTGACAGCATCAAACACAGCTATTAACCACTTAGATGTTGTGTCAATTTCATCACGGCATCTATTCTGCCTTTAAAAGTATTGGCGCCCCTCTACAATGTCAGGGGGAGGTGCTGATAGGATGTCATGACAACTGGGATCCTAATAAAGGTTCCCAAGTCTGTCTCATAGATATCCTGCGTCACCCTATTACAGGCAGGGTGTAAGAAAGTGTGGAGAATAAAGAATATTCTGCAATACAGAAATAATGTCATATATTGTATGAGCAATTGAATGGTTGTCTGTTCAAGCTCCAGAGAAGGAGTAAAAATAAAAGTTTGAATATAAAAAAACAAAAAAGTTAAAAATTCAAATCCCCCCTATTTCCCCATGTTACATATACAATTGTTGAACATGTATATTTTAAGTATTGCCATATCAAAAAAATGACCAAACTACTATGTATGATGTATTTATCCTATAAGGTGAATACTATAATGGGAGAAAAATCAAAATGCCCAAATCTCAAATGATCAAAAAGTTGTATGTATCCCTTATTACTGGTACCAATGGAAACTACAGCTCTTCCTGTAAATAATGAGTCCTTGAACATCCCCATAGATGGGTATAGGTATAGAACTGCAAAACAAATTTTGATTTGTAAAGTTTTTTGGTACAACATAACAAAAACCATGTGGCTATATTCACTATATAATGGAAGATTATGTAGATAATCTGTTTTCCCATAGTCCAAACAGCAGCGCAACAACTGGGGTATTCCTGCCCCTGCGAGCAATTAGGACAGGTGGAACTTTTACTTAATCAAAAGTGGAACCTCCCCTATAAGAGGCCAACTGACCCCCTCCCCCCCGCGTAATTATAAAGTATAATATTCCGAAAATATCTTCAGAACAGGAAGGGAGGGAAGCTTGCGCTGCTGTTTGGACTATGGGAAAACAGATTATCTACATAATCTTCCATTCCCCATACGTCAAACAGCAGCGCAACAACTGGGGAGGTAGCAAGTAAATCCCCCCTAGGGTGGGACTTCCTGGCAGACTGATGAAAGGACTGAGTGGCCAAAAGCCACTGCCTCCGCCGCGAACCGCTCCAATCTGTAATGCCTTACAAATGTCAAGTGCGAACTCCATGTTGCCGCTGAGCAGATTTGATCCAAAGAGACGGACTGTCTCTCCGCACAGGAGGTGGCCACCGCACGGGTGGAGTGTGCCCGGACGAAGTCCGGAGGTGGCAGTCCCTGATTCTGGAAGGCCTGAAAAATGGCCCCCTTGATACAACGTGAAAGGGTACCCTTGGATACTTTCTCCCCTCTATTCCTACCTGACGCATTCACAAACAGGTTCTCGGCCCTCCTGAACGCGCTAGTCCGTTCCAGGTAGATACTTAGACATCTCTTTAGGTCCAGGGTATGCCACCTTTCCTCCTCCCGGCTCCCTGGGGAAGGAAAGAAGGTGGGCAGTGAGATAACGTGGTTTATATTCTGCCCAGAAGGCACCTTGGGTAGGAACCCCGGCAGGTACCTCAACTGGACCCTGTCTGGGAAAAATAATAAGTAAGGCTCTGTAGCAGCCAAAGCCTGCAGCTCCCCAGCTCGTTTTGCTGAGGTAACCGCCAACAAAAATGCCACCTTATACGACACCCATTTCAAATCTGTCTCCTGCAGCGGCTCAAAGGGGGGCTCACAAAGTCCCTGTAGTACCGTACCCAGATCCCATTGAGGGACCGGGCTGTGAACCGAGGGGCGGAGCCTAGAGGCTCCTTTCAAGAATTGACTCACCAGGGGATTCTGGGACAACCTGATCCCCAGGACCGCAGACAATGCTGCCATGTGTACTCTTAGTGTCGCCGGAGCAAGCCCCTTGTCCAGGCCATTCTGCATAAACTCCAACACCGACTCGATCTCCGAACCGGATCGACGGTTCTCCTCGCACCATTGTTGGTAGATTCTACCAATCCTTACATAAGCTCTGTTAGTTGACAGTGCCCTAGAACAAGCTAAGGTCGCTCGAACGGCTTGGGATAGTCCTCCGTGTCTATATAAGGCGCGGTCAACCTCCAGGCTGTCAGGTTGAACGTCTCCAGGTCCTGGCATAGACAATTGTTCTGGGTTACCAGGTTGTGAAGAAGCGGAAGTCTCCAATAGTTCCCTCGACTCATCTGCATGAGGTGGGTAAACCATGCCCTCTTTGGCTAGAATGGTATGATCGTGATGACCGATACCTGGTCTTGTCTGATCTTGGCCAATACCTTCGAAATCATGGGAAGTGGAGGGAAGATGTATGCCAGCCTGAACCTCCAAGGTATTGATAGGGTATCCACTGCCAAGGGGTTGTCCTCCTGGTAGAGGGAACAAAACCTCTCCACCTTGGCATTGTACTGGGTGGCCATCAGGTCCACCTCAGGGAGACCCCACATCTGGGTAAGTTGATGGAAAACTTCCTGGTTCAGCGACCATTTGCCCGCCACAGTCAGGCCTCTGCTTAGCTGATCCGCCAACGTGTTTAGATGTCCTCTTATGTGCACCGCCGTGAGATGACTTATGTTGCCTTCCGCCCAGGTGAAGATCTGGCCTACTAACCTGAGCAGAGATGGGGACCTCGTCCCTCCTTGTTTGTTCAGATAGAGGACCGCCGTGACATTGTCTGTCCTGACCCTGACTGCCTTGCCGCGGAGCGTTTGGGTGAAATAACGTAGTGCCTTGAGGATTGCGCACAATTCGCGCCAATTCGATGACTGGGACCTCTCCTCCGGCCCCCATGTTCCGCTTGTTAGGGTCTCCCCCAGATGCGCTCCCCATCCATAGAGGGAGGCATCTGTCGTCAACAGGGTCCAGACAGGCTGGACCGTGGACTTCCCGTTCTTCAGATGGGACCACCACCGTAGTGACCGACGGGTTTCGACAGACAACTGGATGAGTCTTTGCAGCCCCGTCTGGCTGCGGTTCCATAACCTGAGAGTCTCGCACTGTAATGGCCGCATGTGCCATAGTGCCCATGGCACTGCATCTGCAGCTGCCGCCATCAATCCCAGGACCCTCATGGATGTTCTCACCTGAATCTCCGTGTCACGCTAAGTGATGTACTGCCCGGCGAATCTTCTCCTCCCACCCGGGAGGTAGGGAAACTCGCATTTTGAGGGAATCCTGGATGAATCCTAGGAATTGGTTCTGAGTGGACGGAATAACCACGGATTTTTGCCAATTTATGAGCCAACCCAGTTCGCCTAGGAAGGCGATGGTGGTGTTTAGGTGGGCAGTGAGGACCTCTGCTGACTGGGCTTTCAACAGCCAGTCGTCCAGGTAGGGTACTATGAAGATACCCTGGAGCCGAAGAGCCGCAACGACCGGAGCCACAACCTTTGTAAAGGTGTGGGGGGCCGAAGAAATCCCAAACGGCAGGGCTGCGAATTGCAAATGGCGCAGCGTACCGTTCAACACAACCGCAATTCTCAAAAACCTCCTGTGCAGTGGAAATATTGGGACGTGTAGATATGCATCTCTCAGATCTAACGTGACGAACATGTCTCCGTGCTGCAGGAACGGCAATACTGACCTGATAGTTTCCATTCGGAAATGAGTCTTGACAATGTAACGATTGAGACCTCTTAGCTCCACCACCATTCTCCAGCCCCCTGAGTTTTTTGGTACCAAAAAAACTGGAGAATACACGCCGGTTGACTGCTCTACCTGAGGCACCGGTTCTAGGGCGCCCTTGTCCAGGTACTCCTGGACGGCCCTCTCTAGGAGAATTTGCTTGAGATCCAATAAAACACGGGTTCTGACAAATTTGTCGGGGGGTTTCGAAATAAACTTTATTTTGAATCCTGCATTTACCAGCTGCAGAACCCACGGATCCTGAATACAGCGAACCCAAGCTGGGAGAAAAAGAAACAAACGCCCTCCTACCGGAATTGGGGAAATGGGAACGGGCGGTAGAGGAGGGGAGGATTGAATGTCAGAAACTTGGCTTCTTCTTCTCTGCCTCACGGGTGAGACGCCGACCAAAGCCTCTGCCCTGGGCCCCGGGGCGCCTTTGATATGTTCCCCTAGAGGGGAAGGGTCTAAATCCTCGACCCCGAAATGAAGGGCCTGCTCTACCCAGAGCTCCTTGGGGAAGATTCTTCCCCTTACTGTCGGCTAACCCCTCCATAATGGCATCCAGCTCCTTACCGAAGAGCTTACCAGGCTCGAAGGGGAGAGCGCAAAGGTTGTACTTCGATGTATTGTCAGCCCTCCAGGGCTTCAACCAAAGGGGCCATCTAGCCGCTGTGGCTAATGCCATAGCCCTCGCCGCGATCTTCACTTGATATGATGCCGCTTCTGCCAGGTAGTCCACCGCCAACGAAGTGGACGACAGAAACGCCAGCAATTCATCGCGTGGGACCCCCGCATCAATATTCCTCCGAAGGGCTGAAACATTGCCTTTCAAAAATTGGACGACCTCGGTCGCTGAAATTCCCACGGAGGCCTGCGCAGCTGCTGAAGTATAAATTCGACGTAGGGAACCCTGATAGAAAGAGAAGGGATTAAGTATGTTCTCCTGAGATCTTGTCTCCCCACCTTAAGGTGGCCACTTACCTCTGTACGCCGATCCATCGCATCCTGTAGATTAGAGCCATCTGCCGATGGCACCACCGTTCGTTTCGACAGCTTCGAAACGGCCATATCGACCCTCGGGGGCGGACCCCAGCGATCAAACTGGTCCTCCTCCACCGGAAAGAGGGTCCGAAACTTCTTGGAGAGTTGAAACGACCTCTCCGGGCGCTTCCACTCCGCCTCCATGTTTCTCGCCACTGCCGGCTCCACCTTGAAGGACCTCTGTCCCTTCTGGTCCGGGTCCCCGTCACGCTCTGGACGCACCATTTTCATCAGCCTTGGCATTTTCTCCAAGGGAAAAGACGGACCCGTATCCACCGACTCTTCATCTGAAGAGACTTCATCCACAATCTGAAATTCCTCATTCAGAGGAAACGGACGGGAAGTGGACTCCAGACGAGGTCTCTTCGTGAGATGGGCGATAGAGTCCTTCATTTCACGCATAGACTCCTCCACAAAACCTTTCACCCAGGAGATGACCTCATGAACCTGGGTTTCTTCCGCCCGTGGAGCCCTACATTGACGACATTGTGAATTTTCATATCCGTCAGGTAACGGAATATTGCAATCCTTGCATGGTGCGTGTCTGCGCACCGCTGCGGATTTCCTGCGTCTTCCCTCGTCGGAACTTGACGACGAGGATGAAGAAGCCATCTAAAAAAAGAGACCAAATTCATAAAATATACCTTACAATCCAGTCCAGAAAGTTCAAATGCTGAGTTGAAGACTCTCTGTACACCACCAAGCTGAGCAAGCTTCAGAGCCTGAACCAGTCCCTGCAACACCTGAGCAGCGACTGACAGGCAGAAGCTGCCATACTAATATACCTCCCAGAGGGGGAGGGCACAATAAGCCCCGCCCCTCCCGAGGGGGGGGTGTAAAGGTGAGGGACCCAGGGGCTTCATACTCTCCCCCCCACCGAGGGGGAGCTCCGTGCCCCTTCACAGTGTCCTAATACTCCCCCCCGCTCAGTTTCTAAGAGCCGGGGAGAGCAGAGAAAGCCGCCGGACAGGCGCGAGCTACTGCGCATGCCCGGCGGCACGGGAGCGCATAACACAGCCGGGCCCGGCGCGCGCGCGCGCGAACCCGTCCTGCGCATGCGCCGAACTCCGAAGCTCCGTACAGGAGCCCGGGAAAGACGGCGCCGAACGCCGAAGTACGCGGGTCCCTGCCCGCGCCTCCAACGCTCCAGGTAGGCTGCAGTCGAGCGCTCCCCCCCCCCCCTTAATCTTGGGGAGGGGGGCGCCCAACCCACAGCAACAAAATATAAAAGGAAAAAAGGGAAAGTGGGAGAGAGGAACTCTGCCCCCCATCCCAACCTTCCCCTGCCACCTGTCCTGCCCAGCAGGACAGAAAAAAACGCGGGGGGGAGGGGGTCAGTTGGCCTCTTATAGGGGAGGTTCCACTTTTGATTAAGTAAAAGTTCCACCTGTCCTAATTGCTCGCAGGGGCAGGAATACCCCAGTTGTTGCGCTGCTGTTTGACGTATGGGGAATGAAATCTGTAAAAACAAAACCCCAAAAAAACAAAGTCATGACTGTGCTTTTCCCAAATATACGAGAACTAACCATTGTTTTTCTATTCTGCGATACATGATATGTAAAGTTAAATAGTACCATTACAAAATAAAACTTGTCCCACAAAAAACAAGCCCTCATATGGCTAAATGGTATGTAAATGGATAGGTTACACTTACATCAATCAAAATAAAAAACATGCTACATTGGTAAGGGGTTAAAAAAAATCCTGAAATATTTCAGTTTTAACACTGGCTACTGAGCATTCACCATAGCCGACAAATCATTTTTCACCATTGTTACCGTTTGCGCTGCATACACTGATAGTATCCTCCGAAGTCATCCATTACAACCCAGTGGGGTCCCTGTTTAAAGCAATAACAGTCAAATGGGAGAAGATGTCTCTAAATGAATAGTGATAACAGCGTCAGATTTCAGGCATGTGTATATATGCCTGATACAAGGAGATAAGGTTGTGGACCCCAGTGGGGATAGGGACTGGCATGAGGGATCACCTTCTGCACACAGAGCCGTAGATTATATTGGATCCATATAAATAATAAGACATAAATAAGTAAATACACTCTTTACAAAGAAGGAATGAATCTTTGACGTGAAGGTTGTGCCAAGTGCTTGTTGCCCCCAGCAGCCATAATTCATCATGCAGTAAGGTTGTACTGTCGGACCCTTCTGTTTCTGAGTCACTCACTCATCTTCCCATCAGTGCCAGTAATCAGGCATCCTATTAAATCTCCTTCCAGAGAAGCCTGACAGCCAGAGAATATATAACATCCTCAAACCATTTATTCTCCCTTGATGAAAATCATCCATCATTAGGCTTTTTTCTTTGTGTGCTGACTAAAAACAATTAAGGGTTATTATGGTCTGTGTAAATGGGAAAATAATCCCTTTACTTGGTGTTCTTATTTGTTGCAATTGTATGGTTCGCTAAACAGCACATTACTCGCCTCTCAGCTGTGAGGAATACATGAGGTTCTGCAACCATGAAAGGAGTGCAGTCATGTAACTGAATGTTCTCCATTAACCTTTCATGGCGTAGACAGTATGGAGAGTAGCACAGTGTTCTCCATACACGGCAGGATATGTCTACAGATACCGTATACTTACCTCCCCACCATCAGATATCAGAATGAGGGACAAATCTTGTAGGGTGCGTAGGATGCGGTGACAAATCTTTTGTATTTTAAGCCATGATTCTAGCCCCTAAACCCTGCTGGACCCCACCTAGTCCCTTTATTCCTAATACAGTAATTGTGAGGGCACTAAGTAGCCTTCATCACTCAGTATAATGTTCCCCTACTGCACCACTAAATATAATTCCTCTTAATTTACCACATAAAGTAAGGGGCATAACAAGAAATAATGGGGTCTCATGGCAAAAGACATCGTTAGGCCCCCCTTCCAAACAATAATAATAATAATTAGAGATGAGCAAGTAGTATTCGATCGAGTAGGTATTCGATCAAATACTACGGTATTCGAAATATTCGTACTCGATCAAATACTACTAGCTATTTGTAGTAAATATTTGATTCAGAACCAGCGTTGATTGGCCGAATGCTATACAGAGTATAGCATTTGGCAAATCAACGCTGGTTCTGCAGCACGCTCGTCCTTGCTAGTCGGGAGAGCTGGCAGCTTGCTGTTACGAGGGAGCTTACTTTTTCTCATAGGAATGAATTGACCAGCGTTGATTGGCCAGTGTACAGCATTCAGCCAATCAATGCTGGTTCTGCTCGTCTGTGAGGGGGCAGAGTCTAAAATTGGACCATAATGGAGACTGCTGTGGTCCGATCTTAGACTCTACCTCCTCATAGACGAGCCTCCGGCAGAACCAGCGTTGATTGGCCGAATGCTGTACACTGGTCAACCAACGCTGGTCAATTCATTCCTATGAGAAAAAGTAAGCTGCCTTGTAACAGCAAGCTGCCAGCTCTCCCAACTAGCAAGGACGAGCCTGCTGCAGAACTAGTGTTGATTTGACGCAGGCTGCTCTTTGCTAGTCGGGAGAGCTGGCAGCTTGCTGTTACGAGGGAGCTTACTTTTTATTAGCGCAACTGCAAGCGCTGTGCATTTAAAGCGCACGGACCCCATAGACTATAATGGGGTCCGTGCGCTTTAACTGCACAGCGCTCCTCCTAAACACTCTCCTCCTGCTATTCATGGACTTGGTGACTCTCCTTTAGTTGAATAGTGGTTTCCCCTGAAACAAGCATTTTTTCCCATAGACTATAATGGGATTTGATATTCGATTGAGTAGTTGAATATTGAGGCTCTGCTCGAAACGAATATTAAATCACGAATATTTCACTGTTCGCTCATCTCTAATAATAATTAAAAAAAAACCTTCACCAACAATTACTTAATTGTGGGCTCCATAGGCAGATGTGAATGAACAAGTTCAGGGGCCGGCAGTCACATTTTTCTCTGCAGCCTGGTTGACTATCTACTGAGCTTGTGCTCCAGGAAGCCACATTGTATTATGAGTAGAGATGAGCGAACACCGTTCGATCGAATAGGTATTCGATCGAATATCAGGCCGTTCAAGGTATTCATTCCCAATTGAATACCACGTGGCATACGCAGTAAAAATTTGTATCCCTTCCCACCTTCCCTTGCGCATTTTTTGCACCAATAACTGTGCAGGGGAGGTGGGACAGGAACTACAACAACGGAGGCAGCGAAAAAAATGAAAAAACCCATTGGCTGCCAAAAGCATGTGACCTCCCATTTATTTAGAACGGCTGCCACCATATTCGCCAGATTTGCGGTCAGAGATAGGGAGAGAAACATATCTGCTGAGGGCTAGATAGGCATTAGCTTCAGATAGGCAGGGAAAAACCGAAGAACAACAACAGCTCTTTTCAGAGCTATATACTGCAGGGAGAGGAGTCCAGCTTTCTACGGACGGTGGAAAACAGGGATACAGAACAGTTACTTGTTGCTATATTTGTGCACACCAGCTTTTGTTAGGGGTGTCCTCACACAAAATAGCAGGAATCCACAGCAGTTACTTCTTGTTATATACGTGCAAACCAGCTTTTATTAGGGGTGTCCCCCCACAAAATAGCAGGAATACACAGCAGTTACTTCTTGCTATATATGTGACAAACAGCTTTTCTCAGGGGTTTCCCCCACAAAATAGCAGAAATGCACAGCAGTTACTTCTTGCAATATATGTGACAAACAGCTTTTCTCAGGGGTGTATAGACCATAAAAGGGGCATTAGTGTACATCAAAAAATGCGTAAGGCTAGCGCAAGGGGACGGGGACGAGGACGGCGACGAGGACGGGGCATGGAAATGCAGATGTGGAGCAAGGTTGTGCTCAACCAACAATGTCTACTGTGCCTACTGCTCTGCGGCAGCAAGCATTGTGCTTCCCCACAGTCTCCGGCTTGATGGCCACATTAAGTAGGGTACAGGGCACAACCCTAACCAGGCCCAAGCACCAGGAAGAGGTGTTACAATGGCTGGCGGACAATGCTTCCAACACATTTTCCACCAGCCAGTCAGCCTCTACCTCAACTACTTCTCCTACCCAACAGTCTGGTCCTCCTACCTCACAACATGCCCAATCTTCCCAGTAACCTATCCCACCTTTCCCACCTCCCAGGAGCTGTTTTCGCATCCATTCACTGTCCCTCTCTCTGTCCCACACATCCTGAATCACCAGAAGTAACAGATGAGTTGCTGTGTCCTGATGCACAAACACTGGAGCATCCGTTATCTCCTGCTGTTGTTGTTGACCAGCAATCGGCCCTCAGTGACGACAATGACGAGACACAGTTGCCATCAGGGCAGCCTGTTGCCATGTGCGGTGTGCAAGAGGAGCCGTCAGAAGAATTGGAAGAGGAGGTGGTGGACGACGAGGACACTGACCCGACCTGGACAGGGCGGATGTCAAGCGGAGAGAGCAGTGTAGATGTGGAGGGAAGTGCAGCACCAAAGAGGGTGGCTAGAGGTAGAGGCATGTCCAGAGGCAGAGGACAACTGCTTTACCGAAGCCAGGCCACAGCCAGCAGGGCCCAAAATGTTCCCTCTTGTAGCCAGCCTAGAAAAACTCCCACATCGAGGCCACAGTCTTCGGTGGTGTGGAATTTTTTTAATGTATGTGCGGCGGACAAATATACTGCAGTTTGCACACTCTGCAACTCGAAACTGAGTAGGGGCTCTGAAAAGAGCAACCTTACAACCACTGGCATGCTCCTTCATTTGGAAGGCAAGCACTGGGCTCAGTGGCAGAGAGCAAACGCAGGAAAATCGTCGTCCGGCGTTGCCGCTACTGCCTCTCTCACTGTTGCCAGTGCTGGTGCTGCAGTCCAGACCAGCAGCCAGGAAACCTCCACATGTGCCTCCACCACTTTGGAGACTTCTCCCTCATCCTCCCCTTTTTCTGCCTCAGCTCCTTCTCCTGCCTTAGCTCCTTCTCTTGCCTTAGCTCCTTCTCCTGTACCACCATGCGCCTATTCACAGCAACCCACCATCTCCCAGACTTTTGAGCGCAGGCAAAAATACAGCGCTACCCACCCCCATGCACAAGCATTAAACGCACACATCTCCAAACTTCTGGCCCATGAAATGTTGCCGTTCCAGCTTGTGGAAACTCAGGCCTTCCGTGACCTGATGGCAAGTGCGGCACCTCGCTATGCCATCCCTAGCCGTCACTACTTCTCCCGCTGTGCCCTCCCCGCCTTGCCCCAGCACGTGTCACGCTGCATCAGGCGGGCCCTAAGTTCTGCGATTTGCACAAAGGTCCACTTGACCACCGATGCATGGACAAGTGCATGCGGACAGGGACGCTACATTTCACTGATGGCACACTGGGTGAATGTAGTTGAGGCTTCTTTTTTTTTTGTTATCAACTCTTTATTTAAGAATTGGCAAACAGCAAAGAGAAACATATAACATATGCAAACATGAAGGAGCTGCACGATGGCGACATCCAGACTGAGCTAACATAATTTTTAACACATTTTCTTAAGGAAGAAATGAGAGAATGGGAGAATGGGGGTGTGAATCGGGGGAACTACAAAGAGAGGGATAGAAGGGTAGCAGAAGGAGGAGAGGAAGGAAACCACTATAACAATGTTACTCCATTCATTTGAGTTTTGTAAACTTAATCCAGGGAGACCAGGTCTTGAGGAAAGTAGCGTGTTTGCCCAAGGCCCAGCTCGAAATCTCTTCAGATCCACACACTTGGTTTACTCTGGCCACCCATTCAGAGTGGGTTGGGGAAGTAGTCTGTAACCACTTCTGAGGGATAAGGAACTTAGCAACAGCAATGAGCTGGGTCTTCAAATCACATTTAGGGGGGACAAGTGCGCATCGGGCAAAGCAAGTGCAATATGATGCAAAGATAGTTGAGACCTGACACCATAAATGGACTTAAGTGAAGCCTCAACCGCTTTCCAGAACTCATTCAGGGCTGGGCAGGACCACCAAATGTGTGATAGAGAACCGATCCCCTGACCACTGCACCAGCATAGGTCACTGTCTGCTAACTTGTAGGCAAAGAGCCATTCTGGTGTTTTATACCAGCGGGTTAAAAGTTTGTAGTGGTTCTCCTGAAGTCTAACACAACAGGAGAACCCATGGGACGTGGACAATACCTGTTTGACTTGGGAGTCTGATAAAAATACACCCAATTCTTTCTCCCAGGAGAGAATAAAGGTAGGTCTGGATGTACTTGGGTTTCTGAGATAGGTATGGAGAACCTGCAAGACCTTCCTAAGCTTTGGCAGAATGGCCATAATCAATTTCTCAAAATCAGAGGAGACCTGCCTCAGGGTGAACTTTGAAAGAAACAACGAGATCAGCAGGGTAAGATGTTCTTTGTGTAGCATGTTCAATGTGGGCAAACCAGTGAGTGTTAGAAGAGTATCTTCAGTCACGGGGCGGGCAAGAAATGATAGCGTCTAGAGATTAGCGAGTAGTTAAATACTCGATATTCGATATTCATTTCGAGTAGCCCCTCAATATTCGACTACTCAAATCGAATACTGAATCCCATTATACTCTATGGGGGAAAAATGCTTGTTTCAGGGGTAGGTAACATTCGATCAAACTGAACTTACCAAGTCCACGAGTGAGGGTCGGGCTGGATTCTCCGAGAAGTCTTCTCCACGCAGCATCCCCGCATCGTCATTCGGCAATGAATTCACTCTACTAGGCATCGGGCCTGGGCAAAGACGACTGCGCATGTCCGCACTACAAGAAAATGGCCGCTTACAGTCAAAGAGGCCATTTTCTTGTAGCGCAGGCATGCGCAGTTGGCTCTGCCCATGCCCGATGCCTAGCAGAGTGAATTCAGAGCCGGAAGATGCCGCAGGGACGCAGCGAGGAGAAGACTTCTAAAGGTAGGAGAAGAACCAGCGTTGATTGGCCGACTGTATAGCATTCGGCCAATCAACGCTGGTTCTGCATCAAATTTTTCCATTCGAATAGCGACTGGTACACGATCGAGTACAAGTATTTTGAATACCGTAGTATTCGATCGAATACCTACTCGATCGAATACTACTCGCTCATCTCTAATAGCGTCTCATCAGCCAATCTGGAACAAAGGTCATGGGGACCATGAACAGAGAGCACATCTGGCAATAAAGAGAGTGGTAGTGCTCGTGAAGGGAAGGGCGCAAGACTATCTCGCAGTTTCAACCACACCTGTCTAGGGCCTAACAGCAGAGGGCTTAGACCACCTATGACTCCCGTCATGCAGCCACCTAACCTTTCTTTCAGGAAGGAGGGGCCATGTGTAGCTCTAACAAATTTAGAGACAGCAGTGTTTCTTGTGGGCTTCACCAGTTCAAGCCATCTGACAAGTTGAATGGCTCTATAGTATTCGTAGGCATCCGGCAGGCCCATTCCCCCCATCCGTTTGTGTCTCACCAACAGCGAATGTGCCAATCTGGGTCGCTTGCGCTTCCACACAAGTCGATAGAAAAGTGTAAGAGAGTATTTTCTAAGTGAATGAATGTCTGGTAAATGATTATTACTGTATGGCTAACATCACATTCATATTTGTCAGTTCTTCCCTGTTATGAGTTGACTGGGTTTGTAAGGAGAACTGTGGTCAGTGGTTTTGTTGCTATGAAGATATTGATGTCATTAATAAAACCCCTTAAAGACAAGGCTATTATGAATGAGATGGAACTGGAAGTAATAACTGCAGTTGCAGGTCATTTTATGGGTCAGTACAATCAGAGTGATACCAAATTTCTAATGTTTTATTGTGTTTAAATAGCTTTAAAGCAATAAAAAAAAGTGAAACAAATTTTCATCACAATATTCTGAGATGCATGTATTTCTCATATTTCCAACTATGAAGGTATGTAAAGATCGGGATGTCATTTTTAATTGGAACCAATATATGTATAACATTTTGAAAACTTCTTACACATTTGTTGGGGAAATTAAAGGGAAATATAACAAAAAAAACCGCTCAAACCCCTTTAAATAAAGAGGAATGGAAACATACTTGATTGAAGGCTGCTGCGGATAAATCCCCGACTGGAGAGGATGCAAGTGCACGATGATGGAACCGAAGAAAATAAGATATCCAGCGCCAGAAAGATTTTTTAAAAATTAAAACTTCACTTTTACTTCATGAAAAATAAAATGATTACAAAAATGGATCCACTGAGTAATACAAAGATAGTAGCTTACGCGTTTCGGGGCTTCATAGTATGCCCCTTACTCATAGCCTACTAGTTACCAACTGAACCCACATTATATAGCTAGTTAGATCCTCCCACATTTGATTTCAATTTAACCCCATACATGCTATATATATAAAGACATGTGAAGTTCACACAATACAAGGAACAATGATCATGGAGCACAAGAGATGCAATTGACACATTTGTATAATACAGATATTAATGAAACATAATATAAACTCACCAAAACCTGTCTAAAGTTGTGAAGGTCTATCCAAATCTTGTATATGGCGTATATCGCCTAAGGCCCGCCGCACGTCTAGCGAAACACTCTCGCGATACTAGATCACATGGAACATCACATGACGTGCAGCGAGTTCAACTCAAACGGCAGTATAGTATGATTGACATAGATAGAAAACAAACACAAAAGAAAAAAGGCCGATGAATAGACTATGAACCCATCAATAAATTAGAGCCAAATCCTGCCTAATATTCAATCCCGCCGGTATCCTAGTGTTTAGTTTCCAGATCCAGAAAGCTTCCCTTTTTAGAAGGAGCTTTCTGCGATCACCTCCTCTCTTGGGCATGGAGATGTGTTGGATCGCATAGAACTGAAAAGATGATTTATCACCATTGTGACAGGTTGCAAAATGTCTAGATACATTAGAGATATTGTCCGATGTGTTTTTTGAACAATCCGCCAGGTGTTCAGATATTCTAATTTTAACCTGGCGGATTGTACAACCCACATAGAGTAGGTCACATGAAGTGCATTCGATGACGTAAACAACATACGTACTGTTACAATTTAAGAAATCCCTAATATTGAACAGAGTTTTATTAGTAGATGGACCAAAAGTTTTAGTTTTTTTGCTATATTTGCATGCAGTACATCTACTGGATGCACATTTGTAAAAACCTGCGGTTTTCAACCATGTAGATTCCTGCTCATCATGCGAACTATATAAACTCGGAGAGAGGTGATCCGCCAGTGATCTACCTCTACTCGGAACAAATCTGACACCCGTCTGTAAGATGTTTTTAACAACTGGATCAGTCTCTAGGATCGGTAAGTTTCTTTTAATGACCTGGACTACTTGATTGTACTGGGGACTATATGGTGTTGAAAAATATAATGGAGATTTACCATTCCTATTTGGAATGGTTTTGTCCTCTAACAATAAATTACGATCTCTATTAGAAACTATCCGTTCTGCTCTTTTGAGGGTCCATGTAGGATACTGTCGATCCCTTAATCTATTTAATGTTATGTGTGATTGCTTTTGGAAAGCCGCATCATCTGAACAAGCTCTTTTGGTGCGAATCAATTCCCCTACCGGCACGGATTTAATAGTGTGGAATGGATGACAACTAGAAGCCAGTAATGTGGTATTGCCTGAGGTGGGCTTACGGTACAAAGATGTTTGCACCAAAGCAGTGGCAGCGTCGCCCACAAGTTCTAGATCCAAAAAACAAATCCTGTTGGAATGAGAACCGTGAGTAAAAAGTAAATTAAAATTATTTAAATTAATATAATCCAAAAACATTGGTATGGGCGCTACATCGCCCCTCCAAACAATAAGGACATCGTCGATGTAGCGCCCATACCAATGCAAATGAGAAGAAAATGGATTAGAAGATGAAAAAATGAAAAGCTCCTCCCACCGTGCCATATAGATATTGGCGAGTGAGGGGGAAAAAGGGGACCCCATAGGGGCCCCACAAACCTGCAAATAAAAATGTGAATCAAACATAAAATAATTGTGTTTTAATAAAAAATCTGTAACCTGTAAAATAAATTCACAAAGTTCAGGTGTGTAAGTGCTGAAATGATATAAATGATATGCCAACGCCGCCACCGCTTGGTCATGGGGAATGCTGGAATAAAGTGAAGTGACATCACATGTCACCCACGAGTAGGATGAGTCCCAGGAGAAGTCAGAAAATGTTTTAAGAAGTTGTTTCGAGTCCTTTATAAAACCTGGGATTTTGCAGACCAATGGTTGAAGCAACGCATCAAGCCACCCTCCTAGTTTTTCACTGAAGGAGTTAATGCCTGCGATAATTGGACGCAAGGGAAGTGGGAAAGTCTGTTTATGTGTTTTGGGCAACCCGTGGAAGATTGGTATTGTGGGGGATTTGTTTATAAGGTATTGACTTTTTGACTCCGGAATGACTCCAATATTAACACCCTCAGAAATCAAAGCCTCCAACGCTGACATGAAAGCAACCATGGGGTCTCCTTCCAACTTTCTATACGTTTTGTTGTCATTTAATAGGGATAAACAAGACTCCCTATAGTCTCCTGAATTCAACACCACCACTTTCCCCCCTTTGTCCGACATTTTAATTATTATATTTTTGTTGTCCTTAAGTTGTTTTAATGACAAAAATTCCTTCTTAGTCAAATTACGATGTACATTTTTAGAGATCAAGGAATCTTTAAGAGAATTTAGATCTCTTTCTACATTGTTCTGAAATAAATTAAAAGCAGGACTACGTGACTTCAAGGGGTAATAGGAGCGATTGTGAGTTGTAACATGGGTTGTATGTGTATCCTTAACAGGGTTAACCTCATTGTGATAGGTCAAATCCATTAATTGGATGAGAGCAACTTGCTCATTAAATTTTAAACCTGTAAACTCGTTTGACTCCATATCAGAGATGTTATCAGAATTGGAGTCAGGTTTTAAATCATTCTCATCCAACTGAAAAAAATGTTTTTTTATAGTTATCAAACGAATAAACTTATTGACATCCATTAATGTACGAAAAACATCAAAGTTAGCTGTGGGGACAAATTTAAGTCCTTTAGATAATAGACTCAACTGACTATCAGTCAGGGGAAAAGATGAAAAATTAACAACATCATCAAACTTATTCGATGATGTTCCAGAGTCTAAAATCTTTTGTGATAAGACCGAGTGTGATATCTCCTTCCTGGATCTGTGCTTGGACCCGGCTCTGCGACCCCGTTTTTTGATCGATATCGGGAGGATGTAGAGCTATCTCCCGAGGATCCACTGTACTCGAACGTGGTGTCCAGAGATGTATCACTATGTCGGGAAAAGGAACTTTCCGATTCTTTGTCACTGGAGAAAAAAACTCTACGATTATACTTCCCCATAGCTGTACAGTTTTTCAAAATAGGTCTTGGTCTGAAATTGCGCTTTTTCAGGTATACCACACCCGTGGAATAGTCACCTAGATCACGTGAAAATTTTTTCTTTTTAGTGATCATGACCTGAGACTCCAATTTTTCCACTTTTTTAGAAATGAGCAGATCAGTGTCCTTATAGAGCTGAGTGTCCTTAATGGGTTCAAGTTGTTTTAACATCTTGTATGTCCTTTTTGATGTCCATAATTTTTATACCCTCATGTTCAATAATCAGATTCATTAATTTCATAGAGCATTCTGATAATATTCCATTCCAGGCAATCTCAAAGCCGCTATCATACTCAAACGTGGGGAACTTTTTAATCCTTAAACCTCTGGGTATCATACTTTTCTGTACATATTGCTGTAGCATGGTTGAATCCCAGAAAAGTTTCATTTCTTGGATAGAGAGTTTCTCCCATTTCTTAAAAATAAGATTGTAATCCCCATTTACGTGAGTATCAGCAGCAGCATTAACGCCAAACACCTCTGCCACCTTAGTAGCACGTGTATTTGAAACTTCACTAGCTGGTGATGACATTATATGAGAAACAGTGTTGTATAATCACAGGGGGAGCGTGAGAAAACAGTCCACAATGAAAATATAACAAAAAAAACGCTCAAACCCCTTTAAATAAAGAGGAATGGAAACATACTTGATTGAAGGCTGCTGCGGATAAATCCCCGACTGGAGAGAATGCAAGTGCACGATGATGGAACCGAAGAAAATAAGATATCCAGCGCCAGAAAGATTTTTTAAAAATTAAAACTTCACTTTTACTTCATGAAAAATAAAATGATTACAAAAATGGATCCACTGAGTAATACAAAGATAGTAGCTTACGCGTTTCGGGGCTTCATAGTATGCCCCTTACTCATAGCCTACTAGTTATCAACTGAACCCACATTATATAGCTAGTTAGATCCTCCCACATTTGATTAAAAGTATTTATCCCATATGGGGAAGACTGTAACAGGAAAAAAAAAGTCAAACTACCTCAATTTTTTCACTGCTTTAAAGGGGCTCTATCAGCAAAATCATGCTGATAGAGCCCCACATATGCGTGAATAGCCTTTAAAAAAGGCTATTCAGGCACCGTAAATATTATATTAAACTACCCCCCCCCCATTTTAAAATAATACCCTAAAAAAGAATGTGATCAACTTACCCATCGTGCACGGTGGGCGGGCATTCAGGGTGTGTCTTCTTCTTCATGCACGCCTCCTCTTCCTCCGATGTCCTCGGGTCCCGTCTTCCTCCGGCGCTCGCGAACTGACATTGATTAAAAAAAAATGACCTGGGCGCATGCGCAGTAGCCGTAGTAGAAGCCGCATGCTACTGCGCATGCGCTCAGGCCATTTTTTTTTTTTATCAATGTCATCTCGCGAGCGCCGGAGGAGGATGGGACCCGAGGACATCGGAGGAAGAGGAGGCGTGGATGAAGAAGACAGCGCACCCTGAATGCCCGCCCAGCGTGCACGATGCGTAAGTAGATCACATTCTTTTTTTGGGTATTATTTTAAAACGGGGGGGGGTAGTTTAATATAACTTTTACGGTGCCTGAATAGCCTTTTTAAAGGCTATTCATGCATATGTGGGGCTCTATCAGCATGATTTTGCTGATAGAGCCCCTTTAAAGCAGTGAAAAAATTGAGGTAGTTTGACTTTTTTTTTCCTGTTACAGTGTTCCCCATATGGGATAAATACTTTTATATTTTAATATTCTGGGCATTATGAGACGTGTTCATTTTCTCATTTATTTTTATCTGCAATGGAGTATACTGTTTATATGCCGCAATTCTATTATAGCATGAGTGTGATGTAATAGAGCTTCAATAAGGCAATACAGAGTCTTGGGAGTCTTCAATAGCGACCAATTGTGGCCTACCCATGATGCTACAGGGCACCAGTCACTTCAAAAATGGTAGCGCCAAGGTAATGTAACCACATACAAGCCAAGGTCATAACTGACCACTGAACAGCTGTGATCGGGACATTCACTAAACAGGGCTACTACTGGGAGTATCTGCTGTAAAATACATCAATAAATTATTATTATTATTATTATTATTATTATTATTATTATTATTATTATTATAAATTTTTATTATTATTATTTACATAGCACCATTAATTCCATGATACTGTGTATCATTATGTTAATTCCATGGTGCTTTACATTTGAGGGTTTACATACAGTTCACAAAATACAGTATAAAAACAAATATAATACTAACAGTGACCGACTGGCACAGTGGGATAGAGGGCTCTGCCCGCAAGGGCTTACAGTCTATGAGGGAAGAGGGATAGAGACAAGAGGTGAATAATAAATATGGCACTCCTATTTCTCCACTGTGCTCGAGTAGAGTTCCACTCCGTATTCAGCGGTATAATGAACACTGTTCAATGGTATTGCTATATCACTCGCACTAGTTATTATATTATTGTATTCTATATTGTGAATCATGATAAGCATGTAGCATTGAATTGTCACCACACAGACTGATTGCTATTATATTCTATTATAGTATCTGATGAAACATCATATTTATGTGGATTGCCATCTTCTGAGACAAATCAGTGTCAGTATATTTCCATGAGTGTACCGAGTATCCAATATACTACCATACAATACAGTCAGAATCCACTGCGTATGGCGTGGTCTCAGTTCCTGCACATGTACTGCAGATATAGCTATGGGGTTAAGAGTCCATTGAGGTTTCTAGGACTGACATATCTGTGTCTGTTATAGACATATTTATGGATTGAAGGAAAATGCTGTGATACTATTACAGTATATGCAGACTTCAAGGATCACCCATATTTCAATGGTAGAGCTCTGTTACTTTCTTAAATATTCACCTGACACCTGTATTCTCTAGAAATGTCCCTGCTGATGGTTTCTAATCTGCATGCATTATTTAGTAAAGAGTAAGTGTGACTTCTCATTCCAGTACATGCATGACACCATGATGAAGTACTTTAGTAATATATAGACTTCTACCAAAATCACAATCCTGCTATCACTTCTGTTACATTGCCCTTACTCATTAACTCCCCCAGATTCCCGCTGCTTTCTTCTGATGTTTCTTTCCTTATGGCAGAATCTGTTGTCAATGTCATTATTTGCTTGCCTGCCATCTGTGCAGTTTCACATTATATTGCAGTCTTTATACATTTTGCCTTGTGCATTTGGTACACACTTTCTCCCAAACAACAATTATAATGGGGGGAAATCTAGTAGATAAAATTGTCTATGTAAATGAGTTACTAAGAGTAATTAATATATTTGTGCCTTTATTTGATTTCAAGAAAAGCTTATCTAAGAGCTGGATAAATGCTTGCCAATACTGTAACAGCATCAATAACACTGTGTGGTAGGAGTTAAGCCGTATCTCTGTATAAGCTGTCTTTCTTGGCTATTACATATATGGCATACAGCCACTAGCAAAAAGGCTTTCCAAAGCAATGCTGAAGATTTTAGTTTATGTATTTACTATAATGGCTCCACATGATCGTTTATGAATGTTTTGATCCATCTATCTGAGGTATTTGATTTGTATGGACAGGCTATTGTAAGTATGTACAACCCAAATGGATAAACAATCTGTGAATGCAACATATTAGGGTAGGTTCACCCTAACATCAGGTATCCATTGTTCTGATCAGTCAGAGGAAAGCCAACAGAAGGAATCTTTCTTATTTATTTTATCATTGAAGTCATTCAGAATGGATACAAATGGAAAGTTTTCAATTTATGTCCATCAGTTAGGGAAAATTAAATGTCCATTGTCCTGATCCTCTCCACCATTTTCAAGAGATTTGACTTATTGTCAGGAGTATCTCTTCAGCTGCTGTTTCTTTAAATTTGCTATGAGAACTTGGGGAGGCTTTTGTGTTGTATACTTCCATGGCTTGGCCAATTACCAGCTAGAAAGACCTATATAAGACCATCCCTTTCTGATACAAGTGCCAACTAATTTAGTTTGCTTCCTAGTTTGGCGCACTATCTCATATGTGAATATGTTTGATTGCTAACCTTTGGCTTGCTCCCTGAATTCCCTTTTTGCTTCCTGGTTCTGCTTTGATGTTACCGGTTGAATTTGTGACCCTTGACTTGTTTTCCAGATATTGCTTTTGTCTTCTGTTTCTGCTTATTACATCCTCTCCTGTCTTTTGACCCTGCTGGTACGACTTCTCTTGTCTCCACACCACTTTATAAGTTTCAGTGGACTTTGTGTTAGTTTCTGAAACAGTGCATTTATTATTGGTTCATTTATCTGTTTGGGGACAATTTAGATTCCCAGATTCAGTGCAAGTCGTCCTCTCTTTGTAGTGAGCTCTGGTGAAGGCATCTGGGGGTCTGGCTTGGCTCACAGAGCTGGTGTGATAGTTTTAGATAGCTGTCTCTACTGCTTGCAGTTATCAGCCAATTCCTTGCTATTGCTTTATTGTGGCCTTACATCTAACCATAAAAATTAAATCAATAAATGGACAAACAGATAGATAGACAGATATAAAATAGATAAACAAATATCAGATAGATAGGCATACTGTATAGGAATAGGTACACATATCTTATCTAAAACAAATAATTGAATATAAAATAGATAGATAAATAGATAGATAGATAGATAGATAGATAGATAGATAGATAGATACAGTGGTGTAACTACCATAGAGGCAGCGGAGGCGGCTGCCACAGGGCCCGGGCCATTAGGGGGCCCGGTGACAGCCGCTACCACTGCATTTTTTTGTTTTTTTTTAATAGGCCGTTATGGGCCCTATTTACTGTGTGCAGGGGCCACTATGGGGGATGATACTGTATGCAGGGCTTACTAAGGGACATAATAGAGTGCGGAGGAGGGGGTCAGTCGAGGTCTTCGGCGTCGGTGTCGGTTGGGGGTGGCCATGTCAAAAGTTCGCCATGGGGCCCCGCCATTCCTAGTTACGCCACTGGATGGATAGATAGATAGATAGGCAAATATAAACTAGATAGATGTACTAATATAAAATAAAATAGCAGCAATGCAGTTTAACCTTGACATATTGGTTTTATATGCCTTGGTACCCCCTACAGAGTCCTGCTGTATGTATTGTGTCTGTCTGTTTTGCAGTGTGTACCTCTTCACATTACTTTTACTTTAGAGGTGTGTATACAGGGTGTGGTTTCCTCCATGTTGAACTTGCTGTCCTCTGATCAGGCCAAACCGATTTTAACTAAAATAGAGTACTTGATTAAATCGCTGCGGGGAAATTGAGATTCCACCAACTTCGGTAGAGCAGTCACACATACTTCATCAACCAGTATACAATCAGAATTGAGTGGCACATAGCTTCTGAGACACAAATTAGCTCTGGCACTACTACATATCTGTAGTGGACACAACCCCCAACTTAAAATTTTCTAACCCGGAGAGGTATTGGCACTGTTGAAGAGTGAGATGGTTGACCGAATGAAGAATTTTCTGAGTCTATCATTGTCACATAGCTGGGAATCTGTTCCTTTTGGAATAGAAATACTAATTTGGCAATGAAATCCGCATCATGATAGTAGACTTTTTAACTGAGTCATGCATGATGTTAAGGAGGCTGCCCTCTAGAGAGCGGCATACAGAGGCAGTGTTCTCCTAATTACATCCTGGAGAATAGATTTGCATATTTTTACCCAGAATCCCTAGCGGAGCAGGAATGAGTTGTAAGTCTCTGTACTGCCTATATAGGCACACACTCTCCCTGATGTGTACGATTATCCCCTGACCCTGTCACAGTGGTGTAAGAATTTTCTACTAAAGGAGCTTTGCTGTTTGATAATGTCCTGAAAGAGCGGATTTGATGTGTTATCCCTAACTGACTTAAGTTTCTCTAAGACTCTTTACCTCACAATGGAGTGCCAGTGGTCACATTGTCTTTCTGTCTTTGTCTCCCTGCTAGTTCTCTCATTGTCGTGTCCCTCAATAAATAATAGAGTGAAATCTGACCCCACTTTACCATAGTTGATGTGTGTCTATAAATTATTCAGAGGTTAGCTAATTTCTATGTATAAATATATGCAGTGCAGGTAACCAGTGAACCAGTGAGGTAACCAGGTAACCAGTGAAGGTAGAGATTGTAGTCACTTTTATCATATCCTCAGGGGTGGTGTAGTGAAGAGGGGAGCTGCAGTGTGGATTTGGTGGTAGTAGTGTACCCCAGTGTACACTATCTGATGGCGGTTGGGGTGCCATTGATGGTATAGATACAAGATAAAAAACTCATAAAACAGTTGACTAAAGAGGACCACTCACGTCTTCATAGATGTGCAATATTATGTATCACCAAAACTAACAGCACCAATAGCTCTGGCACCAGGACGCATCCCAGGGAATCTGACTGTCAGCTTTTTAGCGGTACATAATACTACACGTCTATGAGCTGCTGTTTCTGTTTCTTCACAGATTAGTGTGTTCCCATGCTGCTTGTGTGAATAAAGCTCTCCTTCTGTAGCTACACCTTGGCTTTACAATGTCTCAATTATTTGTTCAGATCTGTTTGGACCCATGAATCCTGTTTCCCTCCAAACACTCATGTCTGGACACCTGTCCTTCCATTTGTAATGTCTGAACTATGTTCTAGTCTCTGTCTGTCCTTTGGACACATGTCATTCCATCTGTTATGTCTGATTTATGTTCTAGTTTGTCTGCCATGTTTGGGCGCAAGTCCTTCCATCTGCTATGTCTGAACTATCTCCTGGTCTCTGCCTGACTCTTTGGACACTAGTCCTTTCTTCTTGTATGATTAGACTCAGGGTTTCTGCTATTCCTCTGCTATCTGTGGCCTTTGGGTCTCTGCCATGTTGTAGAGCACTGCTATGTGTCCTAATACCCTGCCCTGACTTCTGTTTAACCCCAGTGTACTGGTCTGTTTCTGGTTACCAGTCCTGAACACCTGTCTTTTCTCAGCCTTTGCACATATATATTCCCTGCAGTGAAGTTTAGATCCTCATATGGGGGTTAAAGGGTGAAAACCAAGGGATCTTTTTAGACAATGCCCTTAAAGGTGTCCCTAAGCCAAGCTGGTTTGGTAGCACAGTGACTTCTCAATCTGCTGCCCTTTACACTCATGATTCTTTACTATAGTCTCAAGAAGGAACAGCAAACATTTAACACCAGGTTGTAAACAGTCGTCTACACAAATTGAAAGTACAGGTGTTTAAGGTCTACAGTCTGGAGCAGGAAGGCAAAAGTGTTTCTCCTATGGTCAGTCTAGTCTTGTCCTAAAGTGTCTCTCTTTTTCTCTCAAAGTTTACTCACTTTGCTCAACTCTACATATTACCTCCAATGCCTAAGCTGTAGGACATAGGTTCAAAGGTTGCTAGATCTGGCTGGTAGGTCAATTATCCACTCATGGCTATGAGGCCCATTGAAAATTTCCCTTACAGACTTTGTTACATACACGGAAATGTGAGCAAAGCTTAGTTTCAACTCATCTCCAGTTACACTTCAACAATCACTATCGCAAACCAATGAGTCAAGGAAGCCTAGACAGACTTAGCCTGCACCTACGAGAACTTTCTAAGGATGGACCAAGTTGATATAGGTTATATAGATTCTCTCTGCCCCCAACTCCAGCCAAAATAGGTTCGGTTCAGAATTAAAGTTACACTACGTAAGACTATATTGGCAATAACTTTGACAACTTGTTAAGAAAGTACAGACACTCTCAAGTAAACATCAAAACATTTAAAGTGTTCTTCTGATACACTACATATACAGTATGTGTGGGCAATACAAGGACCTGGCATTTCCAAGGACTTTACAACGAACCAGGGTCATTCATTGCATGCAGACGAAAGATAATTTGTACATCTATATACTGTAGCAAAGGGTTAGAATAGAATAGAATAGAACTTTATTATTTCCCAGGAAAAAGTAACTTCTACCATAGTAGTAGAAAACAAAACAATACAATACACGCTATTACTTTACAATACAACAGTACATTAAAATTATAATATATTAAAAACATAACATTCCCCCCTTCCCCACTAGCCATAACTGACAAGTTAAGAATTTCATCATTTTCCCATATACATATTAAAAGATCTCAACTTCTTTACAAAACATAAGTGACTATTTCCTTTCATATACACCATGTCTACCTGATCCTTCCAGTCCAATTCCTACTTATCTGTACATCTAAATACTAGAGATGAGTGAACACTGTTCGATCGAATACATATTCGATTGAATATCAGGCCGTTCGGGGTATTCGATTGGAATCAAATACCATGAGGCAAACGCAATAAAAATTTGTATCCCCTCCCACCTTCCCTGGCGCTTTTTTTTCACCAATTACTTTTCCGGAGGAGGTGGGGTTAGGAACTACGATAACTGAGGCATCGAAAAAAATCAGAGAAAGGAATTGGCTGGCTAAATTAGGTGACCTCCAATTTATACGAATGGTGGATTTAACATTCTATTAATTTGAGACTGTGAACTATGTGACTGTGAGACAGGGATAGATCTACAGGCAGGGTTAGCTAGGGGTTACCTTTATTTAGGGGGGAATGTTACTCACCCAGCTCTTTGGGGCTCTATCTGGTCGGGATCCCTATCAGCTTGCGATATGCGCAAGCTGACTTTCTCCCATTGGAATGTATTGACCAGCGTTGATTGGCCGAATGCCATATAGAGTACAGCATTCGGCCAATCAACGCTGGTTCTGCCGGTGGAGGCGGAGTCTAAGATCGGTCCACAGCAGTCTCCATTCTGGTCCGATATTAGACTCCGCCTCCTCATAGATGACCCTCCGGCAGAACCAGTGTTGATTGGCCGAATGCTGTACTCTGTAGGGCATTCGACCAATCAACGCTGGTCAATGCATTCCTATGGGAAAAAGTCAGCTCCCGCATATCGCAAGATGACAGGGATCCTGACATAATACAGTGACCTGGGCTTGTTAGATGTCCCCAGGCATGCTTCCCCTGCTGTCCCAGTTGCATTCCAGTGTGTTGGCATCATTTCCTGGTGTGTCATAGTAGACTTGGTGACTCTCCTGAGTCAAATGGTGGGATCCCCTGAGACTAAGCATTTTTCCCATAGACTATAATGGGGTTTGATATTCGTTCGAATAGTCGAATATTGAGCGGCTATTCGAAACGAATATCGAATATCGAATATTTTACTGTTCGCTCATCTCTAAGAAATACTAATAATTCTCTACAGAGTCCACAACTGAATTCGTTCAACCCGAACCAGAAGTGTTATTTTATACTCTCGAGCCTCTTCACATCCCAGAGTGTAATAATCGGAGGCCCAGAGGATGTGCGAGACGATAAACAAGTAAAATAAACGGTATAACAAAATAAGCCATATTCACCTTCTCCTCACCAATTCTGGCCAATTCTATGCCCCAGTATTATATTCTGAAGTCTAAAGGGACCCCTGGATATAATGATATTTTATGGGTGGTGCATCTCATGATTTTTGGAAAATTTGTAATGAACCCGGCTCATACCCATTTGCTCCTTTCTAATCCTAACAAACTGTGATAGAAAGTTGTTAATTCAATCTATCAAGGACATTGTTTTCTCTGTGCAATCCTGGTATATGGTATTAAAAATTAGAAAAATTAGAAAAATCAAAAAATGTAAGTCTAACCATGTTTCCTATCCCCCTTTGCCTATGAGAACACCTCGTGAAGGAATTACAACACTGTATCATCTACTCCTATCTTCTGTCTATAGGCAAATTGTTTATTTTATTTGTTTATTAAGTTTATTTAAGCAGTAATAACATCCACAGCCCGATTGATGTAATCACTATCAGGTCTATACAAAGTCTCCCAGTCAATTCTTGCAAATCATAGCTGTCATTCTTCTTCACGCTCCCTTGTCCATTTCCTTACACTTTTCATCATAACATTTGGAAATTTAGCACATGACCTAATACCGAAATTTGACTGTAATCTCCTTCGACAGTTGTAATTGAATTTGGATCTTGAGTTTGCAACTTACCAACTGTATCAATCACTAGTAGATCCTACAGTGAATTTCATGCAGTGCTGCCTATAGATGTTCATCCATAAGTTTGTCCACTAAATCTATTTAATCCCCTTGGGGCGCTAACTGCTTTCAAATTATCCTAACTGGCACACCAACAAAATACCCTAAAGTAAATACCTTGCTAGCCCAGCTCCAGATGCTCATATCTTCTCCACCCACATAAAGCCAGCTCTGGCACCCTTCTTCCACCTTCCATGTCACCACCAGTGGTTTCTCTACACCAGCACTGATCAAGGGATGCATCCACACACATCTTACTTTCCAAGCCAATGTTGTCATCAGGGGTGGGGCTATAACATTTAATAACGGTGTTTTATTGGCGTATTATTATTTAATTTTTTAAATGATTTTATTTACATTTTTTAAAACTTTTCTATTATTTTTTTTTCCCAGAGTGTGTCCCCATAAGGTCATAAGAGACCTTTGGGGACATCTGATCACTTTTTTTTTGTATTGAAGGCTGATTTCCCCTGAATCTGAGGATGGTACATTTACCCCCAGTTGCAGGAGGAATACAGCCTCCTGAACACAGTATTACACAGCTTACAGAGCTGATCTGGGTCCTGTAAGATGCTGACACCAGCGGATCACGTGACTGCCGGGTCAGAAGGTGGCTGCATCATGGCGGCGCCTATAGCTGTGCATACAGTCGTCTCCGCTTCCACAGAAGCTTTCAGCAGGGGAATTGGTAAGTAAATATGGCCCATTACTTGCTGGGGTTATTCCAGAATGTAATGGCCTATTAAAGAAAAAAAAACATCAGGGGCCCACTAAGCTCCCTAATGTCCTGGGCCCTGTGGCAGCCGCTACCGCTGCTACCCCGGTATTTACGCCCCTGCTCATCTCTGCGTGGACATGACAATACTTAGTTTTGGGCCCCATAGCTGTTGCTGTACTTCCATTGAGGTTTCATCATTTATACTGCTTATCCAAAAAAATTCTATTAGTCAGCAGTTGCAAAGTGCATCCATTGTAACTCCAGTTTATTGGGCAATTTTGGAGGTGACCCCATCTCAGCTACACAAAGAGCATTGAAAGTGTATCCAGCTAAACAAAACATAACCATAAAACGCTTCAGCATATTTCTGATTAAACTGATTATTTCAGCTTCATTGCAAAGTAAATGTCTTTTAGCTATCAGCGTGATATGAAGAAAATACTGATGATAAAAATCACTGACTTGATTATATTCATATGAAAAATACATTCGGAGCATTGCGAGTACACTGCATAGCCATATCCATTAGATGATTTCCATTTTAACTCATTTCTTACTCACCATCCTATTTAGCTTATGTAGGTCTTAGTAGACGCTCACTTACTATGGTTTGGTTGGTCTTAGCAGGGTTTCTCCCCATACCTGTGCATAGAGTATATATTGTATATATACATGACCTGTGCTTTGTGAACATTTAATGGTCTCAACTTCTTAAGGTTCTGTTTTGCTTTCTGAAAGGAGACCCAATCAGGGTTCTATCAGGGGTTCCTAAACTAACAATGGCAAGGACAATGCAGAATGTGACAATAATGTTTTTGTTAGAGTAGTGGCATTACTAAAGTCTATGAGCCCGCATGCAAATTTTGAACAGTGCCCCCTACTTCATGCCTACATCCCTACAGCGTAGTCTTGATAGAGATGATTATGGATGCTTCAACTGTTGGACTCCTGACAATCTAAAATTGATGGCCTGTCTAAATGATACACCACCATTTTTTTTTAAGCTGGATAGCCCCATCAATACTGAGGTCCCACATTGCAGAAAGTTTTTTTGTTGCAGATTTTGCTGTCTTAGCCAATAATGGCTATAAAAGGAATGGGAAATGTATAGAAAGTGTTTATATTTCTTCCTTCTGCTCAATCCAGTCCAGGTTTTAGCTCAGAAAAATGCTGAAAAACCTGCAACAAATAAAACTGCGTTTCTGCAATGTGGGTCCTCAGTCTAAAAGGGTATGCCAGTTCCTTTGTATTGCTGGCATGTAATATAAATAGTGAATGGTGATCCCTTCAAAGAGCTGATCAGCTGGGGTCCCACTCCAGCATTCCACCCTGTGTCAAAGCAAAGAAAACTTGATGGAACCTTGAAGGAACCCAATATAAGTGGATGGGTCTATCATTTCCCATGTAAACAGGGATACTATATATAGCTTCAAACACATATTATTTACACTTATTAATGTATTTTGGATCATGTATATCAAGAGTTTGGCAGTGATTCCCAAAGTGGTCCAGGTGGACTCCCAGGGGTCTCAGCCGTGACGCAAATTTCCATCATTAGATCTAATCTTCACATTTTTTGATGAGTTTTGGGAATATGGTAGAAATGTAGCAGCAAAGGGTCCATCGAAAACAGTAAAATTTTGAAAGTGGTCTACGAGAAGAAAGTTTGGGAACCTCTGGTTTAGAGCTATTCATAATGATCAGCTTGATGAGACAGCAAGGGAACACTGAGGAAAAGACAAAAGTGTTTTATGACCGCTTCTGTCTTCCCTTTTCCAGCCAACATATCTCTCATTAAGCAGCCTGAGGAAGGGACCCAGGGACCTCACAATGTCACTTTTCCCTTTCCTATATTGACAAGTCCTCTTTGTAGTTTTAACCTGAAATGACCTACCATCCTGTTCTATGTAAAAAAAACAGTGCCTATGTACCAAATGATCTTCTTTTCCATGACGTTGGCACTGAGGATGTTGGCTACCCTAACACCTTACTTACCACCACTGCGGCCTCACCATCCTCTCCTTACCACCCACCCTTGTACCTTCATAGAATAAAGACAAGACAAGAAGAAGTTGAGTAAATTGTCCATTACATAAAACGATACAAGCACAAATATATAAACTGTATCAAAACAATCTCCCCACCTAAATAACTCTCCCATATCCCCCTTTAAGTATAAACATATAAATATTTAAATAAACAGTTAACCCCTTTAAAGCCAACTGACATACTATATAATATCCCAGAGGGTGAGGTCCTTGAAGCTAAAAGATCTGGCCGCCAAACTGTCCATCATAACAAGTTACCCCCAGCCGCAACCATAGGCTCAGGGGCACCAACACCAATGGCAGTATCACCATGTTACAAACCATTCCCCGAGATACCACCCAGCAGAAGCCCAAAAGCAGGCAGACCACCCAACCACAGAAAATAGAATATTGGGTAGAGGCAACACAGTGGCTCAATGATTAGCACTGCAGCCTTGCAGCGCTGGAGTCCTGGGTTTGAATCCCGCCAGGAACAGCATCTGCACGGAGTTTGTATGTTCTCCCTGTGTTTGCGTGGATTTCCTCCCATTCTACAAAGACATACTGATAAGGAAAAAATGTACACTGTGATCCATATATGGGGCTCACAATCTACATTAAAAAAAAAAAATTGAATATTGGGGAAGCTACCAGCCATGTTTCCCCACCCCCAACTTTGAACCAACTCCAAGGACCCCCCCACCCGACTACTGCTGTGACAAGGGGAAAAAACACCTACCACTCAACTGCCTAACATGAGGGCAAGTGGGTGGGACCATTTCTCCTTCCCAGCAGTGAATGAATGCTGAGTAAGGAGATAGGGGGTATAAAAAGCCTCCCCCTAGCAACTCCTGCCGTGGGCTAACCCCCCCCCCCCCCACACACACACACACACACATATACACACACACACACACACACACCTCTGTCCCTAGCCAGCCCTCAGGCCCTGTCATCTTTTCCTTTTTCTTTTACATCTCCTTTCTCAATTCTCCAGGATATTTTAGTACTTCACACATCGCGTTCTCTTTATTACACTGTATATAGTGATCTTGTGGTTCTGCTGACAATGGTTTTTATGTTACGGTATAAAGCTGTATTGTTTTCCATCCAGCTACAAATACAAAATATAACAAAACAAGTGAACACTGAAAATGCTGGATTGGTTGCTGATATAATCGCAGTGATTTTGATATCTGGCTGCAATGGAAATGCATTTTAATTCAGTAAGTATTATGAGTCATTGTATCACTGAGAGATTTCTATCCACTGATTCCTCTCTGTAGCAGCAATTCCTGTACCCCCCGCCAGATTGTCACAGAGCCGAACAGAAATAACAGCCTTATTGAGCAATACAATGGTTGTGCCATGGCGTACAAATCCAGCCACTACAGAGTTAAAATGAAATCACTAATATCGTATGCTAAGTAATAAAACAAACGTGAGAAAATCTCTAATGAACCACACTGCAGTGCTTCATAGTCTCCTATACATTTATTTAAAATGTCGCCATCATAATGCAGCACAAAGTAATGACTAGAGATGAGCGAACAGTGTTCTATCGAACTCATGTTCGATCGGATATTAGGCTGTTCGGCATGTTCGAATCGAATCGAACACCGCGTGGTAAAGTGCGCCATTACTCGATTCCCCTCCCACCTTCCCTGGCGCCTTTTTTGCTCCAATAACAGCGCAGGGTAGGTGGGACAGGAACTACGACACCGGTGACGTTGAGAAAAGTAGGCAAAACCCATTGGCTGCCGAAAACATGTGACCTCTAATTTAAAAGAACAGCGCCGCCCAGGTTCGCGTCATTCTGAGCTTGCAATTCACCGAGGACGGAGGTTTCCGTCCAGCTAGCTAGGGCTTAGATTCTGGGTAGGCAGGGACAGGCTAGGATAGGAAGGAGAAGACAACCAACAGCTCTTATAAGAGCTAAATTCCAGGGAGAAGCTTGTCAGTGTAACGTGGCACTGACGGGCTCAATCGCCGCAACCCAGCTTTCCCAGGATCCTGAATGGAATACACTGTCAGTGTATTCCCGTATACCCGATATATACCCCCGATACCCGTTCCAACGGTGTGCCCCCCCACCTTCACCCCAGAAATACCCTGCAAGTCCCCTAGCAATAGAATTGGGGCTATATACACCCACTATTTTTGCTACTGCCATATAGTGCCAGTTTCTGACTGGTAATTCAAAGAATATATTGTGGTTACGTGCACCCACAATTTTTACTACTGGTATACAGTGCCATTGTCTGACTGGGAATTCAAAGAATATATTGGGAATACAAATGCCCTCATTTCTTGCTACTGCCATATAGTGCCAGTGTCTGACTGGGAATTCAAAGAATATATTGGGGTTACGTGCACCCACAATTTTTACTACTGGTATACAGTGCCATTGTCTGACTGGGAATTCAAAGAATATATTGGGGTTATAAATACCCTCATTTCTTGCTACTGCCATATAGTGCCAGTTTCTGACTGGTAATTCAAAGAATATATTGTGGTTACGTGCACCCACAATTTTTACTACTGGTATACAGTGCCATTGTCTGACTGGGAATTCAAAGAATATATTGGGAATACAAATACCCTCATTTCTTGCTACTGCCATATAGTGCCAGTGTCTGACTGGGAATTCAAAGAATATATTGGGGTTACGTGCACCCACAATTTTTACTACTGGTATACAGTGCCATTGTCTGACTGGGAATTCAAAGAATATATTGGGGTTATAAATACCCTCATTTCTTGCTACTGCCATATAGTGCCAGTTTCTGACTGGTAATTCAAAGAATATATTGTGGTTACGTGCACCCACAATTTTTACTACTGGTATACAGTGCCATTGTCTGACTGGGAATTCAAAGAATATATTGGGAATACAAATACCCTCATTTCTTGCTACTGGTATATAGTGCCATTGTCTGACTGGGAATTCAAAGAATATATTGGGGTTACGTGCACCCACAATTTTTACTACTGGTATACAGTGCCATTGTCTGACTGGGAATTCAAAGAATATATTGGGGTTATAAATACCCTCATTTCTTGCTACTGGTATATAGTGCCATTGTCTGACTGGGAATTCAAAGAATATATTGGGAATACAAATACCCTCATTTCTTGCTACTGCCATATAGTGCCAGTGTCTGACTGGGAATTCAAAGAATATATTGGGGTTACGTGCACCCACAATTTTTACTACTGGTATACAGTGCCATTGTCTGACTGGGAATTCAAAGAATATATTGGGGTTATAAATACCCTCATTTCTTGCTACTGCCATATAGTGCCAGTTTCTGACTGGTAATTCAAAGAATATATTGTGGTTACGTGCACCCACAATTTTTACTACTGGTATACAGTGCCATTGTCTGACTGGGAATTCAAAGAATATATTGGGAATACAAATACCCTCATTTCTTGCTACTGCCATATAGTGCCAGTGTCTGACTGGGAATTCAAAGAATATATTGGGGTTACGTGCACCCACAATTTTTACTACTGGTATACAGTGCCATTGTCTGACTGGGAATTCAAAGAATATATTGGGGTTATAAATACCCTCATTTCTTGCTACTGCCATATAGTGCCAGTTTCTGACTGGTAATTCAAAGAATATATTGTGGTTACGTGCACCCACAATTTTTACTACTGGTATACAGTGCCATTGTCTGACTGGGAATTCAAAGAATATATTGGGAATACAAATACCCTCATTTCTTGCTACTGCCATATAGTGCCAGTTTCTGACTGGTAATTCAAAGAATATATTGTGGTTACGTGCACCCACAATTTTTTACTACTGGTATACAGTGCCATTGTCTGACTGGGAATTCAAAGAATATATTGGGAATACAAATACCCTCATTTCTTGCTACTGCCATATAGTGCCAGTTTCTGACTGGTAATTCAAAGAATATATTGTGGTTACGTGCACCCACAATTTTTACTACTGGTATACAGTGCCATTGTCTGACTGGGAATTCAAGGAATATATTGGGAATACAAATACCCTCATTTCTTGCTACTGCCATATAGTGCCAGTTTCTGACTGGTAATTCAAAGAATATATTGTGGTTACGTGCACCCACAATTTTTACTACTGGTATACAGTGCCATTGTCTGACTGGGAATTCAAAGAATATATTGGGAATACAAATACCCTCATTTCTTGCTACTGCCATATAGTGCCAGTGTCTGACTGTGAATTCAAAGAATATATTGGGGTTACGTGCACCCACAATTTTTACTACTGGTATACAGTGCCATTGTCTGACTGGGAATTCAAAGAATATATTGGGGTTATAAATACCCTCATTTCTTGCTACTGCCATATAGTGCCAGTTTCTGACTGGTAATTCAAAGAATATATTGTGGTTACGTGCACCCACAATTTTTACTACTGGTATACAGTGCCATTGTCTGACTGGGAATTCAAAGAATATATTGGGAATACAAATACCCTCATTTCTTGCTACTGCCATATAGTGCCAGTTTCTGACTGGTAATTCAAAGAATATATTGTGGTTACGTGCACCCACAATTTTTACTACTGGTATACAGTGCCATTGTCTGACTGGGAATTCAAAGAATATATTGGGAATACAAATGCCCTCATTTCTTGCTACTGCCATATAGTGCCAGTGTCTGACTGGGAATTCAAAGAATATATTGGGGTTACGTGCACCCACAATTTTTACTACTGGTATACTGTGCCATTGTCTGACTGGGAATTCAAAGAATATATTGGGGTTATAAATACCCTCATTTCTTGCTACTGCCATATAGTGCCAGTTTCTGACTGGTAATTCAAAGAATATATTGTGGTTACGTGCACCCACAATTTTTACTACTGGTATACAGTGCCATTGTCTGACTGGGAATTCAAAGAATGTATTGGGAATACAAATACCCTCATTTCTTGCTACTGCCATATAGTGCCAGTTTCTGACTGGTAATTCAAAGAATATATTGTGGTTACGTGCACCCACAATTTTTACTACTGGTATACAGTGCCATTGTCTGACTGGGAATTCAAAGAATATATTGGGAATACAAATACCCTCATTTCTTGCTACTGCCATATAGTGCCAGTGTCTGACTGGGAATTCAAAGAATATATTGGGGTTACGTGCACCCACAATTTTTACTACTGGTATACAGTGCCATTGTCTGACTGGGAATTCAAAGAATATATTGGGAATACAAATACCCTCATTTCTTGCTACTGCCATATAGTGCCAGTTTCTGACTGGTAATTCAAAGAATATATTGTGGTTACGTGCACCCACAATTTTTACTACTGGTATACAGTGCCAATTTCTAACTAGGAATTCAAAATGCGCAAGGCTCCCGGAAAGGGACGTGGACGAGGCCGTGGGCGAGGTCGGGGGAATGGTTCTGGGGAGCAAGGTAGCAGTGAAGCCACAGGGCGTCCTGTGCCTACTCCTGTGGGGCAGCAAGCATTGCGCCACTCCACAGTGCCAGGGTTGCTTGCCACATTAACTAAACTGCAGGGTACAAACCTTAGTAGGCCCGAGAACCAGGAACAGGTCTTGCAATGGCTGTCAGAGAACGCTTACAGCACATTGTCCAGCAGCCAGTCAGACTCTGCCTCCTCTCCTCCTATTACCCAACAGTCTTGTCTTCCTTCCTCCCAAAATTCCGAAGCTTTACAGAACAATAACCCAAACTGTCCCTGCTCCCCAGAGCTGTTCTCCGCTCCTTTCATTGTCCCTCAACCTGCCTCTCCACGTCACGATTCCACGAACCTAACAGAGGAGCATCTGTGTCCAGATGCTCAAACACTAGAGTCTCCTCCATCTCCGTTCGATTTGGTGGTGGATGACCAGCAACCCACCCTCATCGACGATGATGTGACGCAGTTGCCGTCAGGGCATCCAGTTGACCGGCGCATTGTGCGGGAGGAGGAGATGAGACAGGAGTTGGAAGAGGAAGTGGTGGATGATGAGGACACTGACCCGACCTGGACAGGGGGGATGTCAAGCGGGGAAAGTAGTGTGGATGTTGAGGCAGGTGCAGCACCAAAAAGGGTAGCTAGAGGCAGAGGCAGAGGTCAGCAGCTTAGGCGAAGCCAGGCCACACCCGGAATCTCCCAAGATGTTCCAGTTCGTACCCAGCCCCGAAAAACTCCCACCTCGAGGGCACGTTTCTCGAAGGTGTGGAGTTTTTTCAAGGAATGCGCCGAGGACAGATATAGTGTTGTCTGCACAATTTGCCTCTCGAAATTGATTAGGGGCTCTGAGAAGAGCAACCTGTCCACCACTTCAATGCGCCGTCATTTGGAATCCAAGCACTGGAATCAGTGGCAGGCAGCAACGGCAGGACAAAGGCCGCCTGCCGTTCACGCCACTGCCACTGCCTCTGCCACTGCCTCTGCCTCTGCCACTGCCACTGCTGACTGTGCTGGCGATGCACTCCAGAGGACGAGCCAGGACACCACTTCATCTGCCTCCGCCACTTTGTTGACTTCTACCTCATCCTCCCCTGGTCCTGTCTTATCTCCTTCTCCTGCACCATCAAAGGCACCATCAGGCGTTTCTTTACAACAACCCACCATCTCTCAGACATTGGAGCGGCGGCAGAAATACACTGCTAACCACCCACACGCGCAAGCCTTGAACGCCAACATCGCTAAACTGCTGGCCCAGGAGATGTTGGCGTTCCGGCTTGTTGAAACTCTCACCTTCCTGGACCTGATGGCAACTGCGGCACCTCGCTATGCCGTCCCTAGCCGTCACTACTTCTCCCGGTGTGCCGTCCCCGCCTTGCACCAGCACGTGTCACTCAACATCAGGCGGGCCCTTAGTTCCGCGCTTTGCACAAAGGTCCACTTGACCACCGACGCGTGGACAAGTGCATGCGGACAGGGACGCTACATTTCACTGACGGCACACTGGGTGAATGTAGTTGAGGCTGGGACTGCTTCCCAAACTGGCCCGGTGTACCTCGTCTCCCCGCCTAACATTCCTGGCAGGGACACGAGAAGAACACCCCCCTCCTCCTCCTCCTCTACCGCCTCCTCCTCCGCCACCGCCTCCTCCTCCGCCACCGCCTCCTCCTCCGCTGTTAGATTGACCCCAGCTACGAGTTGGAAACGTTGCAGCACTGGCGTTGGTAGACGTCAGCAGGCTGTGCTGAAGCTGATCAGCTTGGGGGACAGACAGCACACTGCCTCCGAGGTGAGGGATGCCCTCCTCGATGAGACGGCAATATGGTTTGAGTCGCTGCACCTGGGCCCAGGCATGGTCGTTTGTGATAACGGCCGGAACCTGGTAGCAGCTCTGGAGCTTGCCGGACTCCAACATGTTCCATGCCTGGCCCACGTCTTCAACCTAGTGGTGCAACGTTTCCTAAAGAGCTACCCCAATGTTCCAGAGCTACTGGTGAAAGTGCGGCGCATGTGCGCCCACTTTCGCAAGTCGACAGTAGCCGCTGCTAGCTTAAAATCTCTCCAGCAACGCCTGCATGTGCCACAACACCGGCTTTTGTGCGACGTCCCCACACGCTGGAACTCAACGTTTCAGATGTTGAATAGAGTGGTTGAGCAGCAGAGACCTTTGATGGAATACCAGCTACAAAACCCTAGGGTGCCACAAAGTCAGCTGCCTCAGTTTCACATCCATGAGTGGCCATGGATGAGAGACCTTTGTGACATCCTACGGGTCTTTGAGGAGTCCACAAGGAGGGTGAGCTCTGAGGATGCGATGGTGAGCCTTACAATCCCGCTCTTGTGTGTTCTGAGAGAATCCCTGATTGACATCAGGGATAACTCAGATCACACAGAGGAGTTAGGGATAGCATCCGATCCGTCACAGCTGGAGAGTAGGTCCACACATCTGTCCGCTTCACTGCGTTTAATGGAGGAGGAGGAGGAGGAGGAGGAGGAGGAGGAAGAAGAAGAGTTGTCCGATGATGTGATGGTGATACAGGAGGCTTCCGGGCAACTTCGAATCGTCCCATTGTTGCAGCGCGGATGGGTAGACATGGAGGATGAGGAGGAAATGGAGATTGAACTTTCCGGTGGGGCCAGAGGAGTCATGCCAACTAACACTGTGGCAGACATGGCTGAGTTCATGTTGGGGTGCTTTACAACCGACAAGCGTATTGTCAAAATCATGGAGGACAACCAGTACTGGATCTTTGCTATCCTTGACCCCCGGTATAAAAACAACATCTCGTCTTTTATTCCGGTAGAGGGGAGGGCCAATCGCATCAATGCTTGCCACAGGCAATTGGTGCAGAATATGATGGAGATGTTTCCAGCATGTGACGTTGGCGGCAGGGAGGGCAGTTCCTCCAGTAGGCAACCAAGTTCTCACCGGTCCACACAAACGAGGGGCACACTGTCTAAGGTCTGGGACACCTTGATGGCACCCCCTCGCCAAAGTGCCGCCACGGAGGGTCCTAGTGTCACCAGGCGTGAGAAGTATAGGCGCATGTTGCGGGAATACCTTTCCGACCACAGCCCTGTCCTCTCCGACCCCTCTGCGCCCTACACGTATTGGGTGTCGAAGTTGGACCTGTGGCTTGAACTTGCCCTATATGCCTTGGAGGTGCTGTCCTGTCCTGCCGCCAGCATCCTATCTGAGAGGGTGTTCAGTGCAGCCGGTGGCATCATCACTGACAAGCGCACCCGTCTGTCAGCTGAGAGTGCCGACCGGCTCACTTTGATAAAAATGAACCACCACTGGGTAGAGCCGTCATTTTTGTGCCCACCTGTGTAAAGCACCCCAACATGAAACTCCATGTCTGTACTCAACCTCTCCAATTCCTCCGCATCCTCATACTCATCCACCATAAGCGTTGCACAATTCTGCTAATACTAGGCTCCCTCCACCCTGATTTCCCCCAACTCTGCTGGTTAGAGGCTCCCTCCACCCTGATTTCCACCAACTCTGCTGGTTAGAGGCTCCCTCCACCATGAATTTGCCCAAACTGGGCTGTTTAGAGGCTCCCTCCACCATGAATTGGTCCAAACTGGGGTTTTTAGAGGCTCCCTCCACCATGAATTGGTCCAAACTGGGCTGTTTAGCGGCTCCCTCCACCATTAATTGGTCCAAACTTGGCTGTTTAGAGGCTCCCTCCACCATTAATTGGTCCAAACTGGGCTGGTTAGAGGCTCCCTCCACCATGAATTGGTCCAAACTGGGTTTTTTAGAGGCTCCCTCCACCATGAATTGGTCCAAACTGGGGTTTTTAGAGGCTCCCTCCACCATGAATTGGTCCAAACTGGGCTGTTTAGCGGCTCCCTCCACCATTAATTGGTCCAAACTGGGCTGGTTAGAGGCTCCCTCCACCATGAATTTGCCCAAACTGGGCTGTTTAGAGGCTCCCTCCACCATGAATTTGCCCAAACTGGGCTGGTTAGAGGCTCCCTCCACCATGAATTGGTCCAAACTGGGCTGTTTAGCGGCTCCCTCCACCATTAATTGGTCCAAACTGGGCTGGTTAGAGGCTCCCTCCACCATGAATTTGCCCAAACTGGGCTGTTTAGAGGCTCCCTCCACCATGAATTGGTCCAAACTGGGGTTTTTAGAGGCTCCCTCCACCATGAATTGGTCCAAACTGGGCTGTTTAGCGGCTCCCTCCACCATTAATTGGTCCAAACTGGGCTGGTTAGAGGCTCCCTCCACCATGAATGTGCCCAAACTGGGCTGTTTAGAGGCTCCCTCCACCATGAATTTGCCCAAACTGGGCTGGTTAGAGGCTCCCTCCACCATGAATTGGTCCAAACTGGGGTTTTTAGAGGCTCCCTCCACCATGAATTGGTCCAAACTTGGCTGTTTAGAGGCTCCCTCCACCATTAATTGGTCCAAACTGGGCTGGTTAGAGGCTCCCTCCACCATGAATTGGTCCAAACTGGGTTTTTTAGAGGCTCCCTCCACCATGAATTGGTCCAAACTGGGTTTTTTAGAGGCTCCCTCCACCATGAATTGGTCCAAACTGGGGTTTTTAGAGGCTCCCTCCACCATGAATTGGTCCAAACTGGGCTGTTTAGCGGCTCCCTCCACCATTAATTGGTCCAAACTGGGCTGGTTAGAGGCTCCCTCCACCATGAATGTGCCCAAACTGGGCTGTTTAGAGGCTCCCTCCACCATGAATTTGCCCAAACTGGGCTGGTTAGAGGCTCCCTCCACCATGAATTGGTCCAAACTGGGGTTTTTAGAGGCTCCCTCCACCATGAATTGGTCCAAACTGGGCTGTTTAGCGGCTCCCTCCACCATTAATTGGTCCAAACTGGGCTGGTTAGAGGCTCCCTCCACCATGAATGTGCCCAAACTGGGCTGTTTAGAGGCTCCCTCCACCATGAATTTGCCCAAACTGGGCTGGTTAGAGGCTCCCTCCACCATTAATTGGTCCAAACTGGGCTGGTTAGAGGCTCCCTCCACCATGAATTTGCCCAAACTGGGCTGTTTAGAGGCTCCCTCCACCATGAATTTGCCCAAACTGGGCTGGTTAGAGGCTCCCTCCACCATGAATTGGTCCAAACTGGGTTTTTTAGAGGCTCCCTCCACCATGAATTTGCCCAAACTGGGCTGGTTAGAGGCTCCCTCCACCATGAATTGGTCCAAACTGGGTTTTTTAGAGGCTCCCTCCACCATGAATTTGCCCAAACTGGGCTGGTTAGAGGCTCCCTCCACCATGAATTGGTCCAAACTGGGTTTTTTAGAGGCTCCCTCCACCATGAATTTGCCCACACTGGGCTGGTTAGAGGCTCCCTCCACCATGAATTGGTCCAAACTGGGGTTTTTAGAGGCTCCCTCCACCATGAATTTGCCCAAACTGGGCTGGTTAGAGGCTCCCTCCACCATGAATTGGTCCAAACTGGGTTTTTTAGAGGCTCCCTCCACCATGAATTTGCCCACACTGGGCTGGTTAGAGGCTCCCTCCACCATGAATTGGTCCAAACTGGGTTTTTTAGAGGCTCCCTCCACCATGAATTGGTCCAAACTGGGCTGTTTAGAGGCTCCCTCCACCATGAATTGGTCCAAACTGGGGTTTTTAGAGGCTCCCTCCACCATGAATTTGCCCAAACTGGGGTGTTTAGAGGCTCCCTCCACCATGAATTTGCCCAAACTCTGCTGGTTAGAGGCTCAATCCACCCTGATTTTCAAAACAAATGTTGGTGCCAACCTCAACTTACTACAAGAGCCAAATTCACTGCTGGTGACAAGCTCTCCTCACTGCAAGTGCCAAATACACATGTTTCAAGGTGTTTTCCTACTGTCAGAGAGGTGGTATTGAGTGTGTAAAGTGTGTAGTTGTTAGGCTGTGATGTTGGGGTAATAGAGGGTCTTTGGTGTGTTAGATGCCCCCAGACATGCTTCCCCTGCTGTCCCAGTGTCATTCCAGAGGTGTTGGCATCATTTCCTGGGGTGTCATAGTGGACTTGGTGACCCTCCAGACACGGATTTGGGTTTCCCCCTTAACGAGTATCTGTTCCCCATAGACTATAATGGGGTTCGAAACCCGTTCAAACACACGAACATTGAGCGGCTGTTCGAATCGAATTTCGAACCTCGAACATTTTAGTGTTCGCTCATCTCTAGTAATGACATTTTTTTTAGTATTTTAGTATTTCTATATGAGGGTTTGTATATTCACATGTGCAGGATAACAGGTTATCAGTTTTTTCTGCAGGTTTTTAATGTGGTTTTTTCAGGAGTGGATTTAACATGAGAAGTGCTGCATGTCCTACATACCTTCTTGCCTCTCTAAGGACTGATCTGCACCCCTATTGATATGCCTTTACTTAATATGTCCTTGCTTTTTAACTTCTTAAAGGGATTCTACCATTAAAACTCTTTTTTTTTCTCATTCACAAGTCGAAATAGCCTTAAGAAAGGCTATTCTTCTCCGTCCTTTAGAAGTCGTCTCCGCCTCACCGTTTGGTTAAAATCCTGGTTTTTGTCAGTATGCAAATGAGTTCTCTCGCAGCACTGGGGGCGGGTCTCAGCACTCAAACAGCACTGGTGGCATCCCCAATGCTGCGAGAGAACTCTCTCCAGTGATGCCTCCATCTTCTTCAGCAACCGCCTTTTCACTCGTGTTTTTCCGGCTGGGGTCACACTTCGACGCCTGCACATTCAGCTCTGCCATCAAGCCACTGGCAGAGCCAAGTGCACATGCCGGCGGCCATTTTTTTGTGGCTGCTAACGCAAGCATGCGCAGTATGCTCTGTACTCCATAGAAATACAGGAGCGTACTGAGCAAAAAAATGGCCTTCGGAATGTGCACTCAACTCTGCCAGAGGCCCGATGACAGAGTCGACTGTGCAGGCGTCAAAGCGTGACCCCAGCTGGAAAAAGGCGAGTGAAGAGGCGGTTGCTGAAGAAGATGGAGGCGTCGCTTAAGAGAGTTCTCTCGCAGCATTGGGGACACCCCCAGTGCTGAGGCTCGCTCCCAGTGCTGCGAGAGAACTCATTTGCATACTGTCAAAAAACAGGATTTTAACCAAATGGCGGGGCGGAGACGACTTCTAAAGGTAGGAGACGAATAGCCTTTCTTAAGGCTATTCCGACGTGTGAACGACATAAAAAAGAGTTTTAATGGTAGAATCCCTTTAAATTTGGCGATCACAGTTGGCGTCAACCTATCCCAAGGCAACGCCCTTTCAGCTTTTCTGCATCTTCCACTTTCATCTGTTACAGCTTTCTCAAATGTCCCTCTTTTAAGGAAATGTGAGAGAGTGGAACAGTAATATATGATGCCACCATGTCCCCTGATTTATGAGTATTGTTGATGATTTTATAATTTGTACCTTGTCATATATGAATATTTAAGTTGAATTTTATTTGTTTTATTGGATTGTAATGTGAGAAATGTTCAGTAAAGCACCAGCATTTTTGTTGGTTTCAACTTAAAAAAAAATCTGTTTCAGCTTTCTCAACTTCAGCAGTTCATTCATTGGGGGAATATCATTTTCCCAGTACGTATGGGGGGGCACTAAAAGTATAATTTTAATGTGCTTGGATTTCCTTGGGGACTCTATTACTGCTTCATGTGGGGGCAATAGCCCCAACCCTAGTACTAAAGGGTACTTTTCTGTGTTTGTGCCTACTGTGGGAGCTCTCATACTCTATGTGGAGGCAGTGGCACAAAAGGGGCTTTCTCTTATGTTAATGTGTGGGGTGGGGCATACACCTTGGGAACTGTGCCTGGCAATGCCTCTAGAATATCCAAGTGATATTTTGATCAGAACTACCGATCAGTCTCTATTTGTTGTTGATAACTATTATTGATCAGTCATATTGAAGCTCAGTTCTGGAGTGAATAGCTGGGACATAATATATATTTCTATAGTAGTATTTATTAATAATCTGCGTAAACCTGCTTACAACTAGCACCTCCAATTCTGTAGCATAATTGTGTAGTCCAGAAATGACGCCCTAATTTACCAAGTCTCTATTTACATAAACACGCCCTTTATTTGCATAAAAACCCCTACAAGCATGGTGTAGAACGCCTTCTTCAGGCCGCGGGCCCCACATAGTGTATATGCTGTACATTTATTTCAAAGTGGACTACGGCTAATCCTATCCACACATTGCAGAAAATAATCCGAAATGGAAATGCTGCGATTTGAGAAATGCTTGCGTTTTTCCAAATCAAAGCATGTCAATTATACCTACGGAAACGCTGACGGTTTCCGTATAGGAATATTGGAAGCAGAAAGGCCACAGAGGAAGATTCTGTAGACTTACTGTGAAAACCGCTGCGGGAAAAACATGGTGTGTTTCAACTGCAGTTTTTCCTGCAGCACTTTTTGGCTATGGCCCGCTTTGTGGTGACTTAGCCTCAGATATTATGGCCCTGAGTTTTTTTTTAGGTTTTTAGATTTTTTTTTAAGAGACTTAGTCACAGCTAGAGAAGATATGTGAGCAAGTATCTGATTTAAGAAAAAAAATAGAAATTTGAAACAGGACAGTAATTTCTTGGGTTCAATATTTTTGTAATCCTTGCAATGTTGATCTATGGCGCTCACTTGCTGGCCAAGTTTATCAATCTATTTTTCAATTATAAAATGCTTGTTTTACTGTCTTTTCTCATCCATTCACAGTAGATAGCGTCCTAGTCATTGGGTGTGAATGATGTCAGTCTTTAAAGATCAGGATTAATGCATACTCCATTATTAACACACTGATGTGGACATAAGTGTAAATCTTTAACACCAGGAGCACATTCTTTCATCTTAATGTGTATCTGACTTAAATAAATGTCTCCTTGAAGATCATTTAGAAACTGAAACGCACACTCTGGGAGATTAATTCTTATCCTTTAGGTCTTATATTCTGCTCTGCACTGAATGTTCCTGAAAAGACATGTTCCTCATTATCTAGTTCCAGACACAGAATCAAATATGGTAATATAATGGACAAATAATGCCTTTCCAATCTGATGGATTAGGTTTTTATAGCAGGTATTTATCATCCTGAGTTTGGCATATGATATAAGATATCGCATACGCACAGTATATGAAAAACCGTTCCCCATAATAAGGCAACAACTATCAGAGAGCAGATTGGTAGCCGGTAGAGATGAGAGAGTAGTATTCGATCAAGTAGGTATTCGATCAAATACTACGGTATTCGAAATATTCATACTCGATCGAATACTACTAGCTTTCACAGTAAATATTCGATTCAGAACCAGCGTTGATTGGCCGAATGCTATACAGTGTATAGCATTCGGCAAATCAATCCTGGTTCTGCAGCAGGCTTGTCCTTGCTAGTCGGGAGAGCTGGAAGCTCGTCTGTGAGGAGGCGGAGTCTAAGATCAGACCACAGCAGTCTCCATTGTGGTCCGATCTTAGACTCCGCCTCCTCACAGACGAGCCTCCGGCACAACCAGCGTTGATTGGCCGAATGTTGTACACTGGCCAATCAACGCTGGTCAATGCATTCCTATGACAAAATAGTCAGCTCCCTCGTAACAGCAAGCTGCCAGCTCTCCCGACTAGCAAGGATGAGCCTGCTGCAGAACCAGCGTTGATTTGCCGCAGGCTTGTCTTTGCTAGTCGGTGGCAGCTTGCGGTTATGAGGGAGCTTACTTTTTATCAGCGCAACTTCAAGCGATGTACAGTTAAAGCGAACAGATCCCATAGACTATAATGGGGTCCGTACGCTTTAACTGCACAGTGCTCCTCCTAAACACTCTCCTCCTGCTACTCATGGACTTGGTGACTCTCCTTTAGTCGAATAGTGGTTTCCCTTGAAACGAGCATTTTTTACCATAGACTATAATGGGATTCGATATTCGATCGAGTAGTCGAATATTGAGGCTCTACTCGAAACGAATATCGAATCTCGAATATTTCACTGTTCACTCTTCTCTAGTAGCCGTATATGAAATTTAACCCCTTAACGACCGGCCCATAGGGAATCTACGTCGGCACTTGCAGGTCCTTCCTGACTGCCCTATAGGAAAACTACGTCGGGCAGTCAGGGAAGGATTCCCTGTAAGTGCCGACATAATTGGATGGGATTGTAGCTGTATCTAACAGCTAAGACCCCATTCCATAACCCCCCATCGGAGGGGTCTCCGATCGGGGGGTTTTAACCCCTTCAGTTCCGTGATCAAACATGATCACAGAACTGAAACGGTTCCGTGACAGTGCCGGCGGTATCGGCACCCCCCGTGGCGAGATCGGAGGGTGCCGATATACAAAACATGCAGTCTGGGGTCTGGCCAGTGACCCCAGACTGCTAAAGACCCCCCATACCTGGTTGATCCTGCCCGGGGTAAGAGGAAGTCAGACGCAGGCAGCCCCTGCGTCTGACTTCCTCTAGACGCTGCAAGACACTGACAGCTGTGTCCTGCAGCATCTAATAGAGAATTAGTGATGCTTTTATCAAAGCATCACTAATCCAAGTGTCCTAAAGGGACACATGAAAAAGTAAGAGAAAAAAAGTGAAAAATAAATAAAGTGTCTGATAAAAATGAATAAACTTATAAAGCCCCAAAATTCCCTTTTTTCTATAGAAAATGAATTATATTAAAAAAAAACTAAAAGTTAATAAAAACAATACATATTTGGTATCGTCGCGTCCGTAACAATCTGAACAATAAAACTGCAACAATATTTAATGCATACGGTGATCGTCGGAAAAAAAAACCGGAAAAAACCCGCCGGAAGTAGTGATTTTTCGCCATCTCACCTTACAAAATATGCTATAAAAAGTGATCAAAAAGTCATAATCACTGCACAACAGTACCAATAAAAAGCGCACATTGTCCCGCAAAAAATAAGTCCTCAACCAACACTGTCAACCAAAAAATAAAAATGTTACGCCTCTCAGAAGATGGTGATACAAAAAACATTGATTTATGTCCCTAAATGTGTTTTTATTCTACAGAATTAGTATCGCATTAAAAAATAACATAAATGAGGTATCGCTGTAACCGTACCGACCCGCAGAATAAAGGTCACATGTTACTTATACTGTACGCTGCATGGCGAAAAATTTAAAAGGTAGAATGCAATGCCAGAATTGATTTTTCTTTAGAAAATCCAGCAAAAAAAGAGTTAATAAAATGTATTCAATAAGTTGTAGGCACCCAAAAATGGTGTCATTACAAAATGCATCTTATCCCGCAAACAACAAGCCCTTATATGGCCACATCACCAGAAAAATAAAGAAAATATAGCATCTAGTAATGTGAAGACAAACAACCCCAAAATCGCCAAATCATTAGAACACAACTGGCTGCGGCAGGTAGGGAATATATAAGCTGTGCGAGCGAATATCAGGGGACACCCCAGATTTACAGCTTGTGAGGGAACAGACACCAGAAGTGACCCCCAAAGTGACCCCCAGTTTGACTCCCCCAATCATAGGAGCTACTGGGACATAGTAGGGAATTTGGTGTTCCCAATGTCCTCCGCACAGCTTATATATTCCCTCTTTGCCATCCGCTGTGCAGTCACGTCTGGGATACTAATACTCACTACACCCCCTGATAAATTCTTTGAGGGGTGCAGTTTTCAAAATGGGGTCACTCCTTTGGGGAATCCACTTTTCTGGTACCCTACAGGCTCTACAAACATGACATGGCAGCCAGATACCAAACATTTGAATCTGTACTCCAAAAGCCGCATCGCGCTCCTTCCCTTCTGCGCCCTGCTGTGTACCCCAACTGCAGTTTATGCCACATGTATGACACATGTATGACACTGGTGTACCCGGGATAACGGACATAATGTCATATGTGGGAATAAACTGATATTAGGGCACAGCCAGACACAGAAGGGAAGAACGGTTATTGGGTTTTTGGAGCACAGACGGTTTGGTTTTTGGATGCCATGACACTTTTGCAGAGCTGAAGCGCCAGTAAAGTGGAATCCCCTGATATGAGACCTTATTTTGGAAACTACACTCCTGAAGGATTCATCCAGGGGTACAGACAGCATTTTAACCCCCACATGTTGCTATAACTTATTATCCATAAATGAATACGCGGCTGATTGTGAAAGGTGAAAATGACCATTTTTCCAGGAATCTGTCATTTCAGTGCATAATATGTTGTGCCCGCCTTGTATCAGAGATGAACGCTCTAAAAGCTGTTGTGCCCGGGATACCCGCTTAACAGTGTTTGGAGTGTCTCTGCTGACATAAGTCGGGCACAACATATCAGATACTGAAATGGCGAATCTCTGGAAAACTTCATTTTTAACTTCTCATTATCAGCTGTGATTTCATTTCTGGAAACCAAATAAATGCAACACTCAAGGGTTAAAAATTCTCGCTACACCACTTGATAAATCCCATCAGTGGGCTAGTGTCCAAAATGGCGTGACATGTCTGCGGATTCCACTTTATTGGCAATTCAGGGGCTTTGCAAAAGTGACGTCCAAAAACCAAACTGTGCGCCAAAAACCAAAATAGCGCTCCTTCCCTTCTGTGCCCGGCTGTACCCAAACAGCTGATTCTACCCACACATGGCATTAAGTATGTTATCCAGGGTACACCAGTGTCATACATGTGGGCATACACCGCCATTTGGGTACACAGCAGGGCGCAGATGTGAAGGAGCGCAATGTGCTTTTGGAGTGCAGATTTAGATTGTTGGTGTTTGGACACCATGTCATATTTGCCGAGACCCTAAAATTTCCCCTACAAAATAGGGTCACTTCTTGGCGAATTCCAGTTTACTGTCACCTCCAGGGCTCTGCAAAAACAACATGGCGCCCCAAAAGTCCCTCTAACTCTGTACCCCAATAGCTAAAAAGCGCAGTGCTCCTTCCCTTCTGCGCCCTGCTGTGTGCCCAAGCAGCAGTTTACACCCACATATATAATTTTCTGCCCCTCGGGATGGCCCCTTAATAGTTTTAGGAGTGCAGGTCTCTGACAACACAAAGTGGGTGCAACGTATTGGGCACCGAGATGGCAGATTTCTTTAAAAATTTCAATTTTCATTCTGTACATTAATTTTTGGGAAGCATTTTTAGGCTCAACATGATAATACCCCTTGATACATTCCTTGATGGGTGTAGTTTTTAAAATGGGGTCACATCTGAGGACTTTCCATTGTATTGGTACTTTAGGGGCTCTGCAGATACGACATGGCACCTGAAAACTATTCCAGCAATATCTGCCCTCCAAAAGCCAAATAGCGCTCTTCCCATTCTGAGCCCCACCATGTTCCCATACAGCAGATTATGGCCACATATGGGGTATTGCCGAGTTCAGGAGAAATTGTGTAACAAACTGTGGGGGGCATTTTCTCTTTTAACCCCTTGTGAAAATGAAAACTTTGGGGATAAAGGGACATTTTAGTAATTTTTAACCTACACATCCCAAGGTTAGTAAAATCTGTGAAACGGCTATAGGGTCAAAATACTCACTATACCCCTCAATGAATACCTTAAGGGGTCTAGTTTATAAAATGGGGTCATTTATGGGGGTTTTCAATTGTTTTGGTAACTCAAATCTTGTTTGAATGTGCAATGGGCCTGAAATATCTGCAAGCAAAATTTGTGTCTTGAAATCCAGTTGGTGCTCCCTTCTTTTTGGGCCCTGCCGTGCATCCGTACATAGGATTAAGGCCACAAAGTGTACATTTTTGAACACGGGAGAAATGGGGCCATCTATTTTGGGGTGTTTTTCTTAATTTTCATGCCTTGTGTGCAAAAAAACTGCCTTTAAAATGACTCTTTTGTGTAAAAAATATGAGAATTTTTTGTTTGACGCAAATTCTTTTAAAACCTATGGGGTCAAAATACTCACTATACACTTCAATGAATACCTCAAGGGGTCTAGTTTATAAAATGGTGTCATTTATGGGGGTTTTCAATTATTTTGGTAACTCAAATCTTGTTTGAATGCGCAATGGGCCTGAAACATTTAGAAGCAAAAATTGTGTCTTGAAATCCAGTTGGTCCTCCCTTCTTTTTGGGCCCTACCGTGCGTCCATACATGGGATTAAGGCCACAAAGTGTACATTTTTGAACACAGGAGAAATGGGGTCATCTATTTTGGGGTGTTTTTCTTCATTTTCATGTGTTATGTGCAAAAAAACTGCCTATAAAATGACACTTGTGTAAAAAATATGATTTTTTTTTTTTTGTTTGACGCAAATTTTCTCAAAACTTATGAGGTCAAAGTACTCTCTATACCCCTCAATGAATACCCTAAGGGGTCTAGTTTATAAAATGGTGTCATTTATGGGGGGTTTCAATTGCTTTGGTAACTCAAATCTTGTTTGAATGTGCAATGGGCCTAAAATATCTGCAAGCAAAATTTGTGTTTTGAAATCCAATTGGCCCTCCTTACCTCTTAGGCCCTACTATATGTGCGTACATAGGACTAAGGCCACAAAATGAACATATTTTAACACGGGAGAAGTGGGGTGATATATTTTGGGGTGTGTTTCTTCTTTTTGATGTGTTGTGTGCAAAAAAACTGGCTTTAAAATGACATATATTTGAAGAAAATGAAAATGTCATTTTTTTCATCATTTGTAATAATTCTTGCAAAACAATATTTATTTGATCAAAATGCTCACTATACCTCTCAAAGAATACCTGAAGGAGTCTAGTTTTCCAAATTGGGTCATTTAATGGGAGGTTCTGTCATTATTCCACCAATTCCTGTCTGTAAACAGAGCTTGGTACAGGAAAAAATGACAAACTCAAAATTTCCAAAATTTGCTTATAAACTTGATAAACTTGTAAATTGTCTAAGTTACTCAAATATGCTAAAATTATTTCAAATATGCTTGAAACACAAAAGGGACATTTGGAAGTATATAACTACTAACTTTTTTTGCCCTGTATTATTGTGTATATGTGAGATATCGCAGCTAAAAATGGAAAGCATTGAAAAATTTTCAAAATTTTCAGCATTTGCGAGTTTTTAAATAAATTTACGCAAGTTATATCAGTCTAATTTTACCTTCTCAGTAAAGTACAACATGTCACGAAAAAACAATATCACAATCCCTTGGATGCACTATACTGTTACAGAATTATTCACTGATAAAGTGACACAGGGCAAATTTCCAAAATTTGGCTTGGTCATTAAGGTCCAAAATAGGCTGGTCACTAAGGGGTTAAAAAGCCCACCCTATTGACGAGAGAATGATAGGACAGTATGTTACAAGGCTATAATACATGGCACTTTTACATTGATTCTGATATGTAGCAATATTAAAATATAAAAGAAAAGGCACTTACAAGAAAAGGATTTAATATGTAAATAAAAACTAAAGATAAGTATTATTGCTCGAATCTTTAGGTATACCTCCCTTAAATAGCATATATGTGGATATATCCCAAAACTCTGATACTGCCACAATCCTTCTCCCAGGGTAGCCTGGTCCTAACTAAATAATGGGATATATAACACAAAGGATCTTCTGTACTCTGATGCTGTAAAAGATGCCTCCATCTTCTTCAGCAACCGCCTTTTCACTCGTGTTTTTCCGGCTGGGGTCACACTTCGACGCCTGCACATTCAGCTCTGCCATCAAGCCACTGGCAGAGCCAAGTGCACATGCCGGCGGCCATTTTTTTGTGGCTGCTAACGCAAGCATGCGCAGTATGCTCTGTACTCCATAGAAATACAGGAGCGTACTGAGCAAAAAAATGGCCTTCGGAATGTGCACTCAACTCTGCCAGAGGCCCGATGACAGAGTCGACTGTGCAGGCGTCAAAGCGTGACCCCAGCTGGAAAAAGGCGAGTGAAGAGGCGGTTGCTGAAGAAGATGGAGGCGTCGCTTAAGAGAGTTCTCTCGCAGCATTGGGGACACCCCCAGTGCTGAGGCTCGCTCCCAGTGCTGCGAGAGAACTCATTTGCATACTGTCAAAAAACAGGATTTTAACCAAATGGCGGGGCGGAGACGACTTCTAAAGGTAGGAGACGAATAGCCTTTCTTAAGGCTATTCCGACGTGTGAACGACATAAAAAAGAGTTTTAATGGTAGAATCCCTTTAAATTTGGCGATCACAGTTGGCGTCAACCTATCCCAAGGCAACGCCCTTTCAGCTTTTCTGCATCTTCCACTTTCATCTGTTACAGCTTTCTCAAATGTCCCTCTTTTAAGGAAATGTGAGAGAGTGGAACAGTAATATATGATGCCACCATGTCCCCTGATTTATGAGTATTGTTGATGATTTTATAATTTGTACCTTGTCATATATGAATATTTAAGTTGAATTTTATTTGTTTTATTGGATTGTAATGTGAGAAATGTTCAGTAAAGCACCAGCATTTTTGTTGGTTTCAACTTAAAAAAAAATCTGTTTCAGCTTTCTCAACTTCAGCAGTTCATTCATTGGGGGAATATCATTTTCCCAGTACGTATGGGGGGGCACTAAAAGTATAATTTTAATGTGCTTGGATTTCCTTGGGGACTCTATTACTGCTTCATGTGGGGGCAATAGCCCCAACCCTAGTACTAAAGGGTACTTTTCTGTGTTTGTGCCTACTGTGGGAGCTCTCATACTCTATGTGGAGGCAGTGGCACAAAAGGGGCTTTCTCTTATGTTAATGTGTGGGGTGGGGCATACACCTTGGGAACTGTGCCTGGCAATGCCTCTAGAATATCCAAGTGATATTTTGATCAGAACTACCGATCAGTCTCTATTTGTTGTTGATAACTATTATTGATCAGTCATATTGAAGCTCAGTTCTGGAGTGAATAGCTGGGACATAATATATATTTCTATAGTAGTATTTATTAATAATCTGCGTAAACCTGCTTACAACTAGCACCTCCAATTCTGTAGCATAATTGTGTAGTCCAGAAATGACGCCCTAATTTACCAAGTCTCTATTTACATAAACACGCCCTTTATTTGCATAAAAACCCCTACAAGCATGGTGTAGAACGCCTTCTTCAGGCCGCGGGCCCCACATAGTGTATATGCTGTACATTTATTTCAAAGTGGACTACGGCTAATCCTATCCACACATTGCAGAAAATAATCCGAAATGGAAATGCTGCGATTTGAGAAATGCTTGCGTTTTTCCAAATCAAAGCATGTCAATTATACCTACGGAAACGCTGACGGTTTCCGTATAGGAATATTGGAAGCAGAAAGGCCACAGAGGAAGATTCTGTAGACTTACTGTGAAAACCGCTGCGGGAAAAACATGGTGTGTTTCAACTGCAGTTTTTCCTGCAGCACTTTTTGGCTATGGCCCGCTTTGTGGTGACTTAGCCTCAGATATTATGGCCCTGAGTTTTTTTTTAGGTTTTTAGATTTTTTTTTAAGAGACTTAGTCACAGCTAGAGAAGATATGTGAGCAAGTATCTGATTTAAGAAAAAAAATAGAAATTTGAAACAGGACAGTAATTTCTTGGGTTCAATATTTTTGTAATCCTTGCAATGTTGATCTATGGCGCTCACTTGCTGGCCAAGTTTATCAATCTATTTTTCAATTATAAAATGCTTGTTTTACTGTCTTTTCTCATCCATTCACAGTAGATAGCGTCCTAGTCATTGGGTGTGAATGATGTCAGTCTTTAAAGATCAGGATTAATGCATACTCCATTATTAACACACTGATGTGGACATAAGTGTAAATCTTTAACACCAGGAGCACATTCTTTCATCTTAATGTGTATCTGACTTAAATAAATGTCTCCTTGAAGATCATTTAGAAACTGAAACGCACACTCTGGGAGATTAATTCTTATCCTTTAGGTCTTATATTCTGCTCTGCACTGAATGTTCCTGAAAAGACATGTTCCTCATTATCTAGTTCCAGACACAGAATCAAATATGGTAATATAATGGACAAATAATGCCTTTCCAATCTGATGGATTAGGTTTTTATAGCAGGTATTTATCATCCTGAGTTTGGCATATGATATAAGATATCGCATACGCACAGTATATGAAAAACCGTTCCCCATAATAAGGCAACAACTATCAGAGAGCAGATTGGTAGCCGGTAGAGATGAGAGAGTAGTATTCGATCAAGTAGGTATTCGATCAAATACTACGGTATTCGAAATATTCATACTCGATCGAATACTACTAGCTTTCACAGTAAATATTCGATTCAGAACCAGCGTTGATTGGCCGAATGCTATACAGTGTATAGCATTCGGCAAATCAATCCTGGTTCTGCAGCAGGCTTGTCCTTGCTAGTCGGGAGAGCTGGAAGCTCGTCTGTGAGGAGGCGGAGTCTAAGATCAGACCACAGCAGTCTCCATTGTGGTCCGATCTTAGACTCCGCCTCCTCACAGACGAGCCTCCGGCACAACCAGCGTTGATTGGCCGAATGTTGTACACTGGCCAATCAACGCTGGTCAATGCATTCCTATGACAAAATAGTCAGCTCCCTCGTAACAGCAAGCTGCCAGCTCTCCCGACTAGCAAGGATGAGCCTGCTGCAGAACCAGCGTTGATTTGCCGCAGGCTTGTCTTTGCTAGTCGGTGGCAGCTTGCGGTTATGAGGGAGCTTACTTTTTATCAGCGCAACTTCAAGCGATGTACAGTTAAAGCGAACAGATCCCATAGACTATAATGGGGTCCGTACGCTTTAACTGCACAGTGCTCCTCCTAAACACTCTCCTCCTGCTACTCATGGACTTGGTGACTCTCCTTTAGTCGAATAGTGGTTTCCCTTGAAACGAGCATTTTTTACCATAGACTATAATGGGATTCGATATTCGATCGAGTAGTCGAATATTGAGGCTCTACTCGAAACGAATATCGAATCTCGAATATTTCACTGTTCACTCTTCTCTAGTAGCCGTATATGAAATTTAACCCCTTAACGACCGGCCCATAGGGAATCTACGTCGGCACTTGCAGGTCCTTCCTGACTGCCCTATAGGAAAACTACGTCGGGCAGTCAGGGAAGGATTCCCTGTAAGTGCCGACATAATTGGATGGGATTGTAGCTGTATCTAACAGCTAAGACCCCATTCCATAACCCCCCATCGGAGGGGTCTCCGATCGGGGGGTTTTAACCCCTTCAGTTCCGTGATCAAACATGATCACAGAACTGAAACGGTTCCGTGACAGTGCCGGCGGTATCGGCACCCCCCGTGGCGAGATCGGAGGGTGCCGATATACAAAACATGCAGTCTGGGGTCTGGCCAGTGACCCCAGACTGCTAAAGACCCCCCATACCTGGTTGATCCTGCCCGGGGTAAGAGGAAGTCAGACGCAGGCAGCCCCTGCGTCTGACTTCCTCTAGACGCTGCAAGACACTGACAGCTGTGTCCTGCAGCATCTAATAGAGAATTAGTGATGCTTTTATCAAAGCATCACTAATCCAAGTGTCCTAAAGGGACACATGAAAAAGTAAGAGAAAAAAAGTGAAAAATAAATAAAGTGTCTGATAAAAATGAATAAACTTATAAAGCCCCAAAATTCCCTTTTTTCTATAGAAAATGAATTATATTAAAAAAAAACTAAAAGTTAATAAAAACAATACATATTTGGTATCGTCGCGTCCGTAACAATCTGAACAATAAAACTGCAACAATATTTAATGCATACGGTGATCGTCGGAAAAAAAAACCGGAAAAAACCCGCCGGAAGTAGTGATTTTTCGCCATCTCACCTTACAAAATATGCTATAAAAAGTGATCAAAAAGTCATAATCACTGCACAACAGTACCAATAAAAAGCGCACATTGTCCCGCAAAAAATAAGTCCTCAACCAACACTGTCAACCAAAAAATAAAAATGTTACGCCTCTCAGAAGATGGTGATACAAAAAACATTGATTTATGTCCCTAAATGTGTTTTTATTCTACAGAATTAGTATCGCATTAAAAAATAACATAAATGAGGTATCGCTGTAACCGTACCGACCCGCAGAATAAAGGTCACATGTTACTTATACTGTACGCTGCATGGCGAAAAATTTAAAAGGTAGAATGCAATGCCAGAATTGATTTTTCTTTAGAAAATCCAGCAAAAAAAGAGTTAATAAAATGTATTCAATAAGTTGTAGGCACCCAAAAATGGTGTCATTACAAAATGCATCTTATCCCGCAAACAACAAGCCCTTATATGGCCACATCACCAGAAAAATAAAGAAAATATAGCATCTAGTAATGTGAAGACAAACAACCCCAAAATCGCCAAATCATTAGAACACAACTGGCTGCGGCAGGTAGGGAATATATAAGCTGTGCGAGCGAATATCAGGGGACACCCCAGATTTACAGCTTGTGAGGGAACAGACACCAGAAGTGACCCCCAAAGTGACCCCCAGTTTGACTCCCCCAATCATAGGAGCTACTGGGACATAGTAGGGAATTTGGTGTTCCCAATGTCCTCCGCACAGCTTATATATTCCCTCTTTGCCATCCGCTGTGCAGTCACGTCTGGGATACTAATACTCACTACACCCCCTGATAAATTCTTTGAGGGGTGCAGTTTTCAAAATGGGGTCACTCCTTTGGGGAATCCACTTTTCTGGTACCCTACAGGCTCTACAAACATGACATGGCAGCCAGATACCAAACATTTGAATCTGTACTCCAAAAGCCGCATCGCGCTCCTTCCCTTCTGCGCCCTGCTGTGTACCCCAACTGCAGTTTATGCCACATGTATGACACATGTATGACACTGGTGTACCCGGGATAACGGACATAATGTCATATGTGGGAATAAACTGATATTAGGGCACAGCCAGACACAGAAGGGAAGAACGGTTATTGGGTTTTTGGAGCACAGACGGTTTGGTTTTTGGATGCCATGACACTTTTGCAGAGCTGAAGCGCCAGTAAAGTGGAATCCCCTGATATGAGACCTTATTTTGGAAACTACACTCCTGAAGGATTCATCCAGGGGTACAGACAGCATTTTAACCCCCACATGTTGCTATAACTTATTATCCATAAATGAATACGCGGCTGATTGTGAAAGGTGAAAATGACCATTTTTCCAGGAATCTGTCATTTCAGTGCATAATATGTTGTGCCCGCCTTGTATCAGAGATGAACGCTCTAAAAGCTGTTGTGCCCGGGATACCCGCTTAACAGTGTTTGGAGTGTCTCTGCTGACATAAGTCGGGCACAACATATCAGATACTGAAATGGCGAATCTCTGGAAAACTTCATTTTTAACTTCTCATTATCAGCTGTGATTTCATTTCTGGAAACCAAATAAATGCAACACTCAAGGGTTAAAAATTCTCGCTACACCACTTGATAAATCCCATCAGTGGGCTAGTGTCCAAAATGGCGTGACATGTCTGCGGATTCCACTTTATTGGCAATTCAGGGGCTTTGCAAAAGTGACGTCCAAAAACCAAACTGTGCGCCAAAAACCAAAATAGCGCTCCTTCCCTTCTGTGCCCGGCTGTACCCAAACAGCTGATTCTACCCACACATGGCATTAAGTATGTTATCCAGGGTACACCAGTGTCATACATGTGGGCATACACCGCCATTTGGGTACACAGCAGGGCGCAGATGTGAAGGAGCGCAATGTGCTTTTGGAGTGCAGATTTAGATTGTTGGTGTTTGGACACCATGTCATATTTGCCGAGACCCTAAAATTTCCCCTACAAAATAGGGTCACTTCTTGGCGAATTCCAGTTTACTGTCACCTCCAGGGCTCTGCAAAAACAACATGGCGCCCCAAAAGTCCCTCTAACTCTGTACCCCAATAGCTAAAAAGCGCAGTGCTCCTTCCCTTCTGCGCCCTGCTGTGTGCCCAAGCAGCAGTTTACACCCACATATATAATTTTCTGCCCCTCGGGATGGCCCCTTAATAGTTTTAGGAGTGCAGGTCTCTGACAACACAAAGTGGGTGCAACGTATTGGGCACCGAGATGGCAGATTTCTTTAAAAATTTCAATTTTCATTCTGTACATTAATTTTTGGGAAGCATTTTTAGGCTCAACATGATAATACCCCTTGATACATTCCTTGATGGGTGTAGTTTTTAAAATGGGGTCACATCTGAGGACTTTCCATTGTATTGGTACTTTAGGGGCTCTGCAGATACGACATGGCACCTGAAAACTATTCCAGCAATATCTGCCCTCCAAAAGCCAAATAGCGCTCTTCCCATTCTGAGCCCCACCATGTTCCCATACAGCAGATTATGGCCACATATGGGGTATTGCCGAGTTCAGGAGAAATTGTGTAACAAACTGTGGGGGGCATTTTCTCTTTTAACCCCTTGTGAAAATGAAAACTTTGGGGATAAAGGGACATTTTAGTAATTTTTAACCTACACATCCCAAGGTTAGTAAAATCTGTGAAACGGCTATAGGGTCAAAATACTCACTATACCCCTCAATGAATACCTTAAGGGGTCTAGTTTATAAAATGGGGTCATTTATGGGGGTTTTCAATTGTTTTGGTAACTCAAATCTTGTTTGAATGTGCAATGGGCCTGAAATATCTGCAAGCAAAATTTGTGTCTTGAAATCCAGTTGGTGCTCCCTTCTTTTTGGGCCCTGCCGTGCATCCGTACATAGGATTAAGGCCACAAAGTGTACATTTTTGAACACGGGAGAAATGGGGCCATCTATTTTGGGGTGTTTTTCTTAATTTTCATGCCTTGTGTGCAAAAAAACTGCCTTTAAAATGACTCTTTTGTGTAAAAAATATGAGAATTTTTTGTTTGACGCAAATTCTTTTAAAACCTATGGGGTCAAAATACTCACTATACACTTCAATGAATACCTCAAGGGGTCTAGTTTATAAAATGGTGTCATTTATGGGGGTTTTCAATTATTTTGGTAACTCAAATCTTGTTTGAATGCGCAATGGGCCTGAAACATTTAGAAGCAAAAATTGTGTCTTGAAATCCAGTTGGTCCTCCCTTCTTTTTGGGCCCTACCGTGCGTCCATACATGGGATTAAGGCCACAAAGTGTACATTTTTGAACACAGGAGAAATGGGGTCATCTATTTTGGGGTGTTTTTCTTCATTTTCATGTGTTATGTGCAAAAAAACTGCCTATAAAATGACACTTGTGTAAAAAATATGATTTTTTTTTTTTTGTTTGACGCAAATTTTCTCAAAACTTATGAGGTCAAAGTACTCTCTATACCCCTCAATGAATACCCTAAGGGGTCTAGTTTATAAAATGGTGTCATTTATGGGGGGTTTCAATTGCTTTGGTAACTCAAATCTTGTTTGAATGTGCAATGGGCCTAAAATATCTGCAAGCAAAATTTGTGTTTTGAAATCCAATTGGCCCTCCTTACCTCTTAGGCCCTACTATATGTGCGTACATAGGACTAAGGCCACAAAATGAACATATTTTAACACGGGAGAAGTGGGGTGATATATTTTGGGGTGTGTTTCTTCTTTTTGATGTGTTGTGTGCAAAAAAACTGGCTTTAAAATGACATATATTTGAAGAAAATGAAAATGTCATTTTTTTCATCATTTGTAATAATTCTTGCAAAACAATATTTATTTGATCAAAATGCTCACTATACCTCTCAAAGAATACCTGAAGGAGTCTAGTTTTCCAAATTGGGTCATTTAATGGGAGGTTCTGTCATTATTCCACCAATTCCTGTCTGTAAACAGAGCTTGGTACAGGAAAAAATGACAAACTCAAAATTTCCAAAATTTGCTTATAAACTTGATAAACTTGTAAATTGTCTAAGTTACTCAAATATGCTAAAATTATTTCAAATATGCTTGAAACACAAAAGGGACATTTGGAAGTATATAACTACTAACTTTTTTTGCCCTGTATTATTGTGTATATGTGAGATATCGCAGCTAAAAATGGAAAGCATTGAAAAATTTTCAAAATTTTCAGCATTTGCGAGTTTTTAAATAAATTTACGCAAGTTATATCAGTCTAATTTTACCTTCTCAGTAAAGTACAACATGTCACGAAAAAACAATATCACAATCCCTTGGATGCACTATACTGTTACAGAATTATTCACTGATAAAGTGACACAGGGCAAATTTCCAAAATTTGGCTTGGTCATTAAGGTCCAAAATAGGCTGGTCACTAAGGGGTTAAAAAGCCCACCCTATTGACGAGAGAATGATAGGACAGTATGTTACAAGGCTATAATACATGGCACTTTTACATTGATTCTGATATGTAGCAATATTAAAATATAAAAGAAAAGGCACTTACAAGAAAAGGATTTAATATGTAAATAAAAACTAAAGATAAGTATTATTGCTCGAATCTTTAGGTATACCTCCCTTAAATAGCATATATGTGGATATATCCCAAAACTCTGATACTGCCACAATCCTTCTCCCAGGGTAGCCTGGTCCTAACTAAATAATGGGATATATAACACAAAGGATCTTCTGTACTCTGATGCTGTAAAAGAACATTTGTAGGCACTTGCTCAAGTAATTCTTTAATTTAATAATTTTATTTATTTAGTTATTAGAAATAATTTATGTAAAGAAAATATCTTTCATGTCCTTGGGCACCTGCGGTTTTATATACTGCTAGAAAGCCGACAGTGTGCTTTCCCATTTTGTGCCCCCACTGAAGAGCTATCGGTGCTGTTACCAACATCTCTTCACTGTCAGAAAGGCGTTTCTGACAGTCTGTGAAGAACGCCCCTCCTGACACTTGAGTCCATAGCGCTATACTGTCAAGTAATAATATAGTAGTAAAATATCAACAATCTCAAGGATACAAGTCCATCTTCAGAGATCTTGCTGTTCATATGTTAAAAGTGCACAACATAATCAAGAAGTTTACAACCCATGGCACTGTAGGTAATCTCCCTGGACATAGATGGAAGAGAAAAATTTATGAAATTTTGCAACGCAGGATACTCCAGATAGTGGATAAGCAGCCCTAATCATGTTCCAAAGAAATCCAAGCTGTCCTGCAGGCCCAGGGGGGCATCAGTGTCAGTGCAAACTATCCATCCACATTGGAATGAAATGAAACGTTAAAGCAGGAAACTCAGGAGGACCCCACTGCTGACAGTGAGACATAAAAAAGATAGACTGCAGATTACCAAAATGTATGTGAGCAAACCAAAAGCCTATGAATGTTGTTAGCAGCAGCTCTATCAAAAGGGTTGTCTCCATATATAGGAAGCAGAATAAAATATAAACCTTCATAAAATTAAAGCAGATTAGAAAAAAGAACATGTATCAGTATTAAATTTAACTTAGTAACAATATAGGTGATCCATTCCCTTTAAATGTGAACAGATAAAATCTGCGAACAATGAATATAAATGAAGTAAAGTATTTTATTCCCCATTTACATGCCCAAGATAATAACGTGTGGAATAATGATTTTTCATAGATAGTATAATACACAGAAAACTTATTATTGAAGCAGCTTCCCTGCTGAAAAGCTGCAGACTAGGTCAATTGAACATAAATTAAGATAATCGGCATGTGATTCCAGATGCAAATACATAGCAGAAATCCAAATTTCAGGGAAGTTTTTCTGTGGCGAACTAACTGAGCACAGTTTGCAAATCTTTTCTTTGTGAACACAGCCTGACATTTGACAGCAGGATCTGACAACACACTAGGTCTGTTTGTAGTCTGGTGTACTCAGGCCTACTTTATGTGTGTCCATACTTACAAACAGTAGGATCAAATTATTAAGATTTGTTTGCTGGATTTAGTTGAAGATGCAAAAAAAAAAAAAAAAAAAAGTGGTCTTTAGGGATGAGCAATCAGCTTCAGAAAAGATCGGATCCCGATCGGCAATTGAGCAAATTTCACAATCAAGATCGGCTGGAAAATGATCGGAAATCGGATTTTGAAATCTCAAGATTGGCTCAACCCTTAAAGTGACTTTTCCCATAGAGAAGCAATGACTAGGGAAGAGTGATCGGGAAAGATCGGATCCCGATCGGCGATCGGGCAAATTTCACGATCAGGATCGGTTGGAAAATGATCAGAAATCAGATTTTAAAATCAATCCTGAAATCTCAAGATCGGCTCAACCCTAGTGATCTTATACACAGGACAATGATGAACATCCACATGACGTCCACTTTTGAACGGCCATCACACTGTAGGTTTAAACACTTCGAAAACTTTTTTGAAAACAGACTGTGAAAGTAGTCCATCAAAAAACCTGACTAGAGATGAGCGAACAGTGTTCTATCGAACACATGTTCGATCGGATATCAGGGTGTTCGCCATGTTCGAATCGAATCGAACACCACGTGGTAAAGTGCGCCAAAATTCGATTCCCCTCCCACCTTCCCTGGCGCCTTTTTTGCACCAATAACAGCGCAGGGGAGGTGGGACAGGAACTACGACACTGGGGGCATTGAAAAAAATTGGAAAAAGTCATTGGCTGCCGAAATCAGGTGACCTCCATTTTAGACGAATAGTGGATTTCAAATCCGGGTCATATGAGAATGTGAACTTTGTGACTATGAGACAGGGATAGCTGTACAGGCAGGGATAGCTAGGGATAACCTTTATTTAGGGGGGAATGTTATTAAAAATAACTTTTTGGGGCTCTATCGGGTGTGTAATTGTGATTTTTGTGAGATAAACTTTTTCCCATAGGGATGCATTGGCCAGCGCTGATTGGCCGAATTCCGTACTCTGGCCAATCAGTGCTGGCCAATGCATTCTATTAGCTTGATGAAGCAGAGTGTGCACAAGGGTTCAAGCGCACCCTCGGCTCTGATGTAGCAGAGCCGAGGCTGCACAAGGGTTCAAGCGCACCCTCGGCTCTGATGTAGGAGAGCCGAGGGTGCACTTGAACCCTTGTGCACCCTCAGCTCTGCTACATCAGAGCCGAGGGTGCGCTTGAACCCTTGTGCACACTCTGCTTCATCAAGCTAATAGAATGCATTGGCCAGCGCTGATTGGCCAATGTATTCTATTAGCCTGATGAAGTAGAGCTGAATGTGTGTGCTAAGCACACACATTCAGCTCTACTTCATCGGGCTAATAGAATGCATTGGCCAGCGCTGATTGGCCAGAGTACGGAACTCGACCAATCAGCGCTGGCTCTGCTGGAGGAGGCGGAGTCTAAGATCGCTCCACACCAGTCTCCATTCAGGTCCGACCTTAGACTCCGCCTCCTCCGGCAGAGCCAGCGCTGATTGGCCGAAGGCTGGCCAATGCATTCCTATGCGAATGCAGAGACTTAGCAGTGCTGAGTCAGTTTTGCTCAACTACACATCTGATGCACACTCGGCACTGCTACATCAGATGTAGCAATCTGATGTAGCAGAGCCGAGGGTGCACTAGAACCCCTGTGCAAACTCAGTTCACGCTAATAGAATGCATTGGCCAGCGCTGATTGGCCAATGCATTCTATTAGCCCGATGAAGTAGAGCTGAATGTGTGTGCTAAGCACACACATTCAGCACTGCTTCATCACGCCAATACAATGCATTAGCCAGTGCTGATTGGCCAGAGTACGGAATTCGGCCAATCAGCGCTGGCTCTGCCGGAGGAGGCGGAGTCTAAGGTCGGACCTGAATGGAGACTGGTGTGGAGCGATCTTAGACTCCGCCTCCTCCAGCAGAGCCAGCGCTGATTGGTCGAGTTCCGTACTCTGGCCAATCAGCGCTGGCCAATGCATTCTATTAGCCCGATGAAGTAGAGCTGAATGTGTGTGCTTAGCACACACATTCAGCTCTACTTCATCAGGCTAATAGAATACATTGGCCAATCAGCGCTGGCCAATGCATTCTATTAGCTTGATGAAGCAGAGTGTGCACAAGGGTTCAAGCGCACCCTCGGCTCTGATGTAGCAGAGCTGAGGGTGCACAAGGGTTCAAGTGCACCCTCGGCTCTCCTACATCAGAGCCGAGGGTGCGCTTGAACCCTTGTGCAGCCTCAGCTCTGCTACAACAGAGCCGAGGGTGCGCTTGAACCCTTGTGCACACTCTGCTTCATCAAGCTAATAGAATGCATTGGCCAGCACTGATTGGCCAGAGTACGGAATTCGGCCAATCAGCGCTGGCCAATGCATTCTATTAGCCCGATGAAGTAGAGCTGAATGTGTGTGCTAAGCACACACATTCAGCACTGCTTCATCACGCCAATACAATGCATTAGCCAGTGCTGATTGGCCAGAGTACGGAATTCGGCCAATCAGCGCTGGCTCTGCTGGAGGAGGCGGAGTCTAAGATCGCTCCACACCAGTCTCCATTCAGGTCCGACCTTAGACTCCGCCTCCTCCAGCAGAGCCAGCGCTGATTGGCCGAATTCCGTACTCTGGCCAATCAGCACTGGCTAATGCATTGTATTGGCTTGATGAAGCAGTGCTGAATGTGTGTGCTTAGCACACACATTCAGCTCTACTTCATCGGGCTAATAGAATGCATTGGCCAGCGCTGATTGGCCGAATTCCGTACTCTGGCCAATCAGCACTGGCTAATGCATTGTATTGGCGTGATGAAGCAGTGCTGAATGTGTGTGCTTAGCACACACATTCAGCTCTACTTCATCGGGCTAATAGAATGCATTGGCCAATCAGCGCTGGCCAATGCATTCTATTAGCGTGAACTGAGTTTGCACAGGGGTTCTAGTGCACCCTCGGCTCTGCTACATCAGATTGCTACATCTGATGTAGCAGTGCCGAGTGTGCATCAGATGTGTAGTTGAGCAAAACTGACTCAGCACTGCTAAGTCTGCATTCGCATAGGAATGCATTGGCCAGCCTTCGGCCAATCAGCGCTGGCTCTGCCGGAGGAGGCGGAGTCTAAGGTCGGACCTGAATGGAGACTGGTGTGGAGCGATCTTAGACTCCGCCTCCTCCAGCAGAGCCAGCGCTGATTGGTCGAGTTCCGTACTCTGGCCAATCAGCACTGGCCAATGCATTTCTATGGGGAAAAGTTAGCTTGCGAAAATCGCAAACTGACAGGGATTTCCATGAAATAAAGTGACTTTTATGCCCCCAGACATGCTTCCCCTGCTGTCCCAGTGTCATTCCAGGGTGTTGGTATCATTTCCTGGGGTGTCATAGTGGACTTGGTGACCCTCCAGACACGAATTTGGGTTTCCCCCTTAACGAGTTTATGTTCCCCATAGACTATAATGGGGTTCGAAACCCATTCGAACACTCGAACAGTGAGCGGCTGTTCGAATCGAATTTCGAACCTCGAACATTTTAGTGTTCGCTCATCTCTAAACCTGACATGTTCTTTACTGTATTTGTCCAGTTTGACAGCCACACAGTCTCAAAAGAAGTCAATGGGTAAGTATAATCCCCCGTCACTGCCCATGCCAATCGATCCCACCTCTTACATATAGAAGACAGTCCTTTTTGATGAGCATTGAAAATAATATGTCCCTTTGTGGCATGTGAAAAATGGATCAGCTGTATGAATAAGGTCTTAGGTTATTTTGTAGGCTATTTTATTATAATTTACATATTTACAATTTTATTGTATATAAGGATAAATATTCACAAAGATTTGTATACATTTGAACATTGAGAGAATGTGAGGCATCCTACAATAAAACCAGAATAATGAACATTTAACAGTAACATGATTGGTCGGGTTATTTAGTGATATTTCTCGGCAGTACCTGTATACAAGCTTAATTTCATTGCAACTGCTTGAGAAAATTCAATGAAACCTTAACAAAAAGAAGGAAATTATGGTACTCAAGATCTCAACAGCAAGTAATGAGTCAGTACAGTTACAAGAGAATCTTACTGCTGAAATTTAGTTATCTTAAGCATTTTCTTGTAATCAATTATTTCGAAATACCTTGTCTTTATTCAGCTTCTGTATATACTTTATCCAATAAATAAAATGGATTTTTTTTTTTGTAGATTGTGAGCCCCATATAGGAATCACAATGTACTTTTTTTTTCCTATGTGTATGTCTTTATAGAATGGGAGGAAATCCACATAAACACGGGGAGAATATACAAACTCCTTGCAGATGTTGTTCCTGGCGGGATTCAAACCCAGGATTCCAATGCTGCAGTGCTAACCACTGAGCCACTGTGTCACCCCAAAATAAAATAACAGTCTGTGGGGTCTCATCTTCCTCTTAGTTGGTGACAGCTGGACACATATTGGGCAGCGATCTCCACAGTGGCCTCTTCTTCTCCCAGTAGGATGTAGAGTGTCCTCTTCTTGTCTGCAGATATGAAGTCTAAGATGTGGGCAGAGAGTCTTTGGTAGTAGACGGTCCTCACAGCTGAGTATTTGGTGTAGCAGGAAGTGGGTCTTGTCTTTTAGGGCCCCCTGGTCACAGTGCTGGCATAGTCTGTTCTCCCGTGGCTTGTATGTCTGCCTGTGTCGCCCCGTCTCCATCTCCAGGTTGTGGGCGCTTAGTCTGTACCGGCTCAGGGTCTGTCTGTGTTTGGGGTAGCGTATTCTCTCCAGGTAGGTGGCCATGGTATAATCCCTTTGCAGTGACTGGTACACAGTGAGTTTCTTGGAGTTATTGATTGCACTTCTCCATTCCTCGATGTACCGCTCTTTGTCTCTCTCAATGACTCCTTTAATTTGAGCCTTGTTCAGGGCATGTTGGGGGTTTTGGCTTGGCAGATGGCTGATGCTTGGTTGGGGGGTATCGGGTTTGCTCAGGGCTCTGTGGCTCATCTAGGCTTGGTGGTGGTAAGAGCCAGGACTGCTGCCCTGTATGTGTGTCCAGAATGATAGCGCCCTCTTCTGCATGGTGAGCCATAGGGGGAGTCTGCCTACAGAACTTTAGCTCATCATTTTCATTAGCTTTTGTTGTGTTACATGACAAGATATCATGGTGCAATATGATTCAGAAGTTCATGTTTGATTTTACTACATTTATAAATGATTTGAGTCTTTTCCTGCCACTACAAGATATACAGTATATCACCGTAAACAATTTTTAAAAATATTTTACCCTTATTCAAGAGAATCACTGAAATACAACATTTAACTCAAACTATTTAAAAATAAAACACAAGAAAAAAAACAAAGGATTGAAATAATGGACATTTATAACAAAACAAATCACCATGCCATACAGGGGCATATACAGGAGGCCTCTACAGATAGCTGCAGGAAGCTGTAGGATAAATGACATATGGGAACAATTATACAGTATCCTACCCAGTCATGCATTACCCATAATTAACTGCAGAGAACTTACAGTTTCCCTCAGGGAATGCAGACAAATAATCCTACACAAGATATCATATACAACCAAAGCAAATAAATCTAATCCCAGAGAGGTGTCATGGCTAGAGTATTACTCATTCTGCCAATCATTGTATGTAGCTGGCCGTGAGATCCCAGAAGTCCAGATTTATCAATCACTGTATGTAGCAGAATGTAGAATAGAATCATGGTCCTAAATGTCCCAATGCTCTGGATAATTGTGAGCAGGCAAAAACATTCCATAGAAATCCAGTTACAGCAGTCACAACAGATTATAGGTAGACATTTGCAGAAAGGAAGCCTACCACCTCCCCAACACATATTCAGTTGTCACCACCACATTACAGAAAGCATCACATTGATACGCAACATACTTCTGTTATGTATGGCACTTTTGTAGATTTAACCTTTGATCCCTGGAAGACTGCACTACCTGCTCAGACCCCTACCATCTCCTGTCTACGCCACCCTGTGCAATAAGAATTTATATACCCAATGCTATGACATGACACATTTTACTTGAGCAGCAAGAACAGTTTTCCCAGGCTGAAGGCGCAGGGATTGCTGCGGAGAAGACGTGCATGGTGTCTGATGGTGGTAGTAGTGTTCCCTGAGGCACGTCCTAGTGATGAGTCTTCCTTAGCCTGACGGGAATTGAAGTGCCTGTGATAGTAGGTGCAGGAATGAGGCTCAGGAGGCAGGTTTACAGACAAAGAAACACACAGTTTACTGATGAAGAGCAAGAATAATGCAATTTCTTTCAGTTGTTGGAGATACAATTCTTAAGAGCATCCACTGAAACTGGAGCTAAGGTGCAGGTTGTACTTCCCGGGTGGCAGCCTATGTTTCACTTGCTAGGGTATGCTTCCTCTTTACCAGAGTGCTGATCTCCCTCGGTCCTCAAGATGTCCACAAGGTTGCCCTGCCTAATCTGAGACTAACAAGTAGGTCATAGCTATGAGGTCAATATACCTTTATAGCCTACTGCATACAATAGCCACAAACTTGAGCAGGGAAAATTCCCATCTCTACAGGCAGAGGGAGGGAGGAGATAGTGAGTCTTCTCCTTTTTCAGCTAAGAGGAGGCAATAAGGTAGTTTTCCCCATTTTAAGAAGACTGAGCAAGATTCCCTGGTTAGGTTTGACTGTGAGGATATGAGATTTATAGGTAAATGGGAAGAAGCACTCTCTAAATGTTCGCAAACTCTCATTGAACTCTTGATAGGAGTCGACCGTAAGACCCTTGAAAATATTGAGAACGACATAGAAGGATGTAAGGCTAATATTCAACAAGTGCTGAGTGGCGCGGAGGTAGAGGATTTCGAGAAGCAACTTGAAACAGAAATTGAGAAATGTGAAAAAGAGGTCCAGGAGGTCAAGGTCAAGAAATATTCAAGAGATTTGGAAGATTATCGCACTAATAATATATATTGTTGGCATAAAAGCCAAAGGAAAGTAAGTTATGAATCTATTTCCCGAACTATTTGCAGGTCAAACTCCATTATATCATTACAATCCAAATCCAAATGTGGCACATCTTTTTTAGGGCAGCTGGGGGTGCTAGGGGACTCCAACCATACAGGGGGTCCCTCCTACGACCCCAGGACCCCAACTCCAAAATGAAAGATTACAAGACACAGTGTGAAGGAGAAAAGAAGGAGACATTATGGTAATTAGTAGAGATGAGCGAACAGTGTTCTATCGAACACATGTTCGATCGGATATCAGGGTGTTCGCCATGTTCGAATCGAATCGAACACCACGTGGTAAAGTGCGCCAAAATTCGATTCCCCTCCCACCTTCCCTGGCGCCTTTTTTGCACCAATAACAGCGCAGGGGAGGTGGGACAGGAACTACGACACTGGGGGCATTGAAAAAAATTGGAAAAAGTCATTGGCTGCCGAAATCAGGTGACCTCCATTTTAGACGAATAGTGGATTTCAAATCCGGGTCATATGAGAATGTGAACTTTGTGACTATGAGACAGGGATAGCTGTACAGGCAGGGATAGCTAGGGATAACCTTTATTTAGGGGGGAATGTTATTAAAAATAACTTTTTGGGGCTCTATCGGGTGTGTAATTGTGATTTTTGTGAGATAAACTTTTTCCCATAGGGATGCATTGGCCAGCGCTGATTGGCCGAATTCCGTACTCTGGCCAATCAGTGCTGGCCAATGCATTCTATTAGCTTGATGAAGCAGAGTGTGCACAAGGGTTCAAGCGCACCCTCGGCTCTGATGTAGCAGAGCTGAGGCTGCACAAGGGTTCAAGCGCACCCTCGGCTCTGATGTAGGAGAGCCGAGGGTGCACTTGAACCCTTGTGCACCCTCGGCTCTGCTACATCAGAGCCGAGGGTGCGCTTGAACCCTTGTGCACACTCTGCTTCATCAAGCTAATAGAATGCATTGGCCAGCGCTGATTGGCCAATGCATTCTATTAGCCCGATGAAGTAGAGCTGAATGTGTGTGCTAAGCACACACATTCAGCTCTACTTCATCGGGCTAATAGAATGCATTGGCCAGCGCTGATTGGCCAGAGTACGGAATTCGGCCAATCAGCGCTGGCTCTGCTGGAGGAGGCGGAGTCTAAGATCGCTCCACACCAGTCTCCATTCAGGTCCGACCTTAGACTCCGCCTCCTCCAGCAGAGCCAGCGCTGATTGGCCGAATTCCGTACTCTGGCCAATCAGCACTGGCTAATGCATTGTATTGGCGTGATGAAGCAGTGCTGAATGTGTGTGCTTAGCACACACATTCAGCTCTACTTCATCGGGCTAATAGAATGCATTGGCCAGCGCTGATTGGCCAGAGTACGGAATTCGGCCAATCAGCGCTGGCTCTGCTGGAGGAGGCGGAGTCTAAGATCGCTCCACACCAGTCTCCATTCAGGTCCGACCTTAGACTCTTCCTCCTCCAGCAAAGCCAGCGCTGATTGGCCGAATTCCGTACTCTGGCCAATCAGCACTGGCTAATGCATTGTATTGGCGTGATGAAGCAGTGCTGAATGTGTGTGCTTAACACACACATTCAGCTCTACTTAATCGGGCTAATAGAATGCATTGGCCAATCAGCGCTGGCCAATGCATTCTATTAGCGTGAACTGAGTTTGCACAGGGGTTCTAGTGCACCCTCGGCTCTGCTACATCAGATTGCTACATCTGATGTAGCAGTGCCGAGTGTGCATCAGATGTGTAGTTGAGCAAAACTGACTCAGCACTGCTAAGTCTCTGCATTCGCATAGGAATGCATTGGCCAGCCTTCGGCCAATCAGCGCTGGCTCTGCCGGAGGAGGCGGAGTCTAAGGTCGGACCTGAATGGAGACTGGTGTGGAGCGATCTTAGACTCCGCCTCCTCCAGCAGAGCCAGCGCTGATTGGTCGAGTTCCGTACTCTGGCCAATCAGCACTGGCCAATGCATTTCTATGGGGAAAAGTTAGCTTGCGAAAATCGCAAACTGACAGGGATTTCCATGAAATAAAGTGACTTTTATGCCCCCAGACATGCTTCCCCTGCTGTCCCAGTGTCATTCCAGGGTGTTGGTATCATTTCGATTTCGATCCCACCTAAAAAGATTGTGTTCGGAATTCCGATTGGAATCATGAAATTTTCTCGATCAACGATCGGAATCCGATCTTTTCCGAAAACGATCGCTCAACCCTACCTAAGATATATCTTACTTATTCCTTGTTAACTAATGAATATGTTGCTCAGTGACTGTTTTTAGGTAAGGATTAGATGGTACACTTGTGCATTCTATAGTATAGTTGTATATTTTAGAATACTTGCCAAAAGGATCCACAGAGATATAGTGTGTGTCACTTATAGAATCGCAAAGGGCACTTGTAAAATGTCTTCACCTAATAAGTATGACAGCTATGGTCGTATATTTCACTCAAATGCTCTTGTCAGGGAAAGTGTAGCTAGTGGACTTATCTGACACATAGAAAGCGAAATGTCATGATATAAATGTTTTATCTTACAATTCCAGGTTGAATCATTTCTCCCCTCAGAAAACCTTTCTACCATGTGCAACATCTCATTTATTTGTTGCACTAGTTCAGGTGAAGACCCCTCATCCATTTCATGTTTGGCTACACCAACAACCTATAAAAGAGACAAGTAATGCCCATGTAATGTTATGTATACTGTGTATTTTCTCCACTACCTGTACTGTAACAATTCTCTACTGTATCTTAACATAATACAATTTGTCTGAAAAATTATTCAAGTTACCAGATCTTTTTGCTGCTTCTATATAGATGTAATAAAATTATACTCCAGTTCTTAGCATCTGTTAATAGGCGCCGTTCCGCTGATTCTGTAATAAATGCTGTTGGTTTTGGTGCCTGATATTCTATTCAATCTCTGTACTGTCAGGTGGGCGATGTCAGGCAGGGGGTGTGATTCAGAGCTCCAATCATAGGCAGCCAGTGTCATAACTCAATCACACCCCTTGTCTGCTCCTGCCCGACACCACCATCCTGACAGTACAGAGCCTAAATAATATATCATGCAACAAAACTAACAGCACCTATGGCTCAGGAACAGTATGGTCTAGAGAAAAAATTCCAGCTACAGCAATATCTGTAGAGCAAGGGCTTTTAAATGATACAAAGAGCTGGAGTTGGAGGAGGTGGTGAAAGGTTCCCTGTAGGTCACCCATGAAGTTATAAAAGTCCCCTGGGGAACGTTCTTACTTTACAATTTTTTATTGCAGTTTTTTAACTGTAACTGTGGCATCCATAAACACCCCAGTTAGAGGTGAAAACAACCTCCAATAGTCACTGGCACAGCTTATCTGGGCTGCTAAGACCTAGCAGCTCTGCTACACTGGGAGGCATATGGCCCTGCAGCTTCTTCTATTCACTCCAAAGGGCTCATTTAACAATATGTGGTTTGTAAGAATACGGAAATGGAAACAAACCACTTTTATCTCCCCTTTCCCACTCTGGGGTCTCTAGCTGTCTCTAATGCCTGTAGATTTGTGTGGTGATGCTAAAAGATGTTGCAGCAGAGTTTGGACCCGCACTATCCACCATCAAATAACAACGGGCAGTCTTTGCCAGGTTAAGGTGTGGCCTACTTGATAGGAGGAGCTTACAATGTCAATATTATGGAATTACCATTTTAAAAATTCCCCACTATTCAGCTGGTAGGACCATAAACAAAATAAGAGACCTATAATCCAACAAATCTCCAGGTAGTAGGGTCTAAGGCTACTCCAAGATTTTCACCAGATCCCAATGAGATGCATGATCAACTTGGCTGCCTGGTATCCAGGTTGCATCTGCAGAACTACGGTTCTGAAAACAGGTATTTTCAGGCAAGTAAGATCCAAACCAGAAAACCTATTGCAGTCAGAAAGAGAAGTGCAATAGCTGAGGCCAAAAACCAACAGAGTGCAAGGATGGCCAAAATGAAAGCATAGTCAGGGCCCATTCACATGGAGTAACATGCCGCGTGACCTGGCACATATACGCCGTGTGAGATTTTGCGGGCCGTATACGTTCCCATTGATTTCAATGGGAGCGTGGATCGTAAATGCCGCAATATTTTGCAGCTGTGATTTTGCCATTACCGGCACCGGCACCGTTACACACGGCACAGTTACCGGCACCGGCACATTTGCCGGCATATTACTCTGTGTGAATGGGCCCTCATACTCAAGGGTAAATGCTGAGCCAGTACTTTGATTGGGTCCGCATCTTAAGACTCTGGCAGGCTGAATAGATCCACAAAGAGTCTTGCAATCTTAAAGGCTACTTGATAAACGTACATGTCCTACAGAATCTTTCCCAGCATCGCTGCACTGAATGGATGCATCTACTGGGTGGAGAAGCAAGAGCGTACATATTTAGGATCCTAACAGCCAGGTATTCCGTACCTACAGGCTCCTCCATATATAAATAGGGTACCGCCTTTTTAGATGGAATTATAGCAGGACTGGAAAATAAGTTGGGGAACTACGTCTACAGAATTTTACGACTTGCATTATTTCCCATATATATGTTATTTAAAAGCCTCTACAGCACTCACATACTGTCTGTACAACACATAAAATTGTAAGATCCAGCCTAAAGAGCCTCGACTGCCTACACGCTTGTAAACAAAGCTAATCATAGATCAGGGTAAAATACATTGCTGCATTTTGCTGAGTTAACTTCCCACACATTGTACTGTTCCAAAGAACTTAATAAGGCTTGGCATGGTTTATCCAATTACCGCTAATAATTCTATTCCGTGCAACTCTTTTCTGCATCGCAGCCTTTATTCTCTTACTCATCAAATAATAGTGTACTTTCTATTAATATCCGATTATTCTCTGCACATTTTACTTGGTACTTGTGGTTAGATTACTAAAGTCATTACAGTAATACATGGTTGACTCTGCTAGTATTGTTACTTCTTCAGAGAGAAAAACGCTAAAATTGCAAAGGGTCAAATTTATTGACTGGGGTTTTTTTGTAAATAACTTTATTAAATTCAAGTGTTTATAAAGTATCAAAAAGTTTACAAATTTAAAACAAAGCAAGGGGGCCACACGGTGGCTCAGTGGTTAGCACTGCAGCCTTGCAGCGCTGGAGTTCTGGTGTTCAAATCCCGCCAAGGGCATAAAACCATCTGCAAGGAGTTTGTATGTTCTCCCCATGTTTGCATGGATTTCCATCCCATATTCCAAAGACATACTGATAGGGAAAAAATGTACATTGTGACCTCTATGTGGGGCTCACAATCTACATTTAAAAAAAAAAAAAATTTAAACAAAACCTTAAGCATAGCCTAAGAATTTAGTCTAAATGACCTATTGACATCATTATAAAATTATGTTTCAATGTTAACATAATAGGTAGATCAGAAATAAATATTGGCTCATATTTAGACCCTGTGGTGGGGGGACCCAAGAACTAGATCGGTCCTTGATGATGTATTACTTGCTTTATTATGGTCAGGGGATAATCGTACACATTAGGGAGAGCGTGTGCCTACATAGGCAGTACGGAGACTTACAAGTCATTCCTTCTCCGCTAGGGATTCTGGGTAAAAAATATGCAAATCTATTCTCCAGGATGTAATTAGGAGAACAGTGCACTCTGTATGCCGCCCTCTAGAGGGCAGCATCCTTAACATCATGCATGACTCAGTTAAAAAGTCTACTATCATGATGTGGATTTAATTGCCAAATTAGTATTTCTATTCCAAAAGGAACAGATTCCCAGCTATGGACAGCGCTGTTTTGGCCTATTGGGCCTCCTCAGCATAGCGCAGGGATACTGATTTATGAGTACTGTTTTATGTCAGGATACAGACTCCACCATAAATCAATTGAACCCATTTCTCGCCATCTGGTCAATGGGTCTTCTCTCTCCCTCTCTGCTATATTTCCAATAAGCCTCCGATTATCAGTTCTTTCATTGATGACGCTGTTATAATCCCTCATTGCGGATAAAGAGGGTCTCCTGCTTAGCCAATATAAATCTTGCTAAGTCTACAAGAAGTGCTAAAAAGGTCAGAGGTATATACAAAAAGGCAAGCACAATTGTGATCCCCTGTATTTGAAAGGTGTTCATACTTTTATCCATTTTATACATTGGACAGAAGTGTGGAATGGAATACTAACCGGAAAAGTACAGAATATAATATACGTGGCATAGGAGATACAATTATATCAGAGTGAAATTTATTAAGAGGAATATTCCCAACACCTAATTCACTTAAAAAAAATTCACTTAACGGTTTGCAACAAGTAACAATAGGGTTATATAGTTTGATTACAAGGTAAAGGATAATTTTGTACTTGCAGGATATCTGCACCTGCCTTCCATTTCTCTTTCTAAGATCTGCCAGTCTGTCTTTGAAATCTCTCCTGAATCTGTCTCAGTTTCCAAAGTGAATGTTAGTTTAGGAGAGAAAGAGGAAGACAGCCTAGTAAGTGGAAAAATATTTCTTTCTATTAGGATGTATAATAAGGTGTATGATAAGTTTAAAGAAAAGTTAGTGACTACATAATGTTACCAACCTTAAATATTATTACCAAGTTTCTCACTATTATTATTATTATTATTATTATTATTATTATTATTATTATTTGTTAAATGGGCTGCTTAACCCTTTTTACATTTTTTTTAATAATTAACAAAGATTTTTTTTGTTAATATTAGGTAACAAAAAAAGTAATAATTGGGGGCAAGACAGTGGCTCTGTGGTTAGCCTTGCAGCCCTGGAGTCCTGGGTTTGAATCCCGCCAGGAACAACATCTGCAAGGAGTTTGTATGTTCTCTCCGTGTTTGTGTGGATTTCCTCCCATTCTACAAAGGCATACTGATAAGGAAAAAAAAAAGTACATTGTGATCCCTATATGGGGCTCACAATCTACATTTAAAAAAAAGTAATAATCATCTTATAAACCCTTTGCTACTCCAGAGTGAGGCTTCCATGGTCCCTCAGTGGTCTCTGTTTATGAAGCTCCAGCTTTGGCAAACTGTGTCGACATGTATTCAGTGTACTTGGAACGTTTCAGCACCACTTCATTGGCTGCAGCAATCACATGGCGTCATCACTAAATCCAGGGGACCAAAGGACAAGAAAATGGTGAGATATTAGACACATACCCAAATTTGTTTGGATTTTTTTATTTTTTTTTTTAGCCTTGTTAATTTGTAAAAAAATTTCACGCGGCTGTTTAAACACCTTTAACCTTTTTTTAATAATAATTATTACTATAATTCTGATTGTTATCTGTATTCCTTGTTTTCCATATGAAATGATATCTTGCACAGAATTTCTACTCATTGGCTTTACACTAAACTTGTGACCATAAAACAAAAGCATTTTCCAGTCCCTTCAAACATTGAGCACAGAGGAAACAAAAATTCATCATTTTATTCTTCTCCTCTCAGCACGTAGAGGATTTTGTATTCCAATCATGCTGTTAATTTAGCCCATTCTTACCTCTGTATTAACAGCCGCAGAAATGGATAAGGAAGGAGGAATAATTGCATTTATTTTATTTGTATTTGCCAATAAATTTAGTTCTGGTTACTCAAGGGAATCATTGAAATCTCAAGCTCTCTTGTCTTGCATGCTCTTCATCAATTTGCTACGTGCATTATATGTTGCTTCTTGCTGTTTCTTATGTCCGCAGATATAGCCAGTTGTAAAATTAATTAAAAGCAAAGACAATTCCCCCACTGTTCATAGAGGTTTTATTTTAGTTTACTGAAATAATCCTGAAAATATTCAGTATTCCTGTTTATAACCTGGTATTTTGGGGGATCCTGGTGGTTCTCTGTATCATGAGGGGAAGAGTACAGAACAATCTCAATGAATCTTGTAAGCACCTTACCGATATACCATACCATTCTATGAGTCTTCCTTGAGGTCAGTTGTCTTCTATGGTTACAAAGAAGGTGAAACCTATGTAATGACAACATGGCCATCTCCAAGTAGAATAATATTTACTGATCATATTTTTTTTTCTTTATTTTAAGTCTTATTTGACTATAGCCAAGTACATCTAGAAAGGTGAGAAAAATTATTTTAATGGGGTGGATAAACCAACAACAGCCACAGCTGTGATGTTTTTGGGTTTTTTTTACAAAATCCCTACCCCTCCTTGTTTGCAGTTCAGTCAGCAACACCACAGCAGCACATGACCTCCTTGCTACTTTACACCACATATACTGACATCAGACGTGTGATTATTTTTATTATTTGGTTAGATATGTGGAAGAGCAGACTGAAGAAGTCATGTGACACAACATAGACCCCAAGGAGAGAGTTTATACATAGGCACTGTGTGTGTCCTGTGATTTCATTCCAAGGGAGAGTGGAGAAGGAAGAGGTACACAGAGTGAGAGCAGATAATGAATCATGGAAAATGTTGTTTTCCATATATTCACTGCATGTAAATAAGAATGATACAAGAAGTAGTAAGTAAAATAATGCCAAGCAAAGGGTGCACAAGGGAACAGTGAGTATTTAGTTAGAAAATACATGATGTTACTCCAGTTGTAATCATTATACCATTGGCCATTCAATGGCTTCTGAATCAGACATGCAAACCGATGTGACCAGGTGGATACCAAGTGTGTCACCAATAGTTCAAGAAGTGGTAACTAAGATGTACAATGTAATGAGACTGGGATGGAGAGTGTTTCTGAGTGCCCTAAGATTTTGGCAGTCTTAAGATGGTGATTGAACACTCCTGTTATGCCTAGTGTGGCCCCTTTGAGATTTAATTTTTTTTTACTTGTTTGCTTTGATCAAAATCAGGGGAGAACCAATAGGGATAATCATAGGATGGTGCAGGTATGAGGGAAACTTTAAGCAATAGATCAAAATGGAACTTTTATTCTAAGAACAGTTGTAATCTACTGTAATGACCATGACCCACACATACTCAATGTCTTACATAACTATCCTGGGAGTGGGGGGCCAGAGGGAAGGGTAGGGGTTATATATTTACCTGCACAGGATTTAGATTTAGTTGTATTCTTTTATTGTTACACAATAGTCTCAATAAAAAAAAGTTAATCTGATTAAAAAGCAAGAAGAGTAGGAAAACCAAAGTATTTGCTAATAAGTTACTGACTGTTATTTGTAGACTTAAACTTTAATATGATGTTCAAAAAAAGTTTTCCTTTAATACGATGACTAGTGAGGCCCTTTTAACACCGAGGGCATAACGTGAAATATTAATACATTTAGCCCAAACTATCAAACAATAACATCTGGTAATGCTGACACTTAGCCAACAATTGCTTTTGGCAGAAAATGGATAATCAAAGAGAGGAGTAGAAAAGTGTAGCTTGCGTTACCATTTCACAGCCTTTAATGAAATAATTCCTTACTGCTCCACACGCCCCATTGCCAGCAGCGAGCTGTGGCCAAGAAATCAAGAATAATGCACAGTAAGTGGAAAAAGACAAGCGGTATGTTCACACAGCTGCTGGAAGAATTTAGCTTTTATATAAACAACGGTTATGATAAAGCCTAAGACGCCAAAGTAATTTCATTACTCTGTACAATGTCTTTAATAGCTAAAATACACCAGAAGTCAGTCACCATTCCTAAGCTAGCTTTAATCTACTTTGCTTGTCCTTTAATGCCTAGTAAACAATAAGCCATAATGTATGCAGCATATTTTCTCCATTTTCCGTTTTCAGGAATTAAACCGTATAACTGAGCAGATAGAGCCATTTGAAGTATGCTAAAAGAACAAAGTCAGTTCAGGTAGGGATGAGGCTGCTTAGAATGTTTTTCATGATGATGAATGGCAAGAAGTTTACGTCTTCTAATCTTAAAGGGTTTGTCCAACCAACCATTTAAAGAAAAAAGTTTTTAAAGTCATATTCACTAACACTGACTACCCCGACACTCCAGTTTGTGACTTTCCAGGGGTCTCTGATGCTCTCTATCACCTGGTCCAGTTCAAGTGGCTACAATATTGACCTGAATCAGCCCATGAAGATGATACCAGGAGAACTTTTTTTTTTTTTAAACCCTTTTTTTAAATGATGGACCAGACAACTCATAACAGTTTCTTACTTTCCTTATTGATGGATGTAAACCTAACAAGATGATCTAAAGGGAGGCAAAAAAACTCCACAAGACAACACCCTATCAAAGGAAAACGTACCCTCTAATGCCAAGCATGGCAACTGTCCAGAATCCCAGAGCAATGCTGTTATGTTTTGTGTTTGTTCCATGTACCCTGGGGTGGTCTTGGGTGTCTTGTCTGTGTATGTGTTGGTGGTGAAAACAATATGTCTTCCATTTTACTGTACATGCGCAGTTATCTTTGTACCTTCTTGCTGTTTGAATGATGCATACTACCTCTTGACCAATCACAGGCCATAGGGCGAGGCTTAAGGAAAAGGCTTATATTCTTTAGCAGCTGTAGTAAAGTTAGTCCAGTGGTTAGTGGTCCAGTAGTTCAGAAGCTCAGCATTTCAGCATCAGTCACCTTGCATATATCCTGCTGTGAGAAACAGTACTAGAATTCAGCTAAGTCTCTTCAGTAAAGAAGCCACTTTATTACAAGGTAGAACCAGAGTCTGCCCTGGAGTCACTGAAAGAACTTTGGGGGTTCCCGAGAGACACCTGTGTTTCGGTGCCAATAGGAGTTACAGAGGTACCCGACAGGAGTATTGTATACGGGCCTGCCTTCCAGGCATCCGGTTTCCCTAGTAGGACTCTTAGCCCTGCTTCATCCCCTAACTGATTTAGGAGAGGATAAAAGTATGTCAAGTACTACAGTGTCTATATTACCGTGGCTAAACCCTTAAGTCTTGGACCTTGTGTAAAGAATTACTTGAGTATCATCTTGCAAAGCTGCTGGAGTATCTGTTGGTCTTGTTTACTAAAAGTGATTTGGCTTACCCCTACAACCACTGGAGTCCTGAGTCGTTGCCTGATCACCATCAGGGCCTCCTGAACAACATCCATACTGGCTCAGTATTGAGAGATCCCCTCTCCTACAAGCAGTGCTCTAGGGGAGAAAACAAGGACTCTCCCACATCAAACAGGTAGTTCTGCAGGACCCCCTTTTCTGCACAGCCTCATGGAGGGTTCGGAGTGTGTGAGTAGAGCACCAGGCCTAGTAGGTGGCTCAGCCTGTGTTGCCTCATTCCACACTCTCTCCGTTCTCCTCCACTGGGTTGCTGCAACTGGACTAAGCCCCTTGATAAACATCCTATCCCAAAAATGTTTAGTTCCCATAGTCTATCATATTCTTCTTTAACCCCTTAATGCTAAATCACGTACATTGTACGTCAGGGAATGTGGTTAGTTCCCGCATTCCCACGTACCTGTACGTGATGGAGATCGCACGGGATCAGAAGCAGAGCGTGTGCGATCTCCATGGGAGGCCGGCTGTATCTGACAGCCAGGCTTCCCCTGTAGCAGCAGGGACGGTGATTGCACGGACCCCCGCTGTTTAACCCTTAAGGTGCCATAATCCATAGTGATCATGGCACCCTAGGGGTTTGGCCGGCTATAAAGCATGCTGCCGGCTGCTTAAGGTGTCTGTGTGCTGTAATTTACAGCTACACGCTGCTCCTTAATCCCTCCCCCCATCGGAGCGAGCTCCGATGGGGGGAGGGTTAACCCCTTGGATGCCAGGACGAGAGGAAGCTAGTCTATGCATCTGCATAGCTGGCTTCCTCTATAGACTTGCAATGCACGTGTATTGCAGTCTGTAGTTGGTATAGAACCAGCGATCCTCTCTGATCACTGGTTCTAGTGTGCTTGCAGCACAAATAAAAAAATGTAAAAAAGGTTTTTTAAAAAAAAAAATAAAGTGTGTAAAACAAACAAAAAAACAAACATAGTTACATTTCTTGTAAATCTGGAAAATCGCTGTTACACTTGTAAGCCTTGTAACGTCCAAAATAAATTAAAATACAATCAAAAGATGATGCCGATATAAAGCAGAGATATGGGAGATAATATTTATTCCTGTATTTTTGTGGTATAACTATCTGCCTGAAAAGCAGAGAATTTCACATTTTGAAAATTGCAATTTTTTTCCAAATTTCCATCAAATTTCCTATTTTTTTAATAAGTAAATACAAAAATATTGATTAGTGTTTACCACTAACATGAAGTATAATGTGTTACGAGAAAACAGTCTCAAAATCACTTGTGTAAGTTAAAGTGTCTCAAAGTTATTGCCATTTAAAGTGACACGTCAATTTTGAAAAAATAGGCCTGGTCCTTAACATACTTTTGGGCTGTGTTCTTAAGGGGTTAAAGAAATGCATCCAGGTCCGTCTCGTTTTATTCCACCAGAGGGTGACCAACGGACTGTAAAATTGAAAGAATGGTGAATATAAACTGAGCACTTTCCATTTCTTTCAGTCATTATCAGCAGCAGTGATAAAGAAATATAAAGGTTATTTCAATTGGCTTTAAGTTTCTTCAGTCAGAAGGAAGAGGACAGCAAGGTCCTTTCGGCTTAACAAACCTGAAAGCCATTTCTTGTATCTGTTTTTTTAACACTGCACTCAGTGATCTTTGATACAAAGTATTCAGTGCATTTAGATCAAAACAACAGACATTACAACTGTAATGTAAATACTACCGTAACGCTTCATGCACATGGCCATGTGTGCAGTCTCAGGGTCTGTTCCAATATTTTATAGGACCTACTCTAAAAATATTGTAAAGTAATGGAGCATCAGAACACACATCTGATTGTAAACTCAGTCATATAAAGGGAGCCCTACTGTCTTATACATCATTACCCAAATAAAATCTTTCTGAAATACAGAAACTATTTCTAGCACATAAGACACTGGTGAAAGAGGTTCCTGGAACACTAATAAGAAGTTGAACATTATATGTCAAAAATCATAGAAATTCTACATAAAATGTATGTACTGCAATATTATATCTGACCTTTAATGCAGTGTCCTGCTCTAAACATAATAGGGAATCAATAATTGAAGAAAGTAGCTTGTATGGCGTCTTTATGCATGTGAATATTCTCTTCTCATTTTTAATTATATGTTTGACCTTGTTTCCTACGACAGGTAAATAAATATTAGAATCAATAGTAAGACAGCTGTATAGCCTTCATGGTATGGCCTTGGGCAATATTGTGGAGAACACATCATACATACTGTAAGTAGGTTGTTTAGTACGTTATAAAGCTCTGTATACACACCATCGGCCATCATTTATTTATATAGTACACTTAAAGATCCCCCACTGTGGTCATAGTAAGTAAGTAAACATTCACTTTCTACAAAATAAAAAACAAAGCTTATGATTTACTGTTCTGATTGTCTTTTGGGTGCCTTATCCCTCCATGTAACAGGAGATTATATATGTGATATTAATGGGGGCTCATCAACTGATACCTATCTCATCTTTTACCCATAAACTGATGGTAGTCTCACATTGGAAGCTGTAGTGCATGGTGAGATATAGAGCCTGAAAGTTAATGTTGAGTACATTGCTACCCTTTTGCTCGGCAGTGTAAGAAATACTTCTTCAAGTTCAATGGAGAGGTGACTGCATGGAAACCAATGAGTAAGAGCTCAGATTCATAATTTGCTGAAGGAGTTCTCTGGTCTTGAAATACAATGTAAGTGAATGCTGAGTTAATAGAATGGGTCATGGGTGTAACTGGCCCTGGACCCTGAAAACGTCCCACTGAAACATAAAATATACCATTATTCTAAATGGCGCAAGGTAGGTAGGTGTTTCATTATACATTTTGCATTGAGGCTCAGGGTCTTCAAGTTAAGCCTCAGGAAAGGGCCCTTCATCCAGGATCTCCATGATAGGGTGGAGACTTTATATATAGCAAGTACTATTTTCAATGCATCAGTTGTTTCCAGTTGATGAAATAGGTTCAATGTTTCACTACCATGCGGCTATGTATTGCTGGAGAATTGAGCACCAGGTGCCAGCAGAACATCATGAGATCTTCTTATTAGCCTTTCAGTCTCAGAATTGATCTGAAATGCCATCCCAGATATAGCATATAGGGGCAACATGGTGGCTCAGGGGTTAGCACTGTAGAGTTGGAGTACTGGGTTTGAATCCTGCCTGGAACAACATCTGGAGTTTGTACAGTATGTTCTCCCTGTGTTTGCGTGGATTTCCTCCCATTCTACAAAGACATACTGATAGGAAAAAAAAAAAAGATATATAGTATATGACATAGGTGGAAAGCAATAAGGTGGCCCATTTATTGTCAGAATTGGTGAGGTTCAGCATTATTTACATCTTGTGCCCTATTTATACATTGTCAATCAATATCATTACAAAATGTACTTTGTCCCCTCCATATATCTCTGACCTAATCTCCCACTATCTGCCCACACGTAACCTCAGATCCTCCTACTCTGCTCTGCTCTCATCCGCTCCTCACACAACCGTCTCCAAGATTTCTCCCGTGCATCCCCCATACTCTGGAACTCCTTACCACGACACATAAGACTGACCCCCACAATCACAGGCTTCAAGAAGGCCCTGAAGACTCACCTATTCAGGAAGGCCTACAACCTCCAATAACACTATCACCACACCGCCATCTGTACTGTCTCCCCCTCTCCTTCTGTCTCTACCCCCTTCCCTCATAGACTGTAAGCCCTCACGGGCAGGGCCCTCTACCCCACTGTGCCAGTCGGTCATTGTTAGTATCATATCTACCTGTATATTCTGTGTACTGTATGTAACCCCCAAATGTAAAAGCACCATGGAATTAATGGTGCTATATAAATAAATAATAATAATAATACATAAGGCTAAGGCCCCATGTAGTGAAAATCTTGCTTGCGTATAAATGCTTGCTTTTTTCTGCATTGCTTTTCATTACATTTTCACAGCGTTTTCCTCTATGGACTTTCTACCCCTACTATACATATACGGTATACATGCTGCGATTAGCCAGAATCCCATCCACTTTGCAGGTACTGTAGAATGCAACATTTCCGCAATGTGGAGCACCAACCTTAGTTACATTTTAGCAAGGTAATATTACAGTTGTATACTTTGCTGCTATTACTTTGCATGTCATACTATTGATTCTCAGTTTTACAATTCAATCTCCCAATCCATCAATCTTCAGATACTTAAATGGCTGTTACTGGAAATATTGCCTCAGCCTAGTATACCGTATGTGCTGCCAGATCCAACTGTGTGCATTTAAGCTTAAAATACATCAAAGCCAATAATAATTAACTAATGTACAATTACTGGATTGTAAAAATGACTGTGGTTGTTTACTGTGTGTCCATGCATGGAGCAGTCACCTACATCTACCCTAATTCAGTTATTATACCATTTTTTTCTCTATATGTTCAATTACATGATGTGGTTTCATAGGAAGTAAGTCATTATGTTGCTATTTCTTACTTCTAATGTTAGCGATTACGACAACTGTCTAGGGAAAACTGCATTAGCAGTGACATGTACTGTAAATCACGGCTAAAAGCGCACCACTGTCGTCACAGCTCAGGAATAATAGGAAACACTGGCATTTGCACTGACACAAATGACAGGTGTATTTTTAACCAAAAAATTACCATTTGAAACTTCCGACAGTCGGTATACTTATATTATGTTACATGTTACAATGATTTTATATAAAGTATAATAATACACAGTTGTACAATATAGCAATATACAATGTGCAGACTTATAGCTACTCTTTCCATCAATTGAAACAAAGAGATGACCATCTAAGCCTGTATTTAAATACCCTGCCCAAAGCAAAGTCACATGGTGGCACCTCCTCTGGCAGGGCCGGCTCCAGGTTTTTATGGGCCCTTGGGCGACAGAGCCTCAGTGGGCCCCCTTGTAAAGGAGGTGGGGGAGTCAAGACACTGTGTGTTGCAGATGAAGCGAATGACGTCACACAGGAGTGTGGCGTCACCAACGCCATACCTCCCAATTTTTAAAGAGTAGAAAGAGGGTCAAAATGTGCGGCGCTTTGCGTGCCGCTGCAAATTTGGCTCCACCCACTTATGTTGACTCTGCCCATTCTCATTAATTTATCATGTGCTCCCACACAGTATAATCCTCCTACAGTCACCCATAAATTATATGTCCCCCCTCCATCTCTCCCCCAGTTTCATATACACCCTTCCTCTGCCCCCAGTTTCATGTTCCCCCTCCATCTCTGCCCCCAGTTTCATCACGTTCTCCCCCTTCATCTGCCCCAGTTTCATGTCCCCCGTCTCTGCCCCAGTGTCATGCTGTTCCACCCCCCCATCTGCCCCAGTGTCATGCCGTCCCCCCCCTCCATCTCTGTCCCCAGTTTCATGCCATTCTCTCCCCACCTCCTTCATCTTCCCCAGTGTCATGCCGTTCCCCCCCTCCCCTTCATTTGCCCCCCAGTTTCATTGGGCCCCCTCCATCTCTGTCCCCAGTTTCATGCCATTCTCTCCCCACCCCCTTCATCTTCCCCAGTGTCATGCCGTTCCCCCCCTCCCCTTCATTTGCCCCTCAGTTTCATTGGGCCCCCTCCATCTCTGTCCCCAGTTTCATGCCATTCTCTCCCCACCCCCTTCATCTTCCCCAGTGTCATGACATTCCCCCCCTCCCCCAGTTTCATGGGCCCCCTTCATTATGTTCCACCTTAATAATTAATACAAAAAAAACACTTACACTCACACTTACACTCACCTTCCATCGCTCCCCCAACGCTCCTCTCTCCGCTCTCACTCCATTCACATAGGCGATTAAAGCAGGAGTTGTGTGTGAGATCAGCTCCTAGCCGCGGCCCTACTTGCGTCTGTAGGCGCGATGTGATGACGTCATCGCGCCTACACACACACGCCGGGCCACAGCTTTAAAGCAGCAGCTGAGCTGCGTGTCTGGATGAAGACATCAGTCCGTCAAGTCCAACCTATAACCCTACAATCCCCTACAGTGTTGATCCAGGGGAAGGCAAAAAAACCCCATGAGGTTTATGCCAATAAAAATTCCTTCCCAATCCAATCTGGCAGTCAGTATAAAACCCTGGATGGACGTGTCCTTAAAATCTAGAATCCATAACCTGTAATATTGTTCTGTGCCATCCAGGGCCGCTTTGAACTTGTTCAGTGAATCCACCATCACCACTTCCCGGGGCAGAGAGTTCCATAGCCTCGCTGTTCTTACTGTGAAGAATCCCCTTCTATGTATCTGGTGAAACTTTCTCTCCTCCAGAGAATGCCTCTAAGGTGCTTTGGTTTGGGGAACCTGCAAAAACCATTTCATTCTGCCCCTGACCAAGACTTTATTAAAAAAAAAAAAAAAAAAAAAAAGAAAAAAAAAAGAGAGAATATGTCATCAAATATGGTTTATTGCAAATATACTAGATTTTGCTAGTCGATGCTTGAAATATCAGGACTATATGATTATTACTGTGAAGTGGGGGTCATCCCATGACTAGTCTTAGGAATTCACACAAGGTAGATTTTTTGCGGATTTCTGTAACTAAGAATCATTTCCATTTATCTGAATAGGATTGTTTTAGGGCAAGCACTGGAGCAGTCACGAAAATTTCTGCAACAAAACTGCCATGTGTATATCCTTAAACTGGCTTCTGATTTGGGGTTTCTGTCTATTTTGGTATTGGGGGGATAACATTTAACATTCCAAGTTGAAGTCTCAGTTTCCCAAAATGTATAATTTTATTTTTGGCAACCTCTCATACTAATCTTTTACAGATTGTAATGATTCTCATACTACATGATGTTTAATATCGTGTGTGTATACATTTTCAGAATTCTCTAGTTCGATATATGGTTTACTTTGGTAAGTAAGAGTTGTCATTATTGTGCTTATTAGCTCCGTGGACTGTTCACGCTGTTCTCTTAGTACAGATTTACTGTCAAGTTGCATCCTTATTCTTGGTGTCCAGTCGTGTTCATGTTCGGAGTTCTGGTTCTTATTCCTGGCATTGTATCGCAGCCCTGAGGCTTGGCGTTGTGTCCTGGCATTGCACCTTGTTTCTGTCTCCTGGTCCTGTCTCATCTGGCTTAATTCTACAATTCCAACGGCGATGCTCAGAGCCCATTTTGTCCTAATTGTGAGCACAAACATAGATGTAGCATGGATCCAATAATCTTTATTACAAATAGACACAAGGACAAACAATGCTTTAAAATAATAAGATATTGCACTGGTAAGGGGAAGAAACTAAGGAATGAGTTGTCCTGTATAAATGACTATAAGAACATAAACAAAATGAATAGAGATGAGTGAACACCATTCGATCGAATATCAGGCCGTTCGAGGTATTCGATTACAATCGAACACCACGAAGCAAACGCAGAAAAAATTTGTATCCCCTCCCACCGTCCCTGGTGCATTTTTGCACCAATAACTGCGCAGGGGAGGTGGGACAGGAACTACGACAACGGAGGCAATTTAAAAAAAATTGGAAAAAGGAATTGGCTGGCTAAATCAGGTGACCTCCAATTTATACGAATGGTGGATTTAACATTCGACTAATTTGGGACTGTGAACTATGTGACTGTGAGACAGGGATAGATCTACAGACAGAGTTAGCTAGGGATTACCTTTATTTAGGGGGGAACGTTACTCACCCATCTGTTTGGGGCTCCATCTCGTCGGGATCCCTGTCAGCTTGCGATATGCGCGAACTGACTTTTTCCCATAGGAATGCATTGACCAGCGTTGATTGGCCGAATGCCATATAGAAGTACGGCATTCGGCCAATCAACGCTGGTCAATGCATTCCTATGCTGAGATGAAGCAGAGCTGAACCTGCTACACACTCAGCTGTACCGATGTAGCAGTGTCCGATGTAGCAGTCCGATGCAGCAGAGCTGAGTGTGTAGCAGGTCCAGCTCTGCTGCATCGGACTGCTACATCGGACACTGCTACATCGGCCAGCACTTAGGGTTGAGCCGATCTTGACATTTCAGGATCGTTTTTAAAATCCAATTTCCAATCATTTGGAGATTGGATTTTAAAAACGATCTTATTCACTACACAGCATGTAGTTCAAAAATTGTTGGACCCCACGCTGTGTAGTGATTAACCCCACACACACGCACCATTGCCCACTTACCTGCATAGCTGCAGCTTCCAGCTCCTCTTCTTGGTCCGGTCCTCTGTCCATATGTCTTCAGAGCGCCCTGCCCCCGCCTCCCGAGACTAGTATTATGGAGAAGGCGGGGCTTAGGAGAGTGTGGGCTGGTACTGGGAGGGGAGACATGAGTGATGCACTCACGTCTCCCCGCCCACACTCTCCAGCCGTACTAAGCCCCGCCTACTCCCTACATCTCTACAATACTAGTCTAGGGAGGCGGGGTCCTCTGTCCTCTTCAGAGTGCCCTGGGCTACAGTGCGACTCCCTGCTGTTTCTCTATAATGGTGTAAAAAAATTTGGATTACGCCAGCGTCATTATACGTCGTGACTCCGGTCTGAGCCACATACCGACTGTGACATCACTATTGCTTCATGGAGTAACACCAGAGCCCAAGAGAGGTGAGTACCACGCGTTTTAGGTCATATTTCTAGACATATCACATTTTTTTATTTCATTTATTAAAAACAGATAATGAAATATATAACTTTTTCTAGTTGTTTTTTTCTACTTTCCAATTGTAGTTTTTATTCTTTTTTCTGTACATGATTATGGGGCTGTCATCTTGCCTTGAGCTTCTCATCTGTTTTGTTAACAGCAGTATAGTTATATGTTTTGAAGAAATCTCATGGTCTTTGGCAGCAATAGACTGGAGCCAACACATTCAGGTCTAGGAGAGAGTTTCCTAAACATTCTCAGTGCATGGAGGAGGGAAAAAAATTTACATGATCGGATGGGTGGTGGTTATCCACATACTGTCATGTGATCTTGTAATTTTGTGTGAAAACCCATACAGAATTGACGATTGCCAGTCTATTATTAGGCTTAATAACCAGAATGCTAATTGCATGACTTAGTACATTTTTTAATAGATAGTGACATGGAAATTTTTTAAAGAATTATTAAAAATTCTTAAAAAATATGTTTAGTGTAAAAATTGGTTTATAAATAGGTAATTTTCTGGTGACTCTTAATACATACTATCCTAGCTAATAACAAAAAAGAGGGAGAGACACCGAGCGCTCTGAGCGTAGTATTAATGTAAATAACGTAAGATTAAAATAAAGGTAGATATTACCAGTAGGCCTCTCACCTGAAGAGTGTATGTCTTTGTTATCACATGTAGAGTGACAGCACCAGGTGGGAGTGGCAGCAAAACCAATGATGACACCGGAGGGCCGGAGGAAAAAAATCAAAAAATAAAAAGGCAGAGGTCTGCGCTCACCGGTAGATCTAGTATATCAAGCATGAGTCGAGAAAAACAGTAAACGATGGATTTATTGGAACAAATAAAAAGCACGACGCGTTTCGGACCACTACAGATCCTTTCTCAAGTGCAGGTTTTTGCTGAGTCAGCCGGGCTTGAGAAACCTGCACTTGAGAAAGGATCCGTAGTGGTCCGAAACGCGTCGTGCTTTTTATTTGTTCCAATAAATCCATCGTTTACTGTTTTTCTCGACTCATGCTTGTTATACTAGATCTACCGGTGAGCGCAGACCTCTGCCTTTTTATTTTTTGATCCTAGCTAATAAACTCTGTAACCGCTGTAGCTCAAAACCATATAACCTTTGTAGTCCTATTCCAAAGGACCCATGTCTATCAGACATTAAAGGGGTATTCCCAACTGGCTTGTTAACCAATCTGCAGGCTGTGTGCTCTGTTCACTTCCTGGTTTTCTCGGTGAATTGGTACATGTACCAGCAGTACATGTTTGCAGTCAGTAAAAAGGGATGGTTGTAAATAAATTAGCACAGTATCACTGGAAGATGCACAATATGAAGCTGATGTAGCAAAGCTGGATTTGATAGGTGATTGGAATATCAAATTTACATGCCACAGGAACAAGAGTCAGCTTGCAATAAACTCTGTTTAAGGTCTGTGTTTACATACAGAGGTGACAGTCTCCCTGTCTCAGCCCTTATCAGCAAAATTCAATTAGCCAATCTGATAACTGGGAGATAAAAGCTCAAAAATACAAGCTTGCTTCCGAGCCCCAAGCACTCAGCTCCCCCTCCCTCCTGAGAGCAGGGAGCTAGATCACTTGTCCTGGGCGGAGAGATAAGACCATCCCCAGGTCTGTGGTTATGGAAACGCAGTGTAAACAATGAAGTGAAAAATCTCAGATAATGGCCAAATAAAGCAGTTTTGATGAAGCAATGTATTTAGGAAAAGTCTTAAATCCACATAAGTTAGCAGTATAAATAGGATGCTTGAGATGGGACAACCCCTTTAAGTCATGTCACCCACCTTGTAGCCAATACTGACTGTTTGCTATATCCTAACAGAGAATTATACCAGTTTATTGCAGTTTAACCCTTACTGTAATCAGTTTTCATTTTAGGTTACTTTCTAAAGGAATACTTTATTTGCATTGACTGTCTTTAAAGCTCAATATAATATATGGAAAATCCTTTAGTCAAAAAAAAATTCTGGCATTGGTTTTGGGGTACTCTTTTCATGGTGTTCACTGCACACATTTTATCTTTTATTTGGGGGTCAGTACCAATGCAAATAAACTTTTTATATTTTACTATGTTTAAAGATTAAAAAAAAACCTTCAAATTAGCTTTGTTTCCTTCTACTAAACCACCTGGTTCGAAAATTCAATATTAAAATATCATCTGCCATTTTTTTTTTATTATGTATTTATTACGATCAGTTATTGATGAATAATGTAAAGACATCAGTCACAATTCAGACACATCCAGCTTTATTTTCCTGTCAGAAAAGAGTGCAAGGATTACATCAAAATACTCCAGTCCTGCTAGCTACTTACAAGAAACACACCACAAAATTAGAAACTATTGAGAGGGCAAATGGTATTATACATAGTGACAATGGATTTACAGGTGAGAAAAAGTAGTGTAGAGAAGTCCATTAGAGAATTTGGCACTATAGTCTGGGTACAGCACATACTACACCTTCAGCTCAGGTCTATGGGGTACATATGGCAGCATATCACAGTTCAGAAAGCTCTACGCAGTTCTCACTACAAAAGAAATTTCGGTTTCAGAAATACATGAAAAAATCTCTGAACTAGACCTTTAAAAAGAACAAGAATCCAGGTTAACAAACAACAATGTCTACATCATCGTGAGATGTCATTGCTATGACTGTAATGCATGTAGTGCTAGCCTGACATAATAGCGGGTTGGCCTATCCTTTGACTGTGTACAATCTGACTGCAATCCATTTACAAATATGGAGGCATGGCTTATGAAAATACAATGTACAAAGTCTATCGAGGTGGGGGATGTATACTCTTGTCTAGGGCACAGTCAGTGGTAACCATTATGTTGAAGTGACCTTTTATTAAACATCATAAGCTTAAGCAGGTTTAGCAAGAACAAAAAATAGTAGCATTCCCCAGATAGAGCACTGAAATTTCTATTCTACACAAAAATGCCTATAGGGAACGGCACAGGAAAGTTTCCCCACTGGGCCAGGCCCACAGACAGGTTTATGTACATCGTATTATGATGTAAGAGTATGTGTCCATCATTTGGGTAGTTACAACAAAGTCAGGACAATTTCGGTCTACATCACCATATTATCTTCATATTATCCTCACTAATGTATCTTCATTTCTAAGAAATACTCAAAGGGGTGATGTATTAAAAGTAGTACAAAGTAAGAATAAAGTAGCTGCTTATAGTAACCAACCAGACTGCAGCTCTTATTTCTCCAAGGTTCTTTGGAAATGAATGCAGCAACCTTATTGTTTATTATGGGCAATGGTACTACTTTTTATATCCATCAGGCTTCATTCAGGTGGGCATATTGGACCTTCTCTATAGTGTTTTACCAGAAATGGCATAATAAATGGTAAACCACTCCATGGCCTTCCTTTGCCCTCCCTGTGAAGACCCCTAATGCCCATGGGTGACAAACTGTAGAGTTCATGGTTTTCAAGCACAGTGCCAATAAAAAAAGGCGGCCACACCATCCTGGGATCCCAGTCCTTAAAGTCCTGTATCCCTTCGTAGGTTGAACATTTTCAGGGCAGTACGTTGACATTCTTACCTACAGGTATAAGGGTCTTAGTAGTAGGGGCTAGGGTAAGCCCTTAAGTAGTATAAAAGATGGCTCCCATTGAAATCAATGGGATCCGGTCAGTTCTTTTTTCCAGGAGCCGTTTGTTCCGGCTCCTGGAAAAAAGAATGGACATGCTCATTCGCGAGGCACAATCCGCCTGAAGATACTCCTGACTAGGCCCATTCATTTGGACCTAATCCGGACCACAGTGCCATGACTGGAAGCCAATGCAGTGCAGTCGTGGCTGCCCCGTATTTTGGACCGGAACCTGAGGCGGCCTCCGCGTCAAATTCCGATCCAAAATACTCCGTCTGAACTCAGCCTTAGTGGACATTGTATTCTAATTTAATAGACATGTATTTCTTCATACATTATATCCCGATCTACTCTGCTTTCTAAAATATTTGGCCATACTAAATTTCTGAACACCAGATGAACCTCTCATTTTGTGCTAGGAAATGATTTTTCAAGTAAAACGTCACATACTCCCATAGCTACTAGTGCGCAGTGAAAATGTCCCATTAAAATGAATAATTATCCCACTTAAAATCACATCAATTTCTAGATGTATCCATTTATTATTGCCTCCAGCCCTACGTATCATATATTCCTGCCTCTTCAAATGAACCAGTCCCAGAGTGGTAGTGGGATTCAGTAGTACATGTCATTATATGGCAGTCTAATCCATCTCTGCTTCGGACTATATGTACTCTTATAGCAAACCTGTATCAGTATCCGCTATCTATCACCTATCACTTGTGAAGAGGACTCTCTCACATTACTCTTGTCCATACGATAGTGGGTCTAGCTTTCCTCACACACAGTAACACTGTGCCAGCTCACAAAAAACAATGACTATTATAAATGAGCAATAAGCAAGCCATTCAGTTGCATATGTCTGCATTTTCTATCAACGGATTATTGAATTTGGCAATGTTAAAAAAAGAATTCTCTTTGCACTTTTCTTTCCTATTTTTACATTGCAGATTGACAGTAAACATTGAACATGCCTTTGTACAAGGTTGTGACTCGGTTACAAATTAACGATAACAATGCACAAAAAAGAAACATCTCGTTGTTCATTAAAGACTCCCGCAAGTTTTTAGCTTTGCATCTTAAATGCGGCACCTCATCTGAGCCATGCCCAGGGCTCTGGGAACACTGATGTCCCTTGTCTGCTTGACCTTCTAGTGACCTTCAGGTTTACTAGCCTTGGTGTCATGATTAACAGATCCCGAAGAAAGCCATGGAGAGACGGATCTTGAGCTTGTTTGCTTAGCCATGCTGTAGTGGCTGATGACAGTGTAAAATCTTCCCCGTGAGTTGGAATCTTGTGCGGAATAGTAGGCGTCCAGCGAGGAGGGTATGCATCTCTTATGCTGAAAGTAGAAGAAAGTAATGTCTTTAGAAGTGGCATAACTAGTGATTTACATAGTTTGTCAAGAAGCTAGTCCATCATCTTCCATAGTCCATCATCCATCATCTCTATCTATGGGGATGGGAAGAAAAACCCTCACCTTTCTAGGTCTGAAAATGGAAAGCACACTATCATTTATGCACAGTTATTAGAGATGAGCGAGTCAATGCTGACGAAGTGGAATTCGATCCGAATATCAGGAAACGTTCGATTCATATCGAATCCAGATTTCCTCACGCTTCATGGTAACTAATCACTTTTTTCATAAAATGGTTGCTGAACATGTTAGGACGTGGGGCAAGGAACTCTGGGAACATGGGATCACCCACAGTGCCATGCGTACAGCCAATCAGCAACCAGCCAGCCCTGTGACATTACAGCCCTTTAACCCCTTCGAAAACGCGCATGGCATTGGGAGTGGGTGTTGGCTGTAACTGACAGCTCACACCTTGCTCCATAACACAGCCCCGATCGCGGGTTTTAATTCCTTGGATATTGCAGTCAAGAATAACCGTAACATCCAAAGGGTTTCGCAATAATAATCACCCCCTGGTGAGATCAAAGGTGCCCATATGTATCTTCTGATCAACCAAGTAGCGGGGGCACCTAGAAGCCTGGGGTCAATGGCCAGACTCCAGGCTGCTAGGTGCCCCCGCTACTTAGTTGATCCTACCGAGAACTGAGGAAGTCAGCCTATACGTCTGCATAGGCTGACTTTCCCTATAGACTGCAATACACATGTATTGCAGTCTATAGTACAAAACCAGCAAATCTACACCACTATACAGGCTCTCTGCAGCCAGGAATTAGCTTTTTTTTAATGCGATTCACCGCAAATTAATTTGGATCGGATCACTTTGGGAAATTCGGTGAAGCTGTCAAATCGAATTTTTGAGAAATTTGCTTATCTCTAACAGTGATTATGAAATAAATAATATTACACCTCACCATCACAGAACCAACTACCATAATAGCCATCTTTTTACAGATCATTTATCTCTTTGCTATCAAGTAGATACTAAATACAACCCACTTTATCACTAATCTCATGGGTCCAAGTATATTTTGCAACAGAGGAACGACCTAACGCATACAGCCAATACAATTAAGAACTATCTTCAGCGTGAAGAAGTAGAAGTTCCAGAAGTGATAATATGGAGATTCCCTCACAGAGCCTTTATCTCAATATCATCCAGTCTGCCTGGAACTACATGAAGAAGCTGAAGGATCTGAGCAAGCCTGTTTGGAATAGAGATGAGCGAGTAGTATTCGATTGAGTAGGTATTTGATCGAATACTACGGTATTCGAAATACTCATACTCGATCGAGTACCACTCGCTATTCGAATGGAAAAGTTCGATGCATAAGCAGCATTGATTGGCCGAATGCTATACAGACGGCCAATCAACGCTGGTTCTTCTACCTTTAGAAGTCTTCTCCGTGCAGCTTCCCCGTGGCGTCTTCCGGCTCTGAATTCACTCTGCTTGTAGTGCAGGCATGCGCAGTCGGTTCTGCCCAGGCCCGATGCCTGGCAGAGTGAATTCAGAGCCGGAAGATGCCGCGGGGACGCTGCACGGAGAAGACTTCTTGGAGGATCCAGCCCGACCCTCACTCGTGGACTTGGTAAGTGTAATTTGATCGAATGTTGCCTACCTCTGAAACGAGCATTTTCCCCCCATAGAGTATAATAGGATTCGATATTCGATTCGAGTAGTCAAATATTGAGGGGCTACTCGAAATGAATATCGAATCTCGAACATTTTACTGTTCACTCATCTCTAGTTTGGAACAACCTCCCTGCCGAGTTCTTGTGAGTATGTAAGTGTACCTAGAAGTATTGATGCTGATTTGAAGGTAAAGGGTGATCACGCCAAATATTGACTTCATTTAGATTTTTCTTATGTTCACTCATTTTGTATTTTATTTGAAAAAAATTATCTATTAACACTTCTATTTTTTAAAGCTTTGAAGAATTTTTCCACACATGCCTAAAATTGTACATTACGGTGAATAGATAGATAGATAGATAGATAGCTAGATAGACAGACAGATAGATAGATAGGAATATATACAAAATAAAAAATAGAAAAAAATACTGGAGCATTGCTTTAATTGAATTTTTGGTTTCTAAAATGTGTCATTTTAAGTATCTCACACGTTAACATTGCTTTTGTGTTCTGTAAGAGAAATGACTGCATACCTTGTATACAAATCCATCTGGGCAGCTGTGATCATATGTGAAGGCTTTGTAGACCACAAGGAATACTATGCAAGCAAGAAAAGCCAGTGCCAGGCTTATTAGGATGGTGACCTAGAGGGAAAGAAGAGAGATTATAAATAAAGTGAAAACCTAATGATTGCAAAAAAAAAGTGATCTTACTTCCTAAATGTAATTTGGATACCACTGATGTATTAATTTTTAAAAATACTTCAGTGAAAAGATGTTGTTTTCAAAAGCCTGTTTTGCCCCTGGGATACAAAAGAAGGACACTACGGTACTGAAAGGATCACAGTCAATAGGATGAAATTGACAGCCTCCTTTTTGCAGCGCCTAGGAATGAAGACAAGTAAGCATCATTAGGACCTGAGAGCTCTTTCTGATCTTCCTGGAACCTGACATTACATCTTTCTTTGCATGGTCTTTTGATAATGCATCATGAATTAAATTACACAGCGCATCTCAAGGTTTTCAAAGAAAATAGGAAAGCTTTTTTAAGGGGCCTTTACTTTCAGCACATCAGCTCAAGCGTATAAAATAGTCTTTGAATCTATCTGCCAAGAGATCACATGTAACCTGCCAATTCCCCCACCTTTGCTGAATGCGCCACTCTTACATCACAATATGGTTTATTTCTAAAAATAGTCCACAAGGTTTGCCCATACATGAGCCCCATTTGATTCATATATAACACATACTATATATAAATTGAGCCAAATTTGAATGGCAGAAAATCCAAAAAGTTGTGTAATTACCGATGCAAAAATATTTCACCACTTTACAACAGAATTCTGGCCAGTAGTGTATATTGGGTATTTTTATTGAAATGTGTAGGTTTTTGTTGTGTTGTTTCCTTTTTAGTATCTTAGCCGCAGAAAACTACACCGGCTACATATAGTCCATTGTCTTTGCTTAGTTTACAGAATAGTACATTGAAGTCTATAAGATATACTAAAACAGCTTAGGAAGTGGCTAGAATGGACAGTGTCCATGCATGGTTCTCCAACCATATACCTTTCCCTTTCATTCTACTTGCCTTCTCCATTATATACAAACAGGAATACAGGACCACCACTCTAATGAGAAAGGAGATGGTGTTAGGGGTTAGCCAGATGATAATTCCCCAGAAGCTGCTGGCGAACCCTGGAGGAAGGGGCACAAGGGACAGTGAGCCCTAAACTGAAGCCCCCAACTGACCCTTCCTATTGCCAGGCCCTATCCTACGTAATAGGCGGCAACCACGAAGACAGTCCCTTCCTGTCTAAGTGATACACAAAACGGAGACAAGACGAAAAACAACAAAGGGAGGTCAGCTAGCCAGGGTTCGGTAACAGTCGAGCGATGCAGTGCCAAATCAGAGTCCAAAAGAATAGTCAGTAGGGAAGCCAGAGGTCACGTATTAGAATACAAGTAAATAAACAGCAAGGAAACCAGCAAGCAAGAGGCAATAACTGGCACCAGTGTGACTGTGAGCCAAGACTAAATTGGAGAGGAAGAACCCGCCCTGAACCTGACAGGAAGGAAAGCTGTCAATCACAGGCAAGACAAAATCAAACCACTGAATGGACAGAGGCAACAAGGGCAGAAGACGGGTGTGGTGCAAATACAATTACCAAACTAGTCGTGTTCACACAGTGCAACTAAAAACTTCAAGCAAATTATCAAACTGCACACGCCTCCTGCGCCGCAGCACGCGAGCAGAGGGTGGCGCAGAGACCCGAACAGTTAGAGATGTTACAGATGGATTACCCTCATCTTAATATTCACTACAAATGATGACAAAAGAAAAACTGCGACCCTGGTGACAAACATCACATCTTCAGAATGTTGCTCAAACAAAAAATTACAGTAAGAAACTATAAAAACACAGCATAAATGGAAATGTATGGTTTTCTACTGAGCAACAAGTAGCATTTGGACACTATTGGGGAGATTTATGAACTGAAATGTGGAATTTTAAATGTCATTTGCACAAACCAGTTTTCTGCCATAAAAGATGACTGAAATGTATTTCAGCTATGAGCTGGCACAGATTTCATTCTAGGCACATGGACTGCTGGAGGATCGCACGCGTCTCATCATAAATTAAGTGTATTCTACAGACGCACGCAGGATATCAAGACCGGAGTAGAAAACGCCGGTCTTAATAAATTTCACCCTATCTTACTCTACAATGTCCTAGAATTTCATACATCATATTAATAATTCAAAGAATCTTACAAATCTTAGTCTCTATTTTAGAGATATTTATGCATTTACAACTAGGTTACTAAAATCTAGCAGTATCATATTGATTTCTGTATTCAACACTGACCATTACTTTGCAGTTGTACACATCATGAATACACCCTTTATAGGAAGATGTTATAATAGTCTCCATAGACTTTCAAGTAACATTTGGCCGCAGTGTTTTGGAACAAAAAATAATGTGCAAAAGACACGTAAGGAATAAAAAATATTGCACAAAGAATCACCTTAGAAGATTGGACAAGGGATTTTTAACTACACAAATACTACACAACACAAATTACTTAAAGTTACTCAAGTTGGCTATACAGGTTTTTTAACAGCACTAAATAAATATACTACTCAGGGTGGGTTCACATCTGCGCACGGTCTCCGCTTTTGGGTTTCCATCCTCTGCTGAGAGAAACTGGACAGGAGAAGGGTGAATGGGTTTGAAAACTGACCGCCAGGTTTCCGTCTCCTGTCCAGTTTCTCTCGGCAGAAGACGGAAACCCGAAAGCGCAGACGGGGTGCAGGTGTGAACCCACCCTTATCTACATTGGTAAAATGTGGAAGTCTGATTCTTGGAGCACCCCAAACTAAACGGGATTACTCACTTTTGGTCATGGTTTTTGTAAATTGTGCTATATTTTGAACTGGGACATAGCCAAATCTTCCAGGATTGTTTATGAAAACATAAGATAAGATAATCCTTGAATAGTCCCCCCATGGGGAAATTCAATGTGTTAAAGCAGCATGGATACAGTAATATATTACAAGAAAGAACACATATAAGCTCAGAATAGCAGATAGAAAAGATACTAGGAGTCATAGCAACTAAAAAGAAAAGACTTCAGGATCATTTAGTTTTCTGTACGGAGTGATCTTTGCTTAGCCTGATGTTGATTATACAACCTGAATGCGGTTGGGAGGAAAGATCTCCGATAGCGCTCCTTCTCACACTTAAGGGTGAAGCAGTCGGTCACTGACAGTACTACCCAGTGCCATCATGGTCTCATACATGGGATGGGAGTTGTTCTCCAGCATGGAGCTCACCATGGACAGTATCCTTCTGTCACCCACCACCTTCACTGGGCCCAGGGGGATCCCCAGGACAGAGCTAGCCCTTCTAACCAGCCTGTCAATCTATTTCTGACCCTGGCTGGTATACTACACTCCCAGCAGACCACTTCGAAGAAGATGGCTGGGAAAGTATAGGATTTTTCTAACAAATTCAGAACAGTTGGAAACTATGCATATATCAGTACACTTCGAGCTTTGTCAGAGCTGACAGAAAGTACTCCTTGCCACTTTAAAAGACTATACTACTAACTGCAAAATGCAAGAGATTTTTTCTTAAATCTATTCCAAGCTGACCTAGTTACTCAGTCACATGTAAAGCATTTTAAAAAGGTGAAGTTCTTGTGATTCTGATAAGAATCAACGTAGTGGTTGATTCAATCTGTCCCCGTGGTTTATCTACAACTCAAGATATTAACTAGACCTTTTCAACCTGTATAGTAGCCAGAAGCAATGTATTCAGGTTTCATCTTCAAACGCTGGAAGCTAAAATTCAGATACATGGACACATTCAGGAACTTGAAAATATCATTGTAAAACTGTAAGATGTCTTTGCACCCACCGTGCAGCAAAAAGGATAAATAAACATCTTACCAAGTTTAAAGCTCCGAAGAAAAGAAAAAAATCCTCCTATTGTGTAAGTCATGCTCAAGATCTCCAAGAGCCAAAATGTCTCTAAGCAGTATTAGAATGAGCCCATTAACGGAGTCAACACAGTGCCCCTTATATATTACAGCACCAGCATAGCGTCACATATAAGCAATGGGGCTTTCCTATTTATGTCACTTACGCTGCATGCATAAAGGCTGTATATATGGAGTACGGTATATGTACAGTATACGTCTTTACAGCGTGTTTGCAAACATTCATTCACTTTTGTTTAGCTTGACCATGACTTATCCCGATTCAGGGGCTTCCATGTTAAACAACCTTTTACAATTTACATATTTGAAGTAGTAATGGATGAGAATATATAATATATTGCCACAGTATAAAATTCACATTGAAATATATCAATTTATTACAATTCTATTCCTTCATCTCTATAACAAATTTACAAAGTAATTTACAAAGTATCCTTGTAAGGGAATTGCTAAGACAGCAATTCCCAGAACTGTTAAACCCTGGGAGGGGCACAAGAGACAGTGAGCCCTAAGCTGAAGCCCCCCGCTTTCCCTTCCTATTGCCAGGCCCTATCCTAGGTAATAGGCGACAACCACGAGGACAATCCCTCCCTGAATATGTGAAACACAAAACGCAGACAAGACGAACAACAACAAAGGGAGGTCAGGTAGCCAGGGTTCCGTAACAGGAGAGCGATGCAGTGCCAAATCGGAGTCAAGAGAATAGTCAATGAGAAAAGCCAAAGGTCAGGTATAATAGTATAAGCAAACAGGGAACGTAAGAGCAGGTATGCGCACGGCAATAACAAGCACTGGTGTGAATGGGAACCAAGGCTAAATAGGGAGGAAGAACCTGCCCATGGAGTTCACAGAAAGGCAGCTGTCAATCAAAGGGCAAGGCCAGATTAACCACTTAATGGACAGAGGCAACCTTGGCAGAAGACGGGTGTGGTGCAAATCCAATTAAGGACTAGAGCCGTGTTCACACAGTGCAACTAAAAACTTTAAGCAGATTCTCAAACTGCACACGCCTCCTGCGCCGCAGCACACGAGCAGAGGGTGGCGCAGAGGCCTGAACAGGCAGAGATGTTACAATCCTCTTCAGAATACAATGCTTCTGCAGAACAAAATGGAGGGGTTAAAATACCAGTGCGAAGAAAGATGCCTTAATACAAAGGCATCTATACAAATGAATACATCTACCATTGACTTCGGCTGAGTTCAGATGGAGTTTTTTGGTCAGGATTTTGAGGCCGAATTCGCCTCAAAATTCGCCTCACAAATCCTCCTGAAGACACTCCCAACTAGGCCCATTCATTTGGGCCTAATCCAGATCGCAGTGCCGCAACTGGATGCCAATGCACTGCATCGGCATCCAGTGGCGGCTACCCCGTATTTTGGATGGGAACCTGAGACCGCCTCCACCTCAGATTCCGGTCCAAAATACTCCATGTGAACTTAGCCTTCCATTCACCACTTGGTGACACAAGGACACAGGGAATGCATGGAGAAGGCCACGCAAATAATAGCCTTAAGAATACAACTTGTCCTTAAGAAAACAAACCTTCATATGGCTCAGACCCCCATTTTCATAAACAATGTAAAAAGCTATGGCTTTCGGAAGATAGGAATCAAGAAAAGAAAACTACCTGCAGCGCTAAGGGGTTAAAAATACTACATAATGCACAGTATACAGGTTATGCACAGTATACAGGTTAAACATTTGCCAAAAGGCCCCTTTTTTGCATGCATTTAGCTATTGAAGTCTATAATAAGCCCATTAGATGCATTAGGAACATTTCCTGCTGTATATACTGAATGGCCACCAATCCTAAATTGCTTGTGACTTGCTGTTCATTATTATTTTCCTTGTTACTTGCTATTTATGTGTGTTTCCTTGCTGAATTTGATCCTATTTTCTCTGACTTGTTTTTCTTAATGCCCAGAATCCAAAAAAGTCATATGTTTTTCTTACACTCAGGTCTATGGGAAATCAAAGAAAAAAATAAAATGACACATTTTATAGCTTTGGGAATATATTCATCATGCAGCAGAGTGTTGGGGTCCAACAGCTCCACGGGGTGGAACCATAGGCACTCCATGTGCCATGTAAGGGACATTTTTTTATTTTCAAGTCTATTTTGAGACAGAATTTGCATAAAAAACCCTCCCATTCAGTTCAATGGGAGTAAGTGATAGATTTTAATTCTCGCTCATTTTGTCACCTACAATAAAAGCACAATGACCTCTCTTTAGCTGGATCTGCCTTTCACAGCCAATTAAATGAATGGGAACAATGTTTAATACTTGCTGAACTTCTGCACAAATTTCTACAGGTAAAAGTAAATGAAAGATATCAGTATACTTCAGGCAGACTAAGCAAATATTCTTGTTGTTTCATACATTTTTCTGATCATTTACATATTAATGTCATTTACTTAATTTATTTTGCTGCGGGAGGAAATGCTAATCCAGACGTCTTCCTGCTCAAATTTTGCTTGACAAATGGAGACAGCTTCAAGGAATATGTCAAGAAGAGGTGAGGAAAAACCTGTGAGCAAAGTTACCACTTAACTAATATGTGAAAACTGACTTGTAGGGTGAAGACAACCGCACTTGTGAAAAAGCTCTCTGACAATGTCAGTCATAAGAAAATATTTCCATATCCCTGGTGGAAAAAATATCACTTCTAAAAACAACTATCCCCAAAGGATGTGTGTGTAACAATGGACAGCCCGCTTATATTAAGTGCTGCTTTAGTACTAAAGTGTACACAGATCTAATGCATTGTTGTTCCTTTTACCATAGTGTGAAATTCAATTGTCTACACTATTTGTTATACTGTTGGGATCATATCAACCCCCTGATGAACTAAGGGGGCGGTCACGCTTGCACTTGGTGTCCATCTGTCGTGAATCCGTCCAAAGACAAAGAAAAAGGGAGCCTTCACACGGAGTAAACACGTGTTTATTTTTGCAAAATACACGTGTAAAAATAAGACTCCCATTGACTTCAATGACATTTTACAGGCGTATTTTTACACGTGTAAAAAATATCATTGAAGTCAATGGGAGTCTTATTTTTACATGTGTATTTTTACACATGTATTTTGCAAAAATACACATGCGTTTACTCCGTGTGAAGGCTCCCAAACATATCGGGGAACGGTTTACAAATGGCACTTGCGCCTGGTGTCTACCCTTCAACAATTCAACCAAATTGCAGAAAAAAGATTGGGAATGGTTTACAAGTGGACTGTTTAAAAACCCATTCACTTCAATGGGTTTTTAAAGCAATCCGCATGTGTCCGTTTTCTGCCTCTCCGCCATGAATCCGCTTTTTTTGGATGGACACAAGGTCCTACATGTCCGACTTTGTGTTCCTCCAAAAAAAAAACAGATTCACGGTGGAGAGGCTGCATGTGGACACCTGCGGATTGTTTTAAAAACCCATTGAAGTGAATGGGTTTATAAACAGTCCACTTGCAAACCGTTCCCAATCTGTTTTTCTGCAATTTGGTTGAATTCACGAAGGGTGGACACCAGACGTAAGTGTGAACGAGGCATGACTCTGTTGGGGTAACATGTTGGGAAATAGAATATGAGGTGACCCTTTCTGGTAGATTATTTGACATGGTCATCTGTTGTTATTTGGGTTTATTTTTATCATCCCGGTAATGACTTGGGTTTGCTCCAAGAAGATTAATTTGCATATATGAAAAAATGTTTTCTTGACAAAATGGAGAAATCAATTTCTTCAGGACAGACATGTCTGGAATATCCTTTCTAAAGGCTATATAATGATGGGATTAGTTAAAAATGAAAAAAACAATGATAGAAAAACAATGATAGACTTCCTTTATACATTATGTTTTATAGTTCCTTATTATCAGATAGTTCCATAGGGTAAAGTGAACACATACAGATCAGTGAATTGCAGCCTGTTAATAGTTTTTTAGCATAATGTAGTACCAAGTCAGCGCCAGAGAGCTGCGGTCTCTGCTTGTTGTACAAATCATGCGGACCCTTATGGACGGAACACAAGCGCAACGATTCGTGCGGGCAGTGCGCGGCCAGCACACGGACTCCATTATAGTCTATGGGGCCCGTGCGCTTGAACTGCACAGCGCTTGCCACTGCACTTGTGTTCCGTCCATAGGGGTCCTCATGCGGACCCTTACAGACGGAACACATCAGCATGTGTGAACCGGGAATTACTCTCCATTAAGTATTTGCTAATATCAGGTTTCACTTATGTTATGAGACACATGATAAATTATGGTAGTTAATATTAAAAGTGAAGACTTGACCCAACAGCATATTCTTAGTTTAATTCTGACTTAAACCAGCAGCTTTAATATACCTCAGTGGTCCAGTTGTGAAGGCATGAAGCCATAAGTCAAGTGATGTGTTGCAGGTAGGCCCAAAGCAGCTATACCATTTGCCCTATCGTTAATATAACCTTGCTTATATCTACAGCTGACATATAAAGATCTAAAAGTGCTTGAGATAACTCCTTTACCTTTTAGCAGATAATACTACTAGAGTTCCACAGATTTCGGAAAATGCCATTGACATCCATAAATCAGATTGTATTTATCAAACAAATCCAATATAATTTCCAGGTGTCATTGGATATCTGCAATGTTCTTACACTTCGCCTACAACCCTTTGCACTTGAATGTCTATCCACCAGGTCCAGCCTGTATACCACATGGGAATGAGTGTGCGACTATAAAAGCTCACTACACCCAGTAGCAGCAGTGCGGAAACAATCCGCCATCAGCCGCTAATTGCACGGAATCAATTCATCCTTCTCTCTGGCTTTTATCTGCCAACTTGAAACAAAATGAAGATGAAAGCTAAATACGGTGCCCAGTTTTCCACTGGCATCGCTGCACCTAGAGGAAGTCGACTTCACATTGATTTTCTTAATTACTGGCTCAGAGGACAATGTTGTTATCTTCATAACATTGCAAAAGAGTGAAGGACAATGCAAATACAGTTCATGCATTCCTCAAATAGCCTGCTGTCCAATTATAGAATATAACATTCAACATAAGAAAGTCTTCAAAACTAATCTGCTAAAAAAAAAAAAAAAAATACTATTACAAGTTTGTCACCAAAAGAATATTTTGTAAGCAGATAGCCCACACAGCTACAGTACAAAAGTTGTCTTTGTATCTCTGAATAAGGAAGGCAAACATTCTCTAGCCCCTACCATTCCTGAACAATCAGTGCATTTAGCTTAACTGTCTAATATGACATATAGAGCAGCCAGGAAGGAGAGGTGGAAAATAAAGAGGGATCTGCCTCAAATTTATCTTCATTTTGTGCCATCTGAACACACTCTTAGACCTGGCTCACATCTGTGTGGGATATTCAGCTTGGGGAGTCAGTTTGGGGACCCCTAACTCAGCTGGAGAGAGTTAGGGTAAGTTCACACAGGATTTTTGGGCCAGATTTTGATGTGGAGGCCGCCTCAGAATCCAGTCCAAAAAACGGCTAACCATGGCTGGATGCCGGTGCACCAGCATCCAATTGCGGCATTCCACTCCGGATTACACCCAAATGAATGGGCCTAGTCAGGAGGGAATTTTCGCGACGCAGACACCGCAGCAGATTCCGCTGCAGAATCCACGGCAAGAAAGTGCAGCTCACTTCTTTTTTCGCGGAAAAAAAAAAGTGAATCACCCCCATTGAAGTCAATGGGAGGCGTTTTTGGAGCCAGATTCTGATGCTGATTCCGTGTCAAAATCTGGCCCATAAAACCCTGTGTGAACTTACCCTTAGGGTAAGTTCACACAGAGATTTTTGGTCGAGATTTTGAGGCTGTATTCGCCTCAAAATCCTGACCAAAAAGATGGCTCCCATTGAAATCATTCATTCCCATTCATTGGGCCTAATCTGGAGCGAAGTCGCAGCTACCCGTTTTTTGGACCGGAACATGAGGAGGCCTCCGCTTCAGGTTCCGGTCCAAAAAACCCTGTGTGAACTTACCCTTATAGTCAATCTGTTGGGCTGACACATCCCTGATTTAGCCCACTTTGATCTCCAACCCACTTTTTAGGTAAAAAATAAATCAGGTGGTATATTTTAACCACATACAGTATATTGGTTCAAATAGACAACAAGCACCCTCTTCTTTCTGCCGGAATACCGACATCCCTATTTTAGTAAATTCCCACCAGTATATACAAATTCAAGACCATTATCACCTTCCTCAGGAGTGGCGACTAACAAAGATCACACCAAGAGCAAGGTGTATAATAGTCAGTGAGGTCACAAAGAAGCACAAGGTAACCTCTAAGCAATTACAGGCCTTTCTCACATTAGCTGATTATTAATATTCATCACCCCACCATTGTGCATGGCAGGATTACAAGAATAAATCCCCTGCTCTGCAGAAAGAACATTGCTGCTTGTCTGCAGATTGCTGAAGATCACCTAGATAAGCGAGAATAGATGGACAGATGAGGCCAAAATAGAGCTTTTTATCTTAACCCCTTAAGGACGCAGGGTAGTTTGTACGTTAATGCTCGGCGACTTTTTTCATATTTTCCTTCTCCGCCTTGCAAAATTCTAAACTTTTTAGTTTTCTGTCAACATATGTGAGGGCTTATTCTTTGCATGACAAGTTATGCTTTCAAATTGCACCATTTTAGGGTACATACAGTATTTTGATTAGCTTTTATTAATGTTTTTGGGGGTCCATGTGAAACAATCTGCATTTTGTTTTTATGGTGTTCATGGCAAATAACATAGCAACTTTGTCTGGTGATACCATATTTACATTGGTTTTATTATGTTTTACCATTTTACAAATAAAACCTCACTTTTTAAACTATTTTCCTGGGGTCACTGTATTCTGATGCCTATAACTTTCTTACTGTTTTGTTGATGGAAATACATCAGGGCTCTTTATTTGTGGGGCAAGTCGAACGAGATGACCAAAATTAGTTAATGTGAGGTCAATAGTGAGGTATATATATTTTTGGGAGGATAAAATATATATGGGAAAAAAAATGCTATTTTTGAATAGTGGGGACTTAGACGCACATGGGGATATCTAACATGTTTATTTAGTAGTAGTAGTAGTAGTATTTTTACGTTTCGTATTTTTGTTAAATTAAAAGATTGATTTTTTAAAACTTATATTTATTTATTTTTTGCACATTATTTTTAATTTTTTAAGGGTTTTTTTTTTGTATTGCAGCACATTATGCATAGGCAGACAGGTCTACTGGCTGCTATGAGCACCCCCCAGACTCCAGAACCTTATTGCAGGGGATCTGAGGGGTCGCGGGAGTATTTTGCACCTGTATCCACTGTATTCTATGAGTCGGAGTATCTGACAAATCTGGCGGATAGTCTGGGCTGAAAGTAATGGTGCAGACACAGTTCCGATGCCCAAGCATGCCCACGCTCAGAATGATGTAATAGTATGGTGCAGAACAGGACGTTATTAATACTCTATATAAATAGAGGTGTTCCCTCACATTTTGGGAATTGGTTCAGAACCAGCTTAGCAGAAGCCAGAACTGTATCCAGTTTGGAGCTTTGCAACCCTGTCCTGGAAGCTAGTGGCAGAAGCACTTGGTGTGAGTTTTGTATGCAACTCTATGTGTGAACAGGAATGCAGCTGACTTTTTTGTGGACTTTGTGATTCTTACGCTGTGATTCTTACACTGAGGACTTGCAAATTTAATGTGTACCATGTTTGTAGGTGCAATTGATCCAAGAAAAGTACTCGGTCAGCCTGAATACTGTTAGTACTTATTCTGCCACAGCTCATCGAAGAAGCACTTAGGGCAATGGGGCACTAGTTGCCCTGATCCACTCCACTGGTTCAACTGGCGTTACAGATATGCTGACAAATACTTGACATACATATGCCAAAATGAAGCTCTTTTTGCATACGTTTGGCTAATGATAGCATGTAGGCATGTTAATGGCATACGTTGGGAGTACCCAAATACATATATATATATATATATATATATATATATATATTGATGCTTCAGATTAGTTCTGTGCTTATTATACTGGCCATATAGGATAGTGGCAGAAATACATGTGGCAAGCAGATCTAACACTGTAAATCGTGAAGTCCCCGTTATATACAGTAAATGTTAAAAACAACTGTAATAGGGTTCTCAATTCCCTACACCTTCAGGAGGATAAAGGTACAGCTAGAGCACCTAGTCTCCTTAATGGAGAAGGGTTGATGTGATCATCATTTGCCAGCAGCAGCCGCGGGGAATCTGATTTCCTTGGGACAACTCATTCCTATTACCTAGTTCTCAGAAGCATGTAATACGAATAATTCCTGTAAATGATTCCTATATAAGAGAATAACTAACAATGTAATATAATGTAATTCACCGGCATGTGCCGACATTGTCTGAGCAGTCTCTCTCTTGTAAAATGAGCATTCCAGTAACATGTCACGTTTCGACAATTGTTTTAAATAAGATAAATCTAATAAATGTGCATTTTACAGAATGTTCTTTTGTCTCATGTAACTGCTCTTCCATCTAAATCCAAATAAGAAACGGCTTTGCTACATATCTTGTAATCCTATTCAGGTTATCTATCCAAAGTGTGATAAGAAGTCTAGTGAGTTGAAATAGAATACTAATATGTTGGACAATAGCATTGGTACCTGTGACTATCACAATTGCTATAATGCATATAAGTCAAACATCAAAGTCATGACCCCCTTCATTCTAGGAGTCCCAATGCCTAGACCTCCACTATGTGCTGTCTCCAGGACATGTCAATATGCACATTCTTATACACAATTCATTTTTATGTATTAACTTTGCAGACGTGTAGTTGATATCTATTCTCAATCATTTTCAATATTTAATTTTTTTTATTTTAAAAATCGATTTTCAAATAACTTATGAAGATATGTTATAGCAATAAAGAGGAGGGTAGACTCTTCATTTGAGACCTCCACCATTTAGTTAGAATAGACTACATATTCAGAGAATTTCTGGTGGAACTAGTACCTGGTGAATGAGAGCTGACCTATAATAGCCTGGCATGACCAATTACACTATGGAGCTTTCTGCTTCCGGCAACCATGTCTGCTTTTAACAGTTGATCAAAGGCAGTGCTGGGTGTCAAAAGTATCTTAATCCAGTAAAACCCCTTTAGTAATAAATGCAGATCAGTGCAAAAGAGATTAATCCAAGTAGAATAAAATGCTGAATTATTACTACTATATACAGTCCTATGAAAAAGTTTGGGCACCCCTATTAATCTTAATCATTTTTAGTTCTAAATATTTTGGTGTTTGCAACAGCCATTTCAGTTTTATATATCTAATAACTGTTGGACACAGTAATATTTCAGGATTGAAATGAGGTTTATTGTACTAACAGAAAATGTGCAATATGCATTAAACCAAAATTTGACCGGTGCAAAAGTATGGGCACCTCAACAGAAAAGTGACATTAATATTTAGTAGATCCTCCTTTTGCAAAGATAACAGCCTCTAGTCGCTTCCTGTAGCTTTTAATCAGTTCCTGGATCCTGGATGAAGGTATTTTGGACCATTCCTCTTTACAAAACAATTCAAGTTCAGTTAAGTTTGATGGTCACCGAGCATGGACAGCCCGCTCTCAAATGATCTGAAAACAAAGATTGTTCAACATAGTTGTTCAGGGGAAGGATACAAAAAGTTGTCTCAGAGATTTAACCTGTCAGTTTCCACTGTGAGGAACATAGTAAGGAAATGGAAGACCACAGGGACAGTTCTTGTTAAGTCCAGAAGAGGCAGGCCAAGAAAAATATCAGAAAGGCAGAGAAGAAGAATGGTGAGAACAGTCAAGGACAATCCACAGACCACCTCCAAAGAGCTGCAGCATCATCTTGCTGCAGATGGTGTCACTGTGCATCGGTCAACAATACAGCACACTTTGCACAAGGAGAAGCTGTATGGGAGAGTGATGAGAAAGAAGCCGTTTCTGCACGTACGCCACAAACAGAGTCGCCTGAGGTACGCAAAAGCACATTTGGACAAGCTAGCTTCATTTTGGAAGAAGGTCCTGTGGACTGATGAAAAAGGATTGAGTTGTTTGGTCATACAAAAAGGCGTTATGCATGGCATCCAAAAAAACAGCATTCCAAGAAAAACACTTGCTACCCACTGTAAAATTTGGTGGAGGTTCCATCATGCTTTGGGGCTGTGTGGCCAATGCCGGCACCAAGAATCTTATTAAAATTGAGGGTCGCATGGATTCCACTCAGTATCAGCTGATTCCTGAGAATAATGTTCAAGAATCAGTGACGAAGTTGAAGTTACGCCGGGGATGGATATTAGAGCAAGACAATGATCCAAAACACTGCTCCAAATCGACTCAGGCATTCATGCAGAGGAACAATTACAATGTTCTGGAATGGCCACCCCAGGCCCCAGACCTGAATATCATTGAACATCTGTGGGATGATTTGAAGCGGGCTGCCCATGCTCGGCGACCATTAAACTTAACTGAATTTGAATTGTTTTGTAAAGATGAATGGTCCAAAATCCCTTCATCCAGGATCCAGGAACTGATTAAAAGCTACAGGAAGCGACTAGAGGCTGTTATCTTTGCAAATGGAGGATCTACTAAATATTAATGTCACTTTTCTGTTGAGGTGCCCATACTTTTGCACCGGTCAAATTTTGGTTTAATGCATATTGCACATTTTCTGTTAGTACAATAAACCTCATTTCAATCCTGAAATATTACTGTGTCCATCAGTTATTAGATAGATCAGACTGACATGGCTGCTGCAAACACCAAAATATTTAGAACTAAAAATGATTAAGATTAATAGGGGTGCCCAAACTTTTTCATAGGACTGTAAATACTTGCTCACATTCCAGAATAAAAAACACCCCACACATTTATAGAAGACTATTCTATACTACACTGAATAATTTTTTTATTTTTTTTTTAATCTGACATAAGATATGGCCCCTGGAAGGTTGGTTATATCTTACACATGGTCCTACTCTCACTTCATAGTGAGAAACAGCAGATAGAGAAACAAGAAAAAGAATAAAGAGGTGCAGGATTTCACAGAAAGGAGCCAAAATGTGTTAATAAGGTACAATAAATTAGAATATCATCAAAAAGTTCTGGACTGTTGCTCAGTGGTCAAAGGCGTTTTCAGATGAAAGTAAATTTAGCATTTCATTTGGAAGGTCCCAGAGTCTGGAGGAGGAGTGGAGAGGCCGCTGTACATAATCCAAGCTGCTTAAGGTCTAGTGTGAAATTTCCACAATCAGTGATGGTTTGGGGAGCCATGTCAAATGCTGGTGTAGGTCCACTGCGCTTTATCACGACCACCGTCTACCAGGAAATTCTAGAGAACTTCATGCTTCCATCTGCCGACAAACTTTTTGGAGATGGAATTTTTTCATTTTCCAACAGGACTTGGCACCTGTCCACACTGCTTAAAGTACCAATACCTGGTTTAATAACCACAGTATCACTGTGCTTGATTGGCCAGATCTTAATCCCATACAGAATCTATGGGGTATTGTCAAGAGGAAAATGAGAGACCCAAGACCCAACAATACAGAGGAGCTGAAGGCTGCTATCATACAACCAGAGCTTCCATAATACCTCTACAGCTCCACAGGCTGATCCCTCCATGCCACATTGATGCCGCGATTCATGCAATAGGAGCCCCCACCAAGTTTCGAGGACATTTACTGGACAGACTTTTCATTTCTGTGTTAAATAACTTTTTTTACAGTTGATCTTATATAATATTCTAATTTTCTAAGATAATGACCTTTGGGTTTTCCTTGGCTGTAAGCCATAATTATCAACATTAACAGAAAGAAACACTTGGAAAAGTTCTCTCTGTTTGTAATGTCTCGATATAATATATGGGGTTCACTTTTTCAATTGAATAACTAAAAAAAAAAATACTTTTTGATAGTTATTTTAATTTATTGAGATGTACTAGTATATTACAATTTATTAATAACAATAATACTGCCAAAAAATGGAAAGTTGGCTGAAAGTTTAGTTATTCTTCAGGACTTTAGGACTTCAGAATTTAAGGACTTGAAAGGTCCCCTTTAAAAATCAGACGAAAACTGAATATATGAATAAGATCTTATGGAGAGGCATAGCTTTAGAGGGATCGGAAGCAGCAGAAGCACCAGACACTGTTACTTGTGGGGTCCAAAGGCCCCTGTGCCACAAGACACTACTAGAAGCGACATTTTCCAATAATCCTGAGTTACAGCCTATATTATAGCTATCGTTGTTGGTTGCTATTAGAAACAGTCAAAAATCTTGTTGTCAGAGCAGTCTACTGTAACTGAGCTCCTACCATTACAGTATGTGGGACAACTTGTTCCCCACAATTCTCGTAATTACTGTACTTTTTTACATGATTTTCACGAAAAAGAAAGACAAGGAAAGACTCAACCCCAAGATTATACGACACATATTAAATAGGACACAGAATGTCCTTGAATTTTCTTGCGCTGTGATTTATAAGAAACCTGAAGAGTTCATTGCCCTTCTATAAGACGTCTACATCTGTCCAGATTTCCTAATAGGTTACAGAAGAATTAAAAGACAGATTTTTCCAGCCACGCATTTCCGTCTGTCCTCCTCCGCTGTAGCTCTCATGCATATTATCAAGCAACTGCTCTTACTCCACTTGGGATTTTTGGGAACATCGCATGCAAATTTTCCCTTAATGTAGCTGAAGTTTATTTATTTATCAGCCAGTGGGGCTGCTTTGTACCGCACAGTGAAAAAAGAAATGTCACTGAACTACGTCTGTTATCTGTTTCATGGCAGGAAATTATGCAGTTTCACCCGCTCCGCAAGGATTTTATAGTTGTACCAACTGAGTGCACCAAACACATTAGTATACTTAGTAATAGTTCATTTTAGTCAATACCAATTTTAAGACTTCAGTATTAACTTAATAATGTCACTTTAGCATTTCCTAAAGATCAGACTTGGCTGGGTTTAGAGATGGGAAAACTGACTCTAAAGCCGGGTTCAGACAGGGTTTTTTTGGACCGGATTTTGACACGGAGGCCGCCTCAGAATCCGGTCCAAAAAATGGTTAGCCACGACTGGATTCTGGTGCAATACATACAGTGCACTGGTATCCAGTCTCGGCATTCCGCTCTGGATTAGGCAGAAATGAATGAGCGTAGGGGCCACATGGTGGCTCAGTGGTTAGCGCTGCAGCCTTGCAGCGCTGGAGTCCCAGTGTTCAAATCCCGCCAAGGGCAAAAAACCATCTGCAAGGCGTTTGTATGTTCTCCCCCTGTCTGCATGGATTTCCATCCCATATTCCAAAGACATACTGATAGGGAAAAAATGTTCATTGTGAGCTATATGTGGGGCTCACAATCTACATTAAAAAAAAAAAATAAAAAAAAAATGAATGAGCGTAGTCGGGAGGGAGGGGTCACACTGCGGAATCCACCTCAAGAAAGGGCATGTCATGTCTTTTTTCCAGAAGCGGGAATAAACTGCACGCGGAAAAAGGAAAAATCCTGACCAAAAACCCCCATGTGAACCCTGCTTTACTGAGGTGCAGTCGACCAAAATATCACAAATTGTTTTGAATTTAGGAAGCCAAACAAATGGAGATTCGTCTCTAAAGAGACGCCGGAGTATAATAATTACACGTTCACTTTGATATAACTTCGACAATTTAAGCTGTGGTTCGTACTGAACTTGTTCAATCTGAAACAAATCTTGAACCCGAGCCACCCAAACCCGAAGCTAAATAAATCCTGAGAGGTTTGCCCATTTCTAGCTAGGTTCAATTATTAAAGAGGTTATCCAAGGAATAAGAAAGTTTACCTAGTATTCCCTAAATAGCCTTTATTACTAATGTACACTCTGTTCCCCCAGGGCCCTGTTTACTACTTTTGCAGAGGACATTTGGGGAGACTAGAACTCTTGTTCCTGAGATTTCCTTCAGCAGCTCCAGATTTGTGATGTCATCAAATGAGAGTTGAATGGAATTGGTCATGTGACTGCGGATCATCTGCAGGAGAGTCAGAGGGACAAGAGTTCTGGTCTCCATTGCTATCCTGTTCAAAAGTAATAAACGGGGCTCCAGGGGCCGGGGTGCACATTAGTAATACAACCTACTCAGTGTATGAAATACACTAATAAGCTTTATTACTCCTTGTATAGCCCCTCTAAAGGTGTATATTATGGCATATCTACAAGACTGAGTATTTCCAAATTCCAGCCCTGTAGATCCTGCAGTGGAAAGTTGGCTTTCTGCTGTGACTTTACTTAATGATTAGCCACAGATACGATGGGACTAGGAATGGGAGTCATTCTGCGGATTCTGGCACTGGATATGTGCAATTCGAGACTGTTTTCCAATATACATGTATAGAAAAGCATGAAATATCCTCTGCTCCACTGACATAATACAAATGTGCCTGGAGACACCAGACATCAATGCTTGACTCATCTCTTGTAAGCTATATTTTATTATACCTAAAAATGGAGGAACGGCTGGAATTGATGTAGGGAGATTTGGAACACTAGGATATCTGCATTAGGATATACTTATAATTTAGTGACCCCAAACCCGGTTCCAGGGTGCCTTTAACTACAGATTTACACATTTCCGGGGAGATAACATAATGCATAAGATTCAGATTTTGCATGTCTGTATCAATTGTATCAAATGTATGCAGCAGACCACATACAATAATGTTGTTCTAAATGACATAGTTATTCTGTAATAAGTCATGCTGGCTATACCCTAGGGGAATGGCAGCAATACTGTATGGTAAGCAGACCTAACACTGTACATTGGGAAGTCCATAAATGAAGGTTTGTATGCTTCTGTTATAGATCTATTAGAACAGTGTCTCACTTTACAAGTGGGCGAAATATGAGTAATATGGAAGAGCTGTCATTGGGAAATCAAATTCTCTGAACCTTCTGCAACTAATGCCTTTAGCTGAACAGATGGATATATACAGCACTACAGCTATGCTGTCTGATACGAAGGTGTGAGGTCACACTCCAACCAGATACCATAAGACATAAGTATAACCCAGCTTCTAAAGTTCTACACAGTAATGAAGGGGCTACAAGGGGTAATGGTTTAGAGAAACATCATACAGACATCTACTGGTTCCTATTATCTTTGATAAGCTGACATATCTTGGGTTGACAGGACACGACATACGGGCTTCCCCAAGTGACAGTAAGTCATTGCTTATGTTCTTGGTCATCTTATACTTACTTGCTTATTATCTTTTCTTTTAATGAAATCACTAATATTAATAATGTCAGGCATGTTTGTTCTCACTATCCTTGGAAACTACCGCAAAACATCTTGTGATAATTTGATCAATGATGCTTGTCAGACTGAATATACAAGGCAAAAGTAGGAAAGGGACAATGAGGCCTCTCTATGGTTGATCAGTTCCAGAAAATGGGTTCTCATAATGATGGAGTGTATATATGGACAGTAATTGTCGTACTCCCAAATAATTGCACTCTACTATGATCTTTCACACAATAATCATAGCTTGGGCACCAAGCTCACAGTGACAAGGAAGACACTCTTTGGGCTACATGTAGAAGAATAGCAGACCACACTAAGGTGTAGTAAATGCTTCACAAGTAAAGTTTACTGAATCAACGGCTTTCCTTAATCCTTCATGCTCCTGCCTGACACCGCCCTTGTAATAGTACAGAGTTTAAATAGCATATTAGGCACCAAAACTAACAGCATCGATTGCTCCGAAATGGCGAGGGATAGAGAAACAATTACATATTCCATACCTTTTTTATTTTTCCATTAACAGTGGTATATTAGTACTTTTTTTCCCATATTTTTGTTACTGTCATTTTTAGACCCCACAGGAATCTTTAACCCCAGGGTGTCTTATCGCTAATGCATTGCAATGCATTGTAAAATAGCAATACTCTCTCCTCTCTCTCTCTCTCTCTCTCTCTCTCTCTCCCTATATATATGGCAGATGTTAGCATGTGGATACTATTCCTGTGGAAATTACAAAAACTGGAAGGGAAATATATGTATACAGTGGGGCAAAAAAGTATTTAGGCAGTCACCAATAGTGCAAGTTCCACCACTTAAAAAGATGAGAGGCGTCTGTAATTTACATCATAGGTAGACCTCAACTATGAGAGATAAAATGAGAAAACAAATCCAGAAAGTCACATTGTCTGATTTTGTAAGAATTTATTTGCAAATTATGGTGGAAAATAAGTATTTGGTCAGTAACAAAATTTCATCTCAATACTTTGTTCTCTCTCCTTTGTTGGCAATGACAGAGGTCAAACGTTTTCTGTAAGTCTTCACAAGGTTGGCACACACTGTTGTTGGTATGTTGGCCCATTCCTCCCTGCAGATCTCCTCTAGAGCAGTGATGTTTTGGGGCTGTCGCTTGGCAACACGGACTTTCAACTCCCTCCAAAGGTTTTCTATAGGGTTGAGATCTGGAGACTGGCTAGGCCACTCCAGGACCTTGAAATGCTTCTTACAAAGCCACTCCTACGTTGCCCTGGTGGTGTGCTTTGGATCATTGTCATGTTGAAAGACCCAGCCACGTTTCATCTTCAATGCCCTTGCTGATGGAAGGAGGTTTGCACTCAACATCTCACGATACATGGCCCCATTCATTCTTTCATGTACCCGGATCAGTCGTCCTGGCTCCTTTGCAGAGAAACAGCCCCAAAGCATGATGTTTCCACCCCCATGCTTTACAGTAGGTATGGTGTTTGATGGATGCAACTCAGTATTCTTTTTCCTCCAAACACGAAAAGTTGTGTTTCTACCAAACAGTTCCAGTTTGGTTTCATCAGACCATAGGACATTCTCCCAATACTCTTCTGGATCATCCAAATGCTCTCTAGCAAACTTCAGAGGGGTCCGGACATGTACTGGCTTAAGCAGTGGGACACGTCTGGCACTGCAGGATCTGAGTCCCTGGCGGCGTAGTGTGTTACTGATGGTAGGCTTTGTTACATTGGTCCCAGCTCTCTGAAGTTCATTCACTAGGTCCCCCCACGTGGTTCTGGGATTTTTGCTCACCGTTCTTGTGATCATTTTGACCCCACGGGGTGAGATTTTGCGTGGAGCCCCAGATCGAGGGAGATTATCAGTGGTCTTGTATGTCTTCCATTTTCTAATTATTGCTCCCACAGTTGATTTCTTCAATCCAAGCTGGTTGTCTATTGCAGATTCAGTCTTCCCAGCCTGGTGCAGGGCTACAATTTTGTTTCTGGTGTCCTTTGACAGCTCTTTGGTCTTCACCATAGTGGAGTTTGGAGTCTGACTGTTTGAGGGTGTGCACAGGTGTCTTTTTATACTGATAACAAGTTTAAACAGGTGCCATTACTACAGGTAATGAGTGGAGGAAAGAGGAGACTCTTAAAGAAGAAGTTACAGGTCTGTGAGAGCCAGAAATCTTGATTGTTTGTAGGTGACCAAATACTTATTTTCCACCATAATTTGCAAATAAATTCTTACAAAATCAGACAATGTGATTTTCTGGATTTGTTTTCTCATTTTGTCTCTCATAGTTGAGGTCTACCTATGATGTAAATTACAGACGCCTCTCATCTTTTTAAGTGGTGGAACTTGCACTATTGGTGACTGACTAAATACTTTTTTGCCCCACTGTATATATAAGCCTGCACTTGAGGTGTGCTGCTTTTCACAATAGAAGGACATTTTTCCATCCATACGAGTTGCTGTCAGATCGGATTGTTGTATATATATATATATATATATATATATATATATATATATATATCCACACACAAAGATACTGTATTTCTGCAACATGGGGCCTTAGCCTTAGGGAAATGCCTACAATGTAATTCACTATTTGCTAAGGAGCTTTACTATAGAACAGGGGTAGGGAACCTTCCGCTCTCTAGCTGCTGTGAAACTACAACTCCCAATATGCTCACTTCCATGGGAGTTCCAAGAACAGCAGAGCCAGTATGCATGCTGGGAGTTGTAGTTTTGCAACAGCTGTAGAACCGTACCTTCCCTACCCCTGCTATAAAACATGAACATATCTTACGCCATATGCGTGTGTTTGAGATTCAGATTAAGGGTGGATGAAATCTGTTCCTGCACCTCTGTATTACTAATAAGTATCACGATGACTAGTAGCACTTTCTGCCATAACACCTCTTAAATGGGTTGCAGTAAGACATCTCACACTTTGCAATAATTCATCTCTTCATTTCCAGAGTACATTGCCAGTAGTATTAAAAATAATCCATGATAGAATAATATACCATAATAACCCAGAATAATAACATTTATTGTACTGTATAGGAAAACAATTTTATGTAATTTCCCTTGTCTTCATAAAATATTTATGATAACGATGATGATATAGATAATAAGATGGCAACAACAGGTTCAGAACTGCAGAATCAGGGACTGGAAAAATCATTGATAACCACTTTTCAACACAATAGGTACAAACAATGGCTTAAAACAACCAGGGGCTACATCGGCCAGAGATAATGCTACAGAGTTGAGTATTGGATTGGTTTAGATATTCTGCTGATACCATAACATTATTATGTGTTCTATCAAACAGCACACGGCCATCTGGCAAAAAAAAAATAGACTTTACAATCTCAAGGAACATAATAAGAAGAAGCTGAAACAAATGCCTGAGATACCCCTGAAGGAATGATTCCTGAACTTTTTTTTTTTTTTGCTTTGTCTAGATGGAAAACTATTACAGAAATCCTATCGTAAAAGGAACACTAAGCCTAGTAATAATGATCCAATTAAACAGCTCTTATCAATTTGTAGGATTTTCTACATGTTCCTAAATCAGTTATATATACGTGAAAAGAATAACAGGGGTTAATCCCCTGCTAATCTGTCACATTTTTGGCTGTGGAGCTGCTCCTACCCCAGCCAGTTGTCTTACAGCCAGACACAGGATATTTAAATGGTTTGGCCATTTTCTGTATCTTGTATACAACACTACAGTTTACATTCCAATACAATTTCCCCAGCCGCTATCCAGTCCATCCATCAGTGCCCCCCATTAATTTACAGTGTTGTAAATGCTGGTTATAGCGCATGTAGATAAATCTTCAGAAAACAGCTAACCACTTTAAGAAGTGGAGGGTGGACAACACAAAAGTTGAAAGCTGAAGGAGATCTGCATTGATTCCTGTAGGAGATTCACAAAAAAAACAAATTTTTGGAGGTAGGATTTAGGGTATGTTCACACAGAGTTTTTTGGAGCGCATTTTGATGCCTCAAAGTCCGGCTCCAAAAAACGGCTCCCATTGACTTCAATGGGAGCCGCTCGCTTCCGGAAAAAAGAAGCGAGCTGCCCGATCTTGCAGCGCATTTTGCAGCTGACTCAGACACAGCGTCTGCAGCCTGAGGCTCCCTCCCGATTAGGCCCAATTTTTGGGCCTAATCCAGAGCAGAATACTGCGACTGGATGCTGGTGCACTGCACCAGCATCCCGTTGCGACTAGCCACGTGGAATAGTACACACGCGGAATGTAAATTCCGTCGTGTGAACATACCCTTACTGAGATATTATTTAGTTACATATTTATCTGGTATTTTCTATGCTTAGTAAGAGATGTGGGTGGAAAGTCATTACCAATCCCTGACTGCCTTCTATAACCACAAATATCCTATTACCTGTTCCTGATTGAACACTGTAGGGAAAGTTTACTAATGAAAATGCAGCAGAATTCTTGTGTAACTTGCACTAAAAAACAGGAGTTTGTGTCTTATATCACATTTATTGTTTTGGACGCTTATAAAGGACCTTTCACCTCCTGGGGCACGTGCGGTGTAATACACTGCTAGAAAGCAGAATCTATCGGCTTTCACATTCTGTGCCCCCGATGCAGAGCTACCGGTGCCGGTACCGTAGCTCTTCACTGTCAGAAGGACGTTTCTGACAGTCAGTCAGGAACGTCCTTCCTCACAGTAGCGCCTATTGCTCTGTACTGTGAGAGGGGGTATTTGTTTACAGCCCAGCAATGACGCTGATCGGTGAGGAACGCCCCCAGTACTCGTCTATGGAAGTGTGCTATCAGGAGGGGAGGGAGGCGTTCCTCACCGCTCTCACAGTTGTCTTTATAATGACAATCCTTGCACCGTGTCTGAGAGGACAAGAAACAGGACTTATCAATAAGGACAAAGCTTAATATACAAAACTGTGTGCCAAAAATATACCAAACTTTTGGCAAACTTCTGTCTAAAACTAAGCCAACAAATAACTGGTGTAACCTTGGACTAAACAGTCTAAAGATGCTCCAATTTTATCATCCAGCAAATGATAAATCTGACACAATTTAACCCTTTAATGATACAGGATAGATTGGGTGTTAATTCTTAGTGATAATTTGCATATGCTCCATTTAAAATTTAAAACGTTTTTATTTTTCTGTCAACATAGCTATGTGAGGACTTCTTCTTTGAGCGATGAGATATACTCTTAGTTGTATATTATATAAACATGTTTTGATTAGCTTTTATTAATGTTTTGGCGGTCTGTATGGAAAACCTACAATTATCTCACTATTGTTTGCATTTTGTTTTTATGGTATTTCTCTTCATTAAAAATGACATGGAGACTTTGTCATGCAGCTCATAATCATTGCAACAATATGATATTTATATTCTCTTCATTATGTTTTATTGCTTTTACTAAATAAATCTGCATTTTTAAAATAAATCATTAAACTTTTGATATTTAATGGTATTTTTTCTGCTGTTCTCAGCAAATGCTCTACTCATGGAGTGTTACAAAATATTCTCTTCTTATGTGTATTTAGTGCATGAACAAAGTGTTAGGGCCCCTTCACACAGAGTTTACGCTTCGCTCATTCAGATATGTATACACGAGCGCTTCAAAACACATCCCATTCACTTCAATGGAAGCGCATGTAAAGCCGGCTTTACGCGCACTCCCATTGACGTGAATGGGATATGTTTTGAAGCGCTCATGTATACGTGTCTGAATGAGTGAAGCATAAACTCTGTGTGAATGGACCCTTACAGTATTGCAGCCTTTTTAAAAAAAAAATCTGTTAAGTATTTTTTTTTCTCCTCTGCTCACCAGAAAACACTGTGAGGGATTTTTAATTTGAAGAATTGTTTTTTGTTTTTTTGTTGCTGCCTATATAACAAGTGATTATGAAGATAATCTTGTTTCCCTTAGTCCTAACAGCAGCACAATGTGGGGTATTTCTGCCCCTGTGTGCTGGTAGGACAGGCGGATTTTTAATTAGCCAATCAAAAAAACGTGGCTGGCCCTATAAGAGGGCACAAGAATCTCCCCTCTGCGTGTTAATACAAAAGTACCTCCATATTTATACACAGTTTTATACATAAGATATGATTCCCAGGGTGGGAAATCTTGTGCCGCTGTTAGGACTAAGGGAAACAAGATTATCTTCATAATCACTTGTTCCCTGTCGTCCGTACCAGCGGCACAATGTGGGGATATAGCAAGTAGGCCCAAAGATGGGCGGGATTATTCCATGACAGAGCTTAAAATGGTCTGGGCAAAGGCAGAGGAATCTGTCACCCGGTCCTTCAGGCGGTAATGCCGAATGAACGTGGACTCAGATGCCCAGGAGGCAGCTGCACAAATCTGATCTAAGGACAACGCACTCCTCTCTGCCCGAGAGGTGGACACTGCCCTGGTTGAGTGGGCATGAAGAAAAGATGGGGCCGGACGCCCTTGGGCGGTGTAGGCGACCTTTATGGTTTGGAAACCCAGCGGGATATCGTGGCCTTGGCGGCCTTGGCGCCCTTATTCTTCCCCGTATAGCTGATTAACAGGTTTTCGGCCTGCCTAAAAGGGCGAGTGCGCTGCAGATAAATTTGCAGGCATCTGACTACATCCAGCCTGTGCCATCTTTCCTCTTCAGGTGAAGAGGGGAAAGGACAAAATGCTGAAAGGGAAATTGTTTGGTTCCTATTTGCAGCGGATGGAATCTTGGGACGAAACCCTGGGAGGAACCTAAGCTGCACATGGTCTGAAAAAAATATAGTATATGGCTCTTCGGCAGATAAGGCTTGTAGCTCACTAACTCTTTTGGCAGTTGTAACTGACAATAGCAGTGCCATTTTGCCGGTCAGTAACTTAAGGGAGACTTCATCCAGGGGTTCGAATGGTTGGTCACAAAGAGCATTCAGGACCGGAATAAGGTCCCATTGGTGGACAGGGGTGTTCACCACCGGTCTCAGCCTAGTTGCTCCTTTAATAAAGGTGCTCACTAAAGGATCCTGAGACAAACGCCTCCCCAGATAGGCGGACAGGGCCGCTATGTGTACTTTGAGTGTGGCCGCAGCAAGACCTCTGTCTAGTCCGTCTTGAAGGAAGTCCAGGATCGCCTCCGTCGGGGGATCAGTGGAGTCCACTTGATGCTGCAGACACCAGGCATTAAAGATGTTACCAATTCGACGGTAATTCCTGTTAGTCGAATCCGCTCTGGCGCTGGATAGGGTCTTCAAGACGGCTTGTGACAGTCCTCTATTCCTCAATAGGGACTGGTCAACCTCCAGGCTGTCAGGTTGAGTCTCCTCAGATCCTGGCATCTCAGCTCTCCTTGGGTTACCAGGTCTGGGAGAGGGGGAAGCCTCCAATATATGCCCTGACTCATTAGTATGAGCTGAGCAAACCAAGCCCTTTTTGGCCAGAACGGGATTATGGCTATTCCCGAGGCTTGGTCCTGTCTTATTTTGATCAATACCTTCGGTATGATTGGAATTGGAGGGAAAATGTAAAACAGCCTGAACCTCCATGGGATGGACAGGGCATCCACTGCCAAGGGATTGTCCTCCTGGTATAGAGAGCAAAAGGTCCCTACCTTGGCATTGAGTCGGGTAGCCATAAGATCGACCTCCGGGAGACCCCATCTCTGGACGATCTGTTGGAATACGTCTGGATTGAGAGACCATTCTCCTGATACGGTAATACCCCGACTCAGACGATCCGCTACTATGTTCAGGGAGCCCTTTATGTGAACAGCGGATAACTGGGCTAGATTCTTCTCTGCCCTGGTGAATATGAGATTCGTCTCTCTCAGTAAGGTTGGTGACCTGGTGCCCCCTTGTTTGTTTATGTAGACTACCACCGTCATGTTGTCTGACCTGATCTTGACAGACTTGCCTTTCAACTCCGGGGCAAAGTGTACTAGGGCCAAGTACACAGCTCTGAGTTCCTTGAGATTGGAAGATCCCAGCTCCGGACATCTCCATCGTCCTTGTACAGTCTTGTCCTGGCAATGGGCTCCCCATCCCCACTGGGATGCATCTGTTGTCAACAGGGTCCACAATGTCGGGACCGTGGACCTTCCGTCTTTCAGGTGTATCCACCATCTGAGGGAAAGACGGGTAGCGGGAGAAAGGCAGATCTTCTTGTGCAGTCCCCGTGGAGACCTGTTCCAGGTTGTCAACACTTCCATCTGCAGGGGACGCAAATGCCATAAAGCCCAAGGGACTGCTCTGGCCGAGGATGACATTAGGCCGAGGACTCTCATGGCGGTGCGGATAGTTACCCGCCGGGTGTGCAATAGAAAACGTGCAGCGGCCTGGATCCTTTCCTTCCTTGGGCTGGAGAGGAAGATCTGCATCGCTTCTGAATCCACTATGAACCCGAGGAATTTCCTCCGTGTGGATGGAACGATTTCGGACTTCTCCCAGTTGATGATCCATCCTAACTCTTGTAGGAAGCTGATGGCAAGGTTGAGCTGCTGGAGGAGAGCAGCAGGAGACTGAGCTTTCAGTAGCCAGTCGTCTAGGTAAGGAACGATGAAGAGGCCCTGCAGTCTGAGGGCCGCAGCGACCGGAGCGATCACCTTGGTAAATACCAGGGGGGCGGATGTGATGCCGAACGGCAGAGCTGTAAATTGAAAGTGCTCCCTGTGGCCGACCATAGAAACGGCAATCCTGAGGAATTTCCTGTGGGAGTGAGCAATAGGGACATGAAGGTAGGCGTCCTTCAGGTCGAGGGTAACCATCACGTCTCCTGGCTGGAGAAAAACAGTCACGGAATCCACGGTTTCCATACGGAATGACCTCTTCCTGATAAAGCGATTGAGGTACCTCAGGTCTATTATCATTCTCCAGCCCCCGGTGACTTTGGGGACCAGAAAGACGGGGGAGTAAACTCCCTGACCGAGATCTGAGGCTGGGACCTTCTCTAGGGCGCCTTTGATAACATACTCGGCGACCAAGGCCTCTAGACTGGCCTGTTGAGAAGGTGGAAGGGTTCTGGTGACAACAAACCGATCTGGAGGTGGAAGGTGGAATTTGATAAGATACCCGTGCTGTATAATTCTTAACACCCATGGATCTTGAATATGGGTGACCCAAGTTCTGAAGAAAGCCGAAAGACGTCCTCCCACAGGAAGGGGGGCCACAGGGAGCTGCCCCGCGTCAAAACTCCGGCTTCCTCTTGGTGTCTTCCCTGGAAGCGCCTCGTCCAGATCCCCTAGGACGATATCTGGAACGCCTTTGCTGAGCCGGGCGTCTATAATTAGAGGCAGAACCTCTGCCTCTAGAGGGGGCACGTCTGCCCCTGGATGCTTGAGGTAAGGACTTCCCCTTACCTTCAGCTAATCCCTCTATGATGGTATCCAAGCCTTGGCCAAACACTCTTCCTGGCTCAAAAGGGAGCGCGCAGAGGGCAGCTTTGGATGCGAAGTCTGCACACCAAGGCTTTAGCCACAGGGGTCTACGGGCCGCAGTGGACAACGCCATCGATTTGGCTGAAATTCTTAACTGATGGCGGGAAGACTCTGCCAAAAAATCTGCAGCCCTATGAATATTCTTCATGGAAGCCAAGATGTCATCCCTGTCCACGCCGGAATCAATATCCCGCTCCAAGGTGGCTAGGCGGTTACGAAGAAAATCGCCCACAGTGGTAGAGGCTATGGCTACTGAAGCTTGGGCAGAGGAAGCAGAGTAAACCTTCTTTAATGTGGCGTCAGCCCTACGATCCAGAGGATCCTGAAGATTTGATCCATCTTCAAGGGGCACCAGGGTTCTACGAGACAACTTCGCCACGGTTAGATCCACCTTCGGGGGAGGCCCCCAGGAATCCCACTGAGCCGAATCCATAGGGAACAGGTTCTTAAAGATCCTGGACAATGAATGTCCCTTTTCTGGCTGCTTCCACTGCTGCACCATGAGGTCAGTCAGCGTGGCGTCCGCATGGAAGGCAATATGTCCCCCAGAGGCAGACGTGGAGGCTTCCCCGTCAACATCACGGCCCACTGTAGACCGGATGGACTTCAGCAGCCTGCCTGTTTGTTCATAGTGGAACACAGGTCTGCTGGAAACTACAGAGTCGTCCTCGGAGGAAACATCCTCTGCCACCCGTAGATGTTCCAGGGGAGGGAGGGACGAGGAACGATGCTCAGTGCATGGTCTCTTGGTGAGCTGAGACAAGGTAGACTGTATGCCTTTAAGGGAATCATCCTGCAAAATAAAAGGAGAGTACAAGCAAGGGAATTATTTTTACCCAAGCGATGCCCAACTCACCATCTCCTTGACCCAGGCCATCATATCTCTAGGAGAGGGCTCCTCAGGTGGAGGGCCTCTGCAACCGCGACAACGAGCCCATTCATAGCCTAAAAATAATAGGCGGGTTATAGGACTGGTAGTACCCCGGAGGGGATAACTCTTTAAGCCGCTACCTACCATCAGGGAGCGGAGTGTCGCAGTCAAAACAGGAAAGATGCTTCCTTTTGGCAGTAGATTTCCTCCTATAATCCCCCGGGGGGGTAGTAGAGGATGACATATCCTACAGAGAGAGACCATAGACCATGCAATATTGTCACCAACACATCCTACCAAGTATAAAAAAAAAGGGTAGATCTTACCGTGTCCAGACCGGACAGCAAGGTGACAAGAAACCTGAAAGTTTGGTTCGGAGGCAAAATGGAGTCTTGAAGCTAGGCAACAACCCCTAATGCACAGCCTTCCGCCTTAGGAAAGGAGAAGGTAACCAATAACCGGCCGGCCTGACCTTTAACCCGGCCGGCAATGGGAGGGGCCATAGCTCACATGCTCTGTCCCAAAAATAAAAAAAAAAGTTTCCCCCCCCTCTCCAGCAAGCCCCGACCAGGGGCACCTACCCCTACCTCAAAGGCCAATTCCCGGCCCGAAATCTGCAGAGTAGCCGGAGTAATTATATAACGCCGGCGCCAGGACTCTTAATGGCGCCGCTATACTTCCGGTCACAACCGGAAGTGTGCGCCCGGCTAACGCGGACGCTGCGAACCTCCGCCGGGAGCTTAGTTCCGGCTGCCGCAGCGTCCGTGAGCGCATAGCGAGCGGCGCCCAAGACATAGGAGGAGGTCGGGTATGTGGCGACACGCTGACAGGTGAGCCAGAAGGAGAACAGAGGAGGGGAGGGAGGAGGGAGGGAAGGAGGGAGGGAGGGAAAGGAGAGCCAACGCAGGCTAACAAACTTTTTCCCCTGACAGGGCAAGGGATCCTTCAATCAAGAAGGTCTGAAGTTGAAAGAAAGAAGAATTATGCTCCAAAGGTAAGTAACCCTATAGAGCCCAAAATAAGAGGACACAAGTCCTCCCCACCTGTCCTTTGACCACACAGGACAGAAAAAAACACGCAGAGGGGAGGTTCTTGTGCCCTCTTATAGGGCCAGCCATGTTTTTTTGATTGGCTAATTAAAAATCCGCCTGTCCTACCAGCACACAGGGGCAGAAATACCCCACATTGTGCCGCTGGTACGGACGACAGGGAAACAGTATTGCAGCCTCGGTGGACATAAAAAAGCCTGTTATTTAAAGCAGACTTTTCTTGAAATACTTGTTTGTAAAATAAAAAAAAACAAAAAACATTCACTCAGTATCAGAATTGTTGCAAATCACTATAATTAAGCAATGTGTTCAGTAAAGAAATGACAGAAAAAAATGGGAGGGGGAGGAATAAAACAATTGTGCAAGTACTAACAATAAGAATGTGGATTGTAACAGCAACACTGCTTCTGGTCTTGTACATTACCAAAAGATAAATCGATGGCAAGGTGCATGATCTGCAAGCAGATAATTAACCATGGGGATGCAGGTGCACGTGCAGGAAGTAGAGATGAGCGAGTACTGTTCGGATCAGCTGATCCGAACAGCATGCTCGCATAGAAATGAATGGACGTAGCCAGCACGCGGGGGGTTAAGCGGCCGGCCGCCATCAAAGTGGAAGTACCAGGTGCATCCATTCATTTCTATGGAGCGTGCTGTTCGGATCAGCTGATCCGAACAGTACTCGCTCATCTCTAGTAGGAACTATGTCTCCAGCATATTTGGCAAAATGGAATTGGCAGTGGCACCAAGTGAGCAAGACCATTCTATTCCTTCTCTCTATGATCATCTTTGTAGGCAGGTGACAGCAACACCTAGTACATGGTCATCATTAGAGATGAGTGAACACTAAAATGTTCGAGGTTCGAAATTCGATTCGAACAGCCACTCACTGTTCGAGTGTTCGAACGGGTTTCGAACCCCATTATAGTCTATGGGGAACATATACTCGTTAAGGGGGAAACCCAAATCCGTGTCTGGAGGGTCACCAAGTCCACTATGACACCCCAGGAAATGATACCAACACCCTGGAATGACACTGGGACAGCAGGGGAAGCATGTCTGGGGGCATAAAAGTCACTTTATTTCATGGAAATCCCTGTCGGCTTGCGATTTTCGCAAGCTAACTTTTGCCCATAGGAATGCATTGACCAGCGCTGATTGGCCAGAGTACGGAATTCGACCAATCAGCGCTGGCTCTGCTGGAGGAGGCGGAGTCTAAGATCGTTCCACACCAGTCTCCATTCAGGTCCGACCTTAGACTCCGCCTCCTCCGGCAGAGCCAGCGCTGATTGGCCGAAGGCTGGCCAAGGCATTCCTATGGCAATGCAGAGACTAAGCAGTGCTGAGCCAGTTCTGCTCACCGGCACACTCGGCTCTGCTACATCTGATGTAGCAGAGCCGAGTGTGCCGGTCAGCCCATCTGATATAGCAGAGCCGAGTGTGTACATCAGATGTGCACACTCGGCTCTGCTATATCAGATGGGCTGACCGGCACATCAGATGTAGCAGAGCCGAGTGTGGATATAGGAATCCATAGGAATGCATTGGCCAGCGCTGATTGGCCAGAGTACGGAATTCGACCAATCAGCGCTGGCTCTGCTGGAGGAGGTGGAGTCTAAGATCGCTCCACACCAGTCTCCATTCAGGTCCGACCTTAGACTCCGCCTCCACCGGCAGAGCCAGCGCTGATTGGCCGAAGGCTGGCCAAGGCAGAGCCATCTGATGTAGCAGAGCCGAGTGTGCATAAGGGTTCTAGTGCACCCTCGGCTCTGCTACATCTGATGTAGCAGAGCCAAGTGTGCACACTCGGCTCTGCTATATCAGATGGGCTGACCGGCACACGGTGTAGTTGAGCAGACCTGGCTCAGCACTGCTAAGTCTCTGCATTGCCATAGGAATGCATTGGCCAGCCTTCGGCCAATCAGCGCTGGCTCTGCCGGAGGAGGCGGAGTCTAAGGTCGGACCTGAATGGAGACTGGTGTGGAGCGATCTTAGACTCCGCCTCCTCCAGCAGAGCCAGCGCTGATTGGTCGAATTCCGTACTCTGGCCAATCAGCGCTGGCCAATGCATTCTATTAGCCCGATGAAGTAGAGCTGAATGTGTGTGCTTAGCACACACATTCAGCTCTACTTCATCGGGCTAATAGAATGTGTTGGCCAATCAGCGCTGGCCAATGCATTCTATTAGCGTGAGCTGAGTTTGCACAGGGGTTCTAGTGCACCCTCGGCTCTGCTACATCTGATGTAGCAGAGCCGAGTGTGCACACTCGGCTCTGCTATATCAGATGGGCTGACCGGCACACTCGGCTCTGCTACATCAGATGTAGCAGAGTCGAGTGTGCCGGTGAGCAGAACTGGCTCAGCACTGCTAAGTCTCTGCATTGCCATAGGAATGCATTGGCCAGCCTTCGGCCAATCAGCGCTGGCTCTGCCGGAGGAGGTGGAGTCTAAGGTCGGACCTGAATGGAGACTGGTGTGGAGCGATCTTAGACTCCGCCTCCTCCAGCAGAGCCAGCGCTGATTGGTCGAATTCCGTACTCTGGCCAATCAGCGCTGTCCAATGCATTCCTATGGGGAAAAGTTTATGTCACAAAAATCACAATTACACACCCGATAGAGCCCCAAAAAGTTATTTTTAATAACATTCCTACCTAAATAAAGGTTATCCCTAGCTAACCCTGCCTGTACAGCTATCCCTGTCTCTTAGTCACAAAGTTCACATTCTCATATGACCCGGATTTGAAATCCACTATTCGTCTAAAATGGAGGTCACCTGATTTCGGCAGCCAATGACTTTTTCCGATTTTTTTCGATGCCTCCGGTGTCGTAGTTCCTATCCCACCTCCCCTGCGCTGTTATTGGTGCAAAAAAAGCGCCAGGGAAGGTGGGAGGGGAATCAAATTTTTTTGGAGTTTGCCACGTGATGTTCGATTCGAATCGAACACATCGAACAGCCTGATATCCGATCGAACATGTGTTCGATAGAACACTGTTCGCTCATCTCTAGTTTAACTCCCATCTGGCAAATTTACTGGTGGTGAAGCAACCAAGGAGACAACACACTAGTGTCCTAATTTACCCAGCAGTAAAGTTTCTTTAAGGCTCACCAGCCCTACTGCTCTGGATTTCATAAAATTCATAAAATTCACCACTTGTTTCATCCATACGTTTCCAGTACAGCATCCATATTTGATCTGCTCCATGCTATGTGTGTACAATTGCCTGACAAGGGGGTTTATACCCGAAACGTTGTACTTCAATAAATGAAACTCAGATGAATAACTACATCTGGAGTGCGGTTCTATTTTTCTCTGGTCCTATTTTAAAGTGGGGTTCATACCAAACTTGTTCAACCTAAAACAAATCTTGGACTGGAGCCACCCAAACCTAAAACAAAATGAATCTTGAGAGGTTTGCCCATCTCTAGTTATGATGCACCTTACTGCCAGTTGCACATTGTAAACCTGTGAATTGCCAGCATTCTAGGACATGTACCCTGTCTGTCTTAACTATCCTAGATTAACATGCTATTTTTGCCACATGGGAGAAAAAAAATGTGGTTTTCAGGCTACTGGAAGCTATATTAGTGCAATCTTACTGTATGTTTGATTAGCAATCATATGATTAGTAATTACAATTTAGCTTCCTGAGGTTAATAAGACATGTAGTGTTATCTTGCTTTTGTATCCTGTGTCCTGACTTTGGCTTGGATTACAGAATCTGAAAAAATATTTTATAACAAAAGAATAAACTGACTTGCAAAAGATATTTTCTATGATTTCTTTTTTGATGGTTACTGTTACTGTTGACCATCAATATCTGATTGTGGGGGGCCAACAACTGGCCCCCATAACGGTCACCTGTGTAGGACAGCTATTGAGGAACCAGAAACACATTGTATACTGGCCGTGAGGCATTACTGTTCCCATTGATGTGAATGGGACCCGGGTTGTAATATCACTGCTCAGCCTCTATATTATGTATAAATCTATCTGCTTCCCGCTCCATGAATAGTATAGTACCAGGCCCGACAGCAGCCCCATTTAGCTATTTAGTGCGGGGGCAGGATCTGAGCCCCCCACCAATCATATATTAATGGCCTTTCCTACCGTAGCAATAGACTGTTAGAATAAAATCTTTGATACCCCCTATAGTTATCCTTGTATTGAAGCAATACTTTTTCCCTCTGTTTCTTGATAAAATCAAATACACTTTTTCCTAACATATCCATGTGAGGTTTTGTCTTGAATTTCTCATTTAACCTTTTTTTTTTTGGAAGCCAAAAGGGACCTGCTTTCACAATGTGACTATAAATGTCTGACATTTGCAATTGTCTCCGATATCATGTGACACTGATGTTGCTATGGCAACTCGTTTCCGTACTAAAAAAGCAAGTAGAGTAATTTCGGAAAGTGCATATAAACTGCTTTCGCATAAGTTATCAGCACCCCAATGAAGGAAGTAATTAGGAATTATTCTGAAATATAAAATATCTGTCACTACTTAACCATGGGTGTTATAGATCAATTGCATAGGAAATCAAGTTTATGTGAAGTACTTTAGTGGCCTCTGAGTTTATTTTTAGACATTTTTGGTAAAATATCTTAAAGTGTACCTCAAATTTCAGATGAAAAAATGATTATACTACAGTTTTTTGCACTAGAATGGTTTTTCCAAATGATTATATTATGCCATTCTGCAGTTAAAACCCTGCATGGAGACATTACCAGCTATCTTATTGTGACTGATGAGGCGCAGGACTTCCATTGGTGCAGACACTGGAGAGCTGGAATGGACAGCGGCATCAAACAACAGAGCGCCGGGGACAGGGGAGTATCACTTTTTTAATGTTTCCATTCCCAGCCTCCTCCAGGGTTTCCTGAAATTTGTGGACAACCCCTTTAAATAGGACATTATACCATCTCCACCAACTTTAGCTCTTAACATTGCTTAAAGGGATTCTACCATTAAAAAACTATTTTTTCTAGGTAACACTTCGGAATAGCCTTTAGAAAGGCTATTCGTCTCCTACCTTTGGAAGTGCTCTCCGCCGCACCGTTCGTTTGAAATACCGGTTTGTACCGGTATGCTAATTAGTTCTCTCGCAGCGATGGGGGCATCCCCCAGCGCAGGAGATGCGATGGGGGCATCCCCATTGCTGCTCGAAAACCGACTGCAGCGCCACCTCTATGTTCTTCTGTATCCTCCTCTTCCTTCTTCAGCTTGATGTCGGACGCCTGTGCAGTACGCTCTGTTCGGCGAACTTTGCCGAACATACTACGCATGCCCGCGGCCATAGTGCCGACACCGCAATTTTGCGCATGCACTGTACGTTCCTCGAAGTCTTCACCGAACAGAACGTACAGCACAGGCGTCCGACATCAAGCTGAAGAAGGAAGGGGAGGATACAGAAGAACATAGAGGCGGCGCTGCAGTCGGTTTTCGAGCAGCAATGGGGACGCCTCCATCGCATCTCCTGCACTGGGGGATGCCCCCATCGCTGCGAGAGAACTAATTAGCATACTGGTACAAACCGGTATTTCGAACGAACGGCGCGGCGGAGAGCACTTCCAAAGGTAGGAGACGAATAGACTTTCTAAAGGCTATTCCGACGTGTTACCTAGAAAAAATAGTTTTTTAATGGTAGAATCCCTTTAATGCTTTAGTGACTCCAGTGCAGTTTATTTTTCTCTAGCTCCCACCATTTCTAAGCTGTTAATTTTGGTGCCTGATATGCTATTTAGACTATTGTCAGCTGGGCGATGTCAGGCAGGAGTAGACAAAGGGTGTAAGGATCCATTCACACGGAGTAAATTGGTGCTGATTCTGGCACGATAACTCAGGTAAAGAATCAGCGCTGAAAAAAAGATTCCCAATTACTTCAATGGGTTCCGTTTTCCACATGGAACACATTGAAGTCAATGGGAGTCTTTTTTTCAGCGCTGATTCTTATGCAAGTTATAGTGCCAGAATCAGCACCAATTTACTCCATGTGGATGGACCTTATTCTGAGCTTCAATCATAGGCAGCGAGTGTCACAGCTCAGAATCACACCCCTGTCTGACACTGCATACCTGACACTAAAGAGCCTAAATAGCATATGAGACACCAAAACTAACATCACTTAGTATTGTGAACTAATAGATGTGTATGATAATCTTCTGATAGTAATGCACCATATAGTCACATTATACACTTCAGTAAGTCTACCTGCATTCTGAAACACCACGCATTTGTGTACAGTATACATTACATAATATTTCCCTGGTTCGCCATATGTTTTATCATATGTATTTTTGTTATTTTATCAGAATTTATATAAAGAAATCCATTCTGATACACAGTAATAAACTGATGATAAAATGATCATTTTCTTACCACAAATGCACAAACAGTAAACAGATATCTTGAGTGTGCTCTGCCAGCTCCTTAGATACGTGCTGTTTTTAGTCTCCATTTTTTGCTACACTGACTTACTTGTCGTAATTAAAAACAGGTCACCCGTTTCCTTTTTAGTGAGACCCATTTAAAGGGGTATTCCCATCTTTTAAGGATTATAGTCGGACTTGTAACTGAAGCTAACTGAAGTGTTTTACTCTATACATTGCTTTATCTATCTTGCTCCATTTGCCAGGTACAGCTAAATTTCTCTCCTCATTGATTACAGCTAGTTGTCAAGGTTATAGTCCTTGCACAGGTTGGCATGATGACTCTTAGCTGTCTATATTCTTTATTCTCTTCTCCCTCATTGCATATGGCTTTCAGCTTTTGAGCACTGATAAGGGCTAGATAAGCTTCTTTAGCTGTCTCTGTTATCTGTGTGTGTAAATCCAGAGATAACTGTGCCATCTAGGGCAAACAGGAAGTGGAAGGGAGAGGAGACAAGAGGGCAGCTGAAATCCTGTGATGAGAAAACTCCTTTAACTTATGTGGGGTGTACACTGTAGGATTGCAAAATTAAATTGAAGCTATGTTAAAGGGGTTTTCCACTCCCAAACAATTTTTTGATATTGATAACACAGAATTGGTCATCACTATGTGATCTGAAGAGGTCTGACACTCAACAACACAGATTAGCTGTTTTTGCAGCCTCCAGATGTTGGAAGCTGGTGCAATGGTCAGGAATATTAATAGGAGCGGAGCTGCAGCCTCATCTATTCTGTAACAGTGGTTCCATGGAATTGAATTGTTGCTCCAATTATTTGAATAGCAGCAGCCTGCACCTCCCTGTGCCAAAACACTTCTGCAATCAAAATCATAATATCATATATGACATGGAGATCCTGGTTCTAAGAGGAAATTTCAAAAGCAAAAAAGATAGAAGGGTATGGGAATATAAACTCATGATGACTTTTGACACACTCAAAGGGGGGGGGGGTTAAATCTGTCACATGGTTTTATGTCCTTTTACAACAACTAGACACCACATCAATAATCAAAGGAATCATATTGTGTTATGCCAGCCTGATGAAGGGACATGAGTAGTCTTGAAAGCTTGCAATCTGTCATCATTTTTGTTAGGCACTAAAAAGGTATAAACTACTGAGGACTCTCAATCTTTACATTTCAAGATGAAGCACTGAACAAAGTCTAGGACCATTGTCCTGCTGTCAGAAACAGGTGCAATGATGAAACAATGGCAGCAAGATGTTGTAAGATTTTCCATAATAAACTTGCAGCTTGATATTTTATCCTTTATGTCAGTCTGTGAACTTGGCACTGCACAGAAAGTGACATTTACTTAGTTAATACTATATTAAAGCGGCTGAAAAGAATGAAGCTTTAGCTAATGTTAGCGGGTTTCTTGGCACAGGCCGTTTAATATAAAGCCATAAAACACTTCAGAACTACAGCTAACTATGCCACAAAACGCCATATATTTTGATTAAGTACAGTATCGGATATGGGTCATTTAGATACATGATGAAGTGTATATACTTTTAAGAGAACATTTAATGAAGGAATGGGTAATAAAATGTACTGTAACAGATTGAGTACTACAGAAGTAAATGAGCTATGCAGATCTTCACTGTCTTATGCCTATGAATACAAAATTCCTGACTCATGAGGACGATTGCTGGCAAATAACCGTAATGTTTCATTGTACTAGTCCAGGTTGTTTTCATTCAAGTTGTTGGAATGGAAGGAAAGCAGGAGGGGTGAAGATAGCCACCTTGTGGGGTGGTATTCTGGCATGCCAGCATGGTACACTTATGCCCAGTTCACATCTGCATTTGGGCCATTCCGTTCTCCTCTCCGCATGAAAAATGCGGAGAGAAAAATCCTGCAAGCAGCACTTTTCTCTCCGTATTTTGCATGCGGAAACCGAGCAGAAACCACACGGAACCTATTATAGTTTATGGGGTCCGCAAGTTTCCTTAGGTAACCACTTTTTTATGCAGATCAGGTTTCTGTTCGGGGGTTCCAAAGCAGTCTTCCCAAAGAGAAACCCATGCACAGATGTGAACTGGGCTTCGGTTCCATGTGACTTACTGCACTCCCTTATTTGGCTGTCTACCCCTCAGTTTTGTATATACAGATGGCATCAGTTCCATTCACTGTAATCGTCAGTCCCCATTATGAAACAGTGTCCCCTATCTATTGACCAATATGCAGGGCCTGGGTGTCAGAATGTGCCCATGCAGCACATTCATGAGATAGGAGTAGGTTGTTATGACATGGGCACCAAAAATGTATTACAAGGAGGATTTACGTAACAGTAAAAGTGTAAGGACCTGGCATATTACCAATATGATTGTATGCCTTTGCTACTAAGATGAATGTCATTTATTTGCTGAAATGGGAGAGTGAACTTGGCAAAATCCCTCCCATTGTCTGAGATGCCCTACAGGATGATTAAATGATCCATCAATTCGTCACCGATGGAAGGGGAATGCAAGGTAATGCTGCAATGGTATACGTTCCCTTGTGACTCTCACAAAAATATCCACAGATGGACTTCAGCCACTTCTAACAATGCAAAAAATGTGGCACTTGTATTGATAAATATGACCCACTATATTTTTCTGGCAGCAAAAGTAACCATTGCTCAATGGAGCATACCAGACATCCCACTGGATTAAGACAAGTCCAAATTGTGTTGGATTATGGGAAATGTCTGCATGTTGAGCATTTTATCATATAACCAAGAGACATTTTATCAAATATAGAGACCATGACCATAGTATTTGGGGATTTAGGGGATTGGCAAGGACGGTTGAAGGAATTCCATCTCCACCAAAAACATACATCATAGGAATCAATGCTGTCATTTTGAGCCATCAGACCTGAGGTTTATAACCATAATATAGTTCTAAAATTTTGTAGTGGTGTGCAGACAGGAGATGGAGGAGGAGGAAAACATGGCATAAAATAATACTATGTGCAACTCACATGCCAGTTTCAAGTCATTATTATTTTTACTATTAAATGGACTGTCTCGTGAAGACAACTCCTGTCTATATGCTCCCCTCATAGAGAGGGATTACCTGCTCAGGTTCCCCTCTATGAGGCAAAATGGAGAGCCCATCTGCGAGGACTCAAGCATTCTGGCAGACTCAAGCTGCTCTTGTACACTGTCTACCAATGAGTATTTTGACACACATTCAAATGAAGATATCTGTGATCGTGATGTACGTCATTAGTGCATTGGCATTAGTCGCATGCAAGACGCCACAAAGTGCATAGTTGTCCGATTTTGAGAAAGGGGTAATTGTAGGGTACCACAGAAATGGTCGATCCTTAAGGGACATAGGAAGCAAACTGAATTACCCAATATCGACAGTGACCTATATGATTACAAAGTGGAAGGTGAAAGGTGATTGTCGGAATGTGCCCCGATTCAGCAGACCCCCAAAACTGGGAGATAGAGACTGAGGAGTGCTGGCCAGAGAAACCGCACACAACCGATGGCTCACATACACCAGGAGTTTCACCAGGCATCCGGGAGTATTGTGTTGATCACTAACATCCGTAAGGAAGCATCTGCTGGGTTCTACCAACTATTGAATAGGAATAAATGTTGTTTTTCTATACTACCAAATACTTATTGGTAGACAGTGTATTACATGAATGGCCATTCACCTGAATGGTCACCATATAATGATACTTTTGCTGTGGCTTCTGACAGATTTCGGTGTACCAATGGTGGGTCCAACATCAGCCGCCTTTTCAAGGGTTTTTTCCTAGTGAGTCAAGCGAAAAAACACAAGTTCCTATTAAAGTCATTGTACTACAAAAGAGAATGTGTAATCTCAGCCTTGTGGTATCAGCTATTATTTTGAGTTCTGGCAAGTACAAGAGCGGTGCATCTCCAGAGCATCCTGCCATGCCTTCTCAATAGCCTGTTGATGATTTCTATAATTATAGCCATTCATCCTGTTGCTGCCTCTGTATTATTCTTACCGTACATGAAATACTCAAACCTTTACACCAATAGTAACCTACAAAGACATCAGTTATCATCAGTCAACAGTCCTTCAGCAGAGAATACCATATTCTGTCCACTTCTAATCTTTGTTTTATACATGAATTATTACATTTGGACATATTTTCTAGTAATTCTAGATACATGATTTTCATTTTTATTTAAAAGTGAAGTCTCCAGCTCAGCACTCATGACACTTCCCTGCTGCAGATAGAGAGTTGAAATTGTGACCCGTATCAAGAACAGTGGGTTGGCACCTGAAAAGTAGGTATGATCCTGCTTGATGCAATGCAGAGCCATCATTTGCCCTATGGTTAAAGAAATACTCCCCTTATATAGGACAGAATATTAAACTGATGGATCCACTTCAAATGGCAATTCTGACATAATTAAATTTGCTGAATTATTTGACCACGGTTTTATTGAGCATCAACAAGGAATTCTAACTTTAAAGCTGAGTCATCCGGAAATGGTAAACTTTAAAAGAAATGACCTGTAAAGTGCAGCGCTGCACTAAACACAGCTTCCCAGTAATGACTCAATTACATTAAGCATTTGACTGTATAATTGCAAGACTGTTTGAGTACAAAGTAAATTTGCGGCAAGAGGTGAACATAAGATGGTGGCCTGGATATTGCTGAACACTAGCAAGTCATTAAAAAAAAAATCTGATGAAAAAGAAAATAATGCATTGAGGATCCTTGCACTTTGTATCCTTGGAAAGCCTGAAACCATTTGCTAATGTTGGGTTTGTTGAAATCCTTAAAATTGTAGATAATGGTAGATAATAGGAGAAGATTGGCAACACTCTTCTGAAGAATGAAATGCGCAATGTTGTGACAGTCAGTACAAAGGGAGATGAACAAAGGTATAACAAAACATAAAAAGTACAGAGACATGACAAAGCAAGCACGGATAATGGCTAATAATAAGTCATTCTTTGTCTACCTTTAGCACAACTGAATTAGCTTGGCAATAGGAGAGTAAATTTTGCTTATCTTTGTTGGAAGGCACCGCAAAGAATATTTGCTCATACATTTAACTTCAGACATGTATCAGTAGCTTAGATGCTAAGCAAAGGCATTATTTAAGAAAATTATTTTGTAGGCTCCTACATTCCACAATTTCTTTACGTTACACAGATACCCATCCTTGGCTAAATCTTGTTAAATCTATAAAGGGGTGCTGTAAAGTTGTTAAAATAGTCCCCGTTTCTATTGTCTGTTGTCTAGCAAGAGGGGGATGGCAAAAAGGTGGCATAACGTGACCACAGATCAAAATACATACAGGTTTGTTTGTAGTCTGTAACCTCAGGTATCCTGCACAGGACTGTAGTGTTCTTCACTGTCTGCAAATACTGATCTGCAGTCCACAAAAAATATGTCAGTATCCCATCCGCTAACACAGGTCCACTTGTCTGTGCCGAAAGTGTGGACAAAAATAATAGATGCTTGGGAATCCTTGTTTTTTAGCAAGACAGGCCATTGCTTTACATTGGATGGCCCCACCCCATCATGGACGCCCACCTTCCCAGGGCAATGTGGAGGAAACTGTTGAACTCCATCTTGCCTTATAATCAAATAGTATATTTGTTGCCCTCCAAAATTCCAAAAAGTTTAGGGTTTGTGGTGTAATTGACCTTGTACACAACCCCATCCTCTTGCACAGCCCTTGCTGCATTTATTGCTTAGGTATAGGAAGCTGTTGAGAGTGCCTGTGACCGACTTGTATCTTTGACTATTGTATTATCTTTGGGACTATTTATGGGGATGGTATACTGTCTGGATAGAACAGGGTCCTTGTTTTGCGTTTTATTTGCTCTCTACAGGTCAAATTGGATTTTATTCACATCTCACCTCCCCTATCTGCACACACCTCTGGCTTACTTATGTTTCTTACTTGCTTCTGATGCAGCAACAATCTGATTGTTGTTGTTTTTTTATTCTTTTTTTTTACATAGTGTCATACCAATATACCAACAACATTGTATAGAAAGTCAGCGACTTTAACGTCTAATACAGCTGTACATATGGTACTTACTTAGACACTGGTGTCACTATTGAACTATACCTCCATTTTTTCACTATCGACTTCTTAACAAAAAACAACATTACAGATTATAAATGAATAAACTGAAAAATGCCATAGTAATCCTTTAACAAATAAACGCCAGATCATGTTTCATACTGTAAAAGCACATTACATTGATTCTCATAGTGAAAATCAAGCACTGTGAAAATAGTAGGGGATGTCCTCTCATAGGAACTGACTATTAATGACAGGCAAGGAAAATAAAGTAAATGAAAGCTGATACGGCTGCTGCTTCCTGTTCCACTAAATGAAGACAGGGGAAGCTTGACACAAGTCATATTTTACAAAGAAATGACTGAGCACACTTAAGATTTAGCCTCATTTACACCCGCCAAAAGCACACAATTCAGGATTAGACTAGACAAATTAATTTTGGTGAATTTTTCGACAGAAACTAAGCCAACTAATACGTGATGTAAGGTTACGCTAGACAGACTAAAGATGTTTCAAATTTATCAACCAACATTACTCATTCTGATAAATCAGGTAGAACCATACCACAACCATGTTACAGAGCTCCTTATAGTGTGAGCCACATACCTTTGTCATGTATGTCACTTTTGTAGAGTTGGAGAAAAACAATGTTGAAGTCTTAAAGGGGTTGTCCCATCACAAGGATCCTATCTATACTGCTTGTTAATGTGCATGTAAGACTTTTCCTGAATACACTGCTTCAGCAAAACTGCTTTGTTTGTCCACTATCTTACTTTATTCAATTCATTGTTAACACAGCCCTTGACTTATCTGCTCAAAAGTCAAGTGATGTATCTGCTGCTCTCAGGGGGGAGGGAGGAGGGCTAAGTGCACAGGAGCCAGCCTGTGTTTCTAGCTATTCCTGTGTCTACACCACATGACCTAGGTCCTGCACTCAGATAGGGGAGAGGAGCTGTTTTCATTTCTGAACTCGTCTTCTGTTCTCTTAGTTATCAGGCTAGCTAATTCAATTGTGTTCATTATGGCAGAGACAGGCAGTCTCTGTATGTAACACAGAATGGAGTTGCTCCTGCCTGTACTTCATAGTCCAATATTGAGGACCTTTGATGACATCACAGGCCCTTCAGCCACCCCATAGGATCAGGCTATGTGGTGGGCGGAGCTACACACTAATTTGGGGGCAGAGCTAAACAACAGGTTGCATGTGAAACCCCGCCCACCAAATGACGCAAGAAACCAGGAAGAAAGAAGATTTTACAGCAGTGAAGACTGGTGAGTATGCGATGTGGGAATACCCTTTTAAGTAAATGAGGCACTTGGTGCACTGTAGGCAGGCCTTTATCTCCCTGGAGCACTGCTCTTGCCACTCAGACCCCTACCACTTTTTGTCTGCTCCACCCAGTGCAGTGAGAGTTGATCCTCCAATTTTTATGACATCAGCCATCCTGCTTGAGCAGCAAGTGCAGTGCTCCCAGGGCTGAAGGCCCACCCCCAATGCACCAATACCTAATTTGCATAAGACTTCAAAGTCATCTTTCTCCAAATCTTCAAAAGTAACGTACATAATAAAGATATGTTGATTATCACAATAATGTGGTGGTGGAGGCTGAATATGCTGGGGGCTGTCCAGTCTAAGTAACTTCACATAGTATTAGCAAAGCTGCCCCAATATTCCTGGTACATGGTTTAATAAAAACATATGCTTATTATATTAAACCATTTTGAAAGAAGGTTGTTTTTTTTTCTTATTTAATAAGAGGTATTGCAATTAGGGAAAAAAACTTAAAAACTATTAAAGTAATTACAAAAAATAAGCTTCATGTTGGATTTCAGACTAAAGGAAACATTTTCAGCCCCATCTGTGTCTGAGAAACAACTGGAACTAAGATAATGATAGAGAGGAATTCGGATACAATACCTTTAACCGCTCAGTCACCCCATCCGTGAAGCTGACAGTGAACTCTGCAATTTTTGGCACTCTAATTTTCTTGTTCTTTTGTTCTGACTGATACTCTGTCCTTGTCTTGACAACCACCTGAAACACATCAGCTTGTTAGAACTTTACAGATGATGGACTGCACAAGAAATCCCTCTTTTTTAATAGAGTCCCTAGGATGATAAGTATATTTTAAAATGATAAAAAGACAATGGTGGAATCCTTATAACATAAACTATATATTATATGACAACTAATAAAAACATGACAGGCTGCCATCATGTGGTTAATGAAGAGGATTTACATTTAAAGGGTCTTTCGGGTCTACAATGCCTCCCAAACTAATAATAGTGGCATGTAGGTGTCTTTAATAGGAGCAGAAAAATACCTTTGTGGCAGCAAACTAATGAAACAATGCGGAGATAATCATCTTTTTGTGGATATGCAAATCACCCAACAAGTGCTTTGGGGCGGGTCTAAGTTGTTAGATTTGCCTACAGACAATCGTGATGCAGACAGAGGATGAAAATATCAAAAGGGGATATATTGCACAAATCTGGGAAATCATGCCCACCACCAATGCAGAGTGATTTGTATATCCAGAAAAAGATGATTATCTCTGCATTACTTCATTGGTTTGTGGTCACAAAGATAGGATTCTCCAATTAAAGGTCCCCATGGCATAATTGGTGGTTTTGGAAGCATTTTGGACCTAACAAAGGAGTGAATAGAAACCCCCTTCTATAATGATAGTGAATTCTTATGTTTTTGTCAAGTCAATAATATCCAGTGGGCATTTAGGCTTTGGGAAAGAGTACTCCTAGACAGACTGAACTGTTCCTAAGTTCCTAAGCAAGTTTAGGCTAGGTTCACACTAGTGCTCAGATTTCCATCCATTTGGAGACCCAAAAAAACCAACCCAATCTACTTAAAAAGCAGTTACCCGTGAAAACCAGCTAACACAATAGACTTTAATAGGGTCTGCCCAGTTTCCGCCCAAAAAAATGTAAAATTCCATTTTTCAAGCAGAATGGGGGACAGCCTGCCCAAACGGTGGGCAACTGCAGATGTGAACCCAGACTTACTGATTGGTGATATAAAGCAGTAGATATAGCAGCGTCTGAGTAGGAGTATGAAGGGTTAAGTGTTTCTCTGAGGCTAATGGGGTGGTAAGTTCAGTCCACACATAATGGAATATTTCTGCTATGGATCTTGATATACAGTAAATCCACTTAAGGGGATTAGCACTGCCCCTAGAGTTCTCATAGTAATGCTGCTCTGGTCCCCAACCGTTTGTCTCTACAACTGGTCACTGGCAATGGCGTGTCATCATCTCATATGACCGCTGCGGCCAAGTGTAGCATGAGTGCCAGGGAATATGGGTGCAATGTTTTGTTTTTTATTTTAAACCTTGAGTTAAATGCTTTATTAAAAACGTATTCAGACTTGTGAAATTTACAGGTAATCTTCAGCAAAATAGGCAACAATTGACAATTAATTGGGTTTTGCTGGGGAATGTTTCTTCTCCATTGAACACCTAAAATCTGATTATACAGCTATATTTGTGGTATATATTTCACAAAATACAAGCAAAGATCTTCACAGATTAAATTGCAAAAACGACACATCTTCTATATGTATCAATAGTGGCCATTCACATGCTCTCCATGCCTCAATATAATGCCCAGTCCAGGTTCAAGGGTCACTTCTGAAGCCAAAATAAGAAAAATTAACATATACTATTCTAGACATAGTGCATTCCCCTAATAAATGATGGATCTAATACTGTACATAGATCTTTGTATCTTTATTATACACTTTGGTAAGTAGGTACCCCAAAGCTGTCATTACCCCTAACTAAATGACCACAAGTATGAATAACTGGAAACAAAATATGGGATTTATTGGTAGGGGCAGAATCTAATCTACTGATCTAAACTGGTTATTATGTAATTTTATCTAAAACTCATAATACCAGAACTGAGACGAGTTCCTTTTCTTATGTATTCCATGTATTAAGAATTATATGTAATTGAGGATTTATTACAGCTATAAGACCCCAATGCATTGACAGCCAGTGTATCTAAATAAAGTTACTCTTTGTGCTCACAAATATAGCATGAAACATGGCGATAGTGCAGATGTACTGTTAACAGAGTAGACATTCATGTTTACAAATAATGAAGTGAGTCCAGCTATGAGCTCAGGTCTCCAGCACTACCTTATGTGACCAATAGAGAGCAGTGTCTGAGCCTTTTCCTCTAAACATATAAAGCAGGAAGCAATAAGCTACAACCACGAGTGTGGCGACAACCTTGTATGATACTCATTTCCTTCCACAACTTCAATTTCATTTTACTCTGTTGACAACAGAGGAATATATCATGGCTTCTGTAATATAACATGTTCCTGCAAGCAGGGACGTTTTAACACATTGGTGGGCTCTGTGCAAGGGTTTCATAAGTGGGACCCCCCCCCCATCATCACCACCTAGAAATACCTGACCTGCAGAAATACTAATGCCCCTGGGATGGCCCCCACATAGTATAATGCCCTGAGTGGCTAATGCCTCCCTAATGGCTCCATTGTGCCCCCTTCTAGGTTGCCCCCAAATTTTCATGTCCCCCTCCAGGTTGCCCCCAGAGATTTGTATGCCCGACTCGCCTGGATGCCCCCACAGTGTCATGTATACCCTGCACCGAAGTTGCCCTCACATTGTCATGTTCGTCTCACTTTGCCAACACAATATAGTACCCCCACCTCCCAGGTTGCCCCCAGAGTATGTCACCTACAGTGTCATGTCTCCCTCAGGTTGCCCCCACAATATCATGTTCCCCAAGACTGCCCCCACAATGTCACATCCCACCACACTGTCATGTACCCCTCAGGTTGCCACCACAATGTCATGTCCCCCCACTTCCTAGGTTGCACCCACAGAATGGCCCCCACAGTGTCATGTCCTCCTCAGGTTGCCCCCACAGTCCTCCGGACTCTGATGACAGTGGGACAGAAAATGCAGGACTGTCCCACCATCCAAAGGGGCCTCAGCTACCATAGGGCCCGATGCAAGTCCACCATTGGCTCTATGGTTAAATCGGCCCTACCTGCAAGGCTTTCTGCTTACAGCCAATGCTCCATTTTCCAACGCTGCATTGACAGAGATGGCAGATGGCACATCCACAGTGCCAACTACTGGCCAGCTAGAATCAGAGTCCGACTGCCCAGCCAATCAGAAGGTGTGGTTGGCATGCAGGACTTGTCAGTGGAGGAATTAAAGTGCTCAGCTCTATATTTGAGTTTGCCTGGGCACGGGTTCGGTGCCATTTATTGCATGAAACATCTGGTGCTGCTGGTTCTGTTTGAATTCTGGATCTTGATCCTTGTCTGACCTTGCCCTTCCTATTGGATTGACCCTTATAATACTAACTGTATTTGACTATTCCTGCTTACACATTTGGGACCTGTGATACTTCTCTAGTTTTTACTTCTGGCCTGACCTAAACAACAAGGGTCATAACTATAAGAAGTGCAGAGGTTGACCACTCAATTTTGAACCTAGCCAAGTTCAGCGCTGCTTTTCATTTGTCTTTTTTACTCCATGGCTGTAACCTGGGAAATGTTGAGGTTAAAGGGTGAAAACCATCAAATCCTTAAACTTTGCTAGCCAGAATGACTCAGGCCAAAGCCAACTGGTAGAAAACCTGTTTAAAACCGCTTAATACTACCCCATTATAGCTTCATTCTACTTTGGAAGAAAATAAATGTTTTTTTACAACTTCCTATTAAGCCAAAATATCAATATACCTGTGTAAAATTCCCAAAATACTGTCATTCATATCTAAGCGTTGTGTCTGGTAGTGCAGGAATGGGGCTGATCTACAATATCACACGTTCCATAAACAAGAGTGGAGCTCTCTCAGGGAAAAAAAAAAAACAAAAAAAACTTTTTTTGGTAACTCTTGCAACCTCTGTATATCTACCTAACACCAAGTGTAACTGCAGTCACACCAAATATACCACTGCCTCCAATGACACACTTTCATAGGGCCAGGGAAATGTGATATACCATACTCCTGAATATATAGATTCCTGAATGACCATAAGTATGGCAGGTTGGACTCTTGGGTTGATGATAGTGAATTTTCCACTGAATGTTAAAACTTTAACAATGAATCTGTTTTTGTTCCACCATTTTGTGCAGACTAATATTAATACTGTATCTTTGTCGCAGTCAGAGCTCAGTTTTTCTTTAAAAAAAACAATAGCGGCAAATTGCATAGACATAGAGCTAAAGGTTATTTCTGGGATTATCCTTAGGACTGATTTTTTAGCATAACACCCCTTCATTGTTTTCTTCTCTGTGTGGCAGTTTCCTAGCCACCCACTCTGCATGGAGCTTCAGTCTGGCCCCACTATAGTGAATCTAGTTGGCTACAGTTCCTTATAGAGCTTATGTCCAGTATTGCCATTGTGAAGGGAAGACCAGTGTTACATTTCCTTCATTAATTGTTCGGACTGGTAGAGATCCCAAAAGGAGTAACACGCCAATCATAGAGCAATGTCATATTTTAGCAAAATGTCACCATTTTCTAAAATCAGAAATCCCTTTTCTGCCTGCAAAAATCCCTAGGTGTAGTTTAGGCACTTACTTACTTAGGACTAATTCACATATTATTTTTTATCTGCCTGGTGCCCATGTGAACCCAGTGTGTATGCAGAAGGTTCCAGGGTTCCCTCTAGTGGTAGCTACAGGAAGCCAAAATGTAATTAGCTGTGTGGTCGAGCAGTGGATTCTGAGATGCATGACGACCAAAAACATCTCTGCCTGCCATAAACATCCAGTATACCATGGCAGCACAATACTAGAGTCTATTCACAATACAATAATACAATGGTGTTTTCAGGTGATATCGCAGTGTAGATTTTACATGAAATTAAGCTATAAAACAGCTTTACAGATTAGCAGTTGTCCCATTTCTTATCAGGAGATATAGCTATGGATTACACTGTTACTGTAGGTTATCAATTATTTGCATAGAGAATATTTTATGGGTGTGATGATAAAATGAAATAGAATTTGTTAGCTGAATAGTCTGTGTTTGCTGTTTTGGTACAGGACTAGCACATCTCTTCTCAGTAGAAATGATAGAACAAGTATTTTGATATGTAAAAGCATCAGCAATAAATTAGCACATTGCTCTGATGTATCTCCAGTTATTCTGAATAATTTAAATGAATGATATTAGTCAAATATTCTGAAAACTGTTATCTAATATCTATCTATCTATAGTATGAAAATGCTCATAGCATGAACTTCTCCCAAAAGACTCCATACAGCCCAATTGAATCTCCAGTATACAAGCTGCATAGAAAATGCAGGTAGACCTTGTGTTCCCTGTGAACCGTACATGCTTATCATGTGGAAGGAAGACATGCCTGAGCAGCATTGACATGTATGCATTGCTTATTTAATGGCACATGCATGGAGGAGGCAATGGCGCTGACAGATTGATGGGATTTAAAGGTACAAAGGAGAGTCTAGACCTTGGATATCAGAACATCCATTCAGAATATTACCTTCTCAGGGGCAGAGAACTGCAGATGATTTACATCCAAGGGTGTGATCAGAGGCACAGTCTGAAATCCATCTTCACCAGAAGGCTCCTTACTGGTTTTGTCACTCAGATTACTCCCCAGCTTCACCATCCTTTATTCCTCTGTTTGCAGACCTGGTGAAAGGAGAAAGCCCGGATGATTATAGAATAAGCTACCTGTATCATCAATATATATATATAACACTATATATGACACTATATGACACTATATCATGCACTGTGCCTTTATTATACACATGATCAGCATACAGCATATGGCTGGCCACACATGCATGTACAGAAGCCTATGTGTATGTGCAGGCATCCTAGCACTATGCAGCCAGGGAGTGTCTCTGATACAAAGCTGCTAAGAGGTAACAATACTCACAATAAGACGTCTTTCTTCTAGGTCTATGGCCAGGCTGCAGGAGGAGAAGCAGTGAGCCCTGTCTGTGGTGCTGATGCAGACAATGCTCCTAGAACAGCGGCTTCTAAAAGCTACTAGAGGGGAATAAGGCGCCTATTGCAGTACCTGCTTCCTGCGGCACTCAGGCTGGAGCAGCGCAACTAGTCAGCTGTACACTGGCGCCATCTGCTGTCCACTATCAAAAACTACAAGACTTTATTCAAACCAATGCATACACAAAAGCACTGAACCAGCAACGCCCCCTACAGGGAAGCCAGCAAGATGCCAGAGGATTATTTAATTTTTATTTCCTTCATCTTTAATAGTAAACGTTATTGTGGCATTAATAATATATAACTAATGACTATGAAGCATAATATGCACGCTCCATGCACTCACAAGTAGCATACAATGTGCTGGGTGCTGTGGTTTAACAGCAGGATAAGAAATCTGCATCATGTTTCCTTGGAGACCTGGGAAGAGGCTACTTCAGAGGAGAGATGTAACCTAGACAGCTGGAGACTGGAGATGCTACAATGCAGGTGTCAGATTCATGAGGATACAGGGTGATCTATAGCTCAGGGAATGGGAGGGGAGGAATATTTATAGATCTGTACATAGACAAAATACGTATAAATGATGTATACCTCAATGGATAGAAGATAGATGATACATAGATAGAGAGAGAGAGCGAGAGATAGGAGATAGATAGATAGATGATAGATAGATAGATAGATAGATAGATAGATAGATAGATAGATAGATAATTATCAATAGAACATGTATAAATGATTGATACATCAATAGGTAAATAGAAGATGGACAGAAGATGTAGAGATGATTGATACATCAATAGATAGAAAATGTATCAATTATAGAGTGACAGAAGATGTGTATATCAGTTGATAGATTAATTGATAAAACATGATTGATACATCAATAGATAAATAGAAGATGTATAGATGATCAATAGATAGAAGATGAATAGATGATCAATGGATACACCATGTATAGATTGATTGATAGATCGACAGATAGAATATGCATAGATGGTTGGTAGATAGTATATAAGCAATAGATAGATAATGTATAGTTAATAGATACAGATGATAACTATATAGATGATATATGATATATAGAAGATTGATAGATAGATAGATAGATAGATAGATAGATAGATAGATAGATAGATAGATTATTTATAGATGGTTGGTAGATAGTGTATAAGCAGTAGATAGGTAGATAATGTATAGTTAATGGATACAGATGATAAGTAGATAGATAGATAGATAGATAGATAGATAGATAGATAGATAGATAGATAGATAGATGTGAGAAAGCTGGTGGATGGGGTAATATTTTATTTTTTGGGAACTTACCTTGCATGTGACCAGCATTTAGTAATACCTGAGGGCCTGACCCTGGAATCTTTGTCCCTGTCACACAGTAACCTGCGTTCATTTATTTCTTTTCTATTTCTTTACTTGTACATTTTACTTTACTTCCTGATGCAGAACCAATGGTTTCAGCACTTGTAAGCTCAGCACTTGATGTGAGTGCACTGTTCAGAGGATTTTACTGACAGGGAACAGATTGTTTCGGTCCTCAGTCACACTACGAGATCACCCTGTCAGTGTGACAGTCCAATCTTGCCAATGGCACCGTGTGCAGGAGTGTGTAGCACGTAAATGAATGGTCTCTGGGCAGCGAATGTGTCATGAGCCCATTACTTTATGTGGAGCTGGTGGAAAGCAGGGGTTAAGTTATCCAAAAACAAAGGTTACATATTTTACAATACACGGGCCAGATTTACAAACCTTGTCTAATAGCAGAACAGTGCAAACTTACACTAGACAGTCTAAAAGTGTGACAGATATTTGTATATATATTAGTTGTCTTAGGCTAGGTTCATATTTATGAAAAACCAAAAAACGAAACCAACCTATTATAATAAATATAAATCACTCCAAAAAAGAGAAAAATAAATATAAATTTATTGACATAAATTACAAAATAGATATCAAAAACAAGAGACTACAGCAGAGCAAGATGCAAATGCCGGAACAGACACAAAAACACAGGATAAAGTGCCCTAGGGCTGAATTACAGATACATTTACAACCAGTGCATAAAATACATGAAATACAATGAAAGATCACACATTTTTATAATCAGTAATCAAACCCTGCACATGGATGCACGTAAATGCTTGTACAAAGCCAAGCCATATATACTAGTATATTGTACCTATACCATATCACTAAGTCCACAATGGAATAAACAAGTAACATAATTTCAAAAATAAATACCAAGTGACATGATTGCAGACAAATCAGCCCAGGGACACCAGGAGCCCACCTCTACGTGTTTCGCCTAGCAAGGCTTCCTCAGGAGGTTCACATTTGTGCACGGGAAACCTAATCTGTATAAAAAAAAAAAAAAAAAAAAAAAGTTCCCTTTGGAAACCCGTGGACCCCATAGACTATAATGGGGTCCAAGTGGTTTCCGTTCAGTTTTCGCCCAAAAAAGGTGAAAAATGTGGAGAGAAAAGCACTAGAGATGAGCGAACAGTGTTCTATCGAACTCATGTTCAATCGGATATTAGGCTGTTCGGCATGTTCGAATCGAATCGAACACCGCGTGGTAAAGTGCGCCATTACTCGATTCCCCTCCCACCTTCCCTGGCGCCTTTTTTGCTCCAATAACAGCGCAGGGTAGGTGGGACAGGAACTACGACAGTGGTGACATTGAAAAAAGTAGGAAAAACCCATTGGCTGCCGAAAACATGTGACCTCTAATTTAAAAGAACAGCGCCGCCCAGGTTCGCGTCATTCTGAGCTTGCAATTCACCGGGGACGGAGGTTTCCGTCCAGTTAGCTAGGGCTTAGATTCTGGGTAGGCAGGGACAGGCTAGGATAGGAAGGAGAAGACAACCAACAGCTCTTATAAGAGCTAAATTCCAGGGAGAAGCTTGTCAGTGTAACGTGGCACTGACGGGCTCAATCGCCGCAACCCAGCTTTCCCAGCATCCTGAATGGAATACACTGACAGTGTATTCCCGTATACCCTATATATACACCCCCGATCCCCGTTCCAACGGTGTGCCCCCCCCCACCTTCACCCCAGAAATACCCAGCAAGTCCCCTAGCAATAGAATTGGGGCTATATACACCCACTATTTTTGCTACTGCCGTATAGTGCCATTGTCTCACTGGGAATTCAAAGAATATATTGGGGTTACATATAACTTCAATTCCAGGGAGAAGCTTGTCAGTGTAACGTGGCACTGACGGGCTCAATCGCCGCAACCCAGCTTTCCCAGGATCCTGAATGGAATACACTAACAGTGTATTCCCGTATACCCTATATATACACCCCAAATCCCCGTTCCAACGGTGTGCCCCCCCACCTTCACCCCAGAAATACCCTGCAAGTCCCCTAGCAATAGAATTGGGGTTATATACACCCACTATTTTTGCTACTGCCATATAGTGCCATTGTCTGACTGGGAATGCAAAGAATATATTGGGGTTACAAATACCTTCAAGTCCTGCCACTGCCATATAGTGCCATTGTCTGACTGGGAATGCAAAGAATATATTGGGGTTACAAATACACTCAAGTCCTGCCACTGACATATAGTGCCAGTTTCTGACTGGGAATACCTGGCCGACACCAGCTCTGCCCTCTCCGATCCCTCTGTGCTCTACAGCCTACACTTATTTTCTCATCTTTTTTTCTGCACTGCACATCTCTTGCCTACTTCCTTTGGAATCTCAGAAGTGGTGGTCTCAGTTCTGAGAAACACATCTGAGTCCCCCATGCAATATGCATTAAGAGAACCCTGGAGCCTACCATAGCATCAAGCCTGGCTAAATGCAGAGAAAGATTTTGGACCACTTCCAGAGATGGTAATTTCAGCGCTGCAGTTGGCAATGGATGGTGTAATGGGATTAGCTGAGGGATCGCTGTCTTGACCACTTTTTGGCACAAAATGAAAGTCCAATCCAGCCAAGTATGGTGCAAGGATATGATGCAAGGACACCTACATATCCATCTGTGACACATTGGGGAGTTCACCCTCATCCGCCCTTTTGGCCTGCACCATAATGCGCCTCTTCCCAGCTAAGCTAAGCGCTGAATTTAGGGACCGCCTCATGTTTGGGGGAAAGTGCTGGTGTGGACGGCACAGTGAGGTGGCGCAGTAGACACTCTGCCCAAAAAGGGCAGAGTGTCCCCCAGCCGGGACTCCAACATCTCCTGGGCCAGATTTTTGGAGATGAGGCCGTTTCTACAGCCTACACTTATTTTCTCATCTTTTTTTCTGCACTGCACATCTCTTGCCTACTTCCTTTGGGATCTCAGAAGTGGTGGTCTCAGTGCTGAGAAACACATCTGAGTCCCCCATGCAATATGCATTAAGAGAACCCTGGAGCCTACCATAGCATCGAGCCTGGCTAAATGCAGAGAAAGATTTTGGACCACTTCCAGAGATGGTAATTTCAGCGCTGCAGTTGGCAATGGATGGTGTAATGGGATTAGCTGAGGGATCGCTGTCTTGACCACTTTTTGGCACAAAATGAAAGTCCAATCCAGCCAAGTATGGTGCAAGGATATGATGCAAGGACACCTACATATCCGTCTGTGACACATTGGGGAGTTCACCCTCATCCGCCCTTTTGGCCTGCACCATAATGCGCCTCTTCCCAGCTAAGCTAAGCGCTGAATTTAGGGACCGCCTCATGTTTGGGGGAAAGTGCTGGTGTGGACGGCACAGTGAGGTGGCTCAGTAGACACTCTGCCCAAAAAGGGCAGAGTGTCCCCCAGCCGGGACTCCAACATCTCCTGGGCCAGATTTTTGGAGATGAGGCCGTTGAAGCCTTGGGCATGTGGGTGGGTTGCGCTGTACTTTAGCATGAAATGAAAGGCCTGGGAGATGGGGAGTTGCTGGGAAGAGGCGCATGATGGCGCGGGCAAAAGGAGAAGTGGCAGGAAAAGGGGAGGATGAGGGAGAAGTCAACAAAGTGGCGGAGGCAGATGAAGTGATGTCCTGGCTCGTCCTCTGGAGTGCATCACCAGCACTGTGAGCAGAGGCAGTGGCATGAATGGCGGGCGACGTTTGTCCTGCCGTTGCTGCCTGCCACTGATTCCAGTGCTTGGATTTCAAATGACGGTGCATTGAAGTGGTGGACAGGTTGCTCTTCTCTGGGCCCCTACTCGATTTCGAGAGGCAAATTGTGTAGACGACACTATATCTGTCCTCAGCGCATTCTTTGAAAAAACTCTACACCTTCGAGAAACGTGCCCTCGATGGGGGAGTTTTTCTGGGCTGAGTATAAAAGGGAACATCTTCGGAAATTCCAGGTCTGGCCTGGCTTCGGCAAAGCAGCTGACCTCTGCCTCTGGACATGTCTCTGCCTCTAGCTACCCTTTTTGGTGCTGCACCTGCCTCAACATCCACACTACTTTCCCAGCTTGATATCCGCCTTGTCCAGGTGGGGTCGGTGTCCTCGTCATCCACCACCTCCTCTTCCAACTCCTGTCTCGCCTCCTCCTCCTGCACAATGCGCATGTCAACTGGCTGCCCTGACAGCAACTGCGTCTCATCGTCGTCGATGAGGGTGGGTTGCTGGTCATCCGCCACCAAATCGACCGGAGATGGAGGAGACTCTAGTGTTTGAGCATCTGGACACAGATACTCGTCTGTTAGGTCCATGGAATCGCGAAATGGAGGGGCAGGTTGCGGTACAGTCAAAGGAAGGGAGAACAGCTCTGGGGAGCAGGGACAGTTGGGGTTATTGTTCTGGGAAGATTGGGAATTTTGGGTGGAAGGAGGACAAGACTGTTGGGTAAGAGGAAGTAGAGGCTGACTGGCTGGTGGACAATGTGCTTTAAGCGTTATCCGACAGCCATTGCAAGACCTGTTCCTGGTTCTCGGGCCTACTAAGGTTTGTACCATTCAGCCTAGTTAATGTGGAACTTTTGTGCAAAGCGCAGAACTTAGGGCCCGCCTGATGTTAAGGGACACACGCTGGTACAAGGCTCAACTCACCCTAAATGCCAAAAACACTGCTGGTGCAAGGCTCTACTCATGCCAAGGGCCTCAATCTCTGCTGGTAGCTCAGCTTAAGGTCATGTAACTTTGTTTGGAAGGGCTCATGTTAAGGGCTAGAAAAGTGAATTTTGGAAGGTCTTACCACATCACACACACACACACACACACACACACACACACACACACACACACACACACACTCAAAATGACAGTTAAGGGTGAGGGCTTTTGGATTTCCCATTGTCTATTCCATCCGTGGTTGTCATGGGGAACATGATTTAAAGGGGTGGTTGTTACTGTTTGTTGAGCTTAAATTGGGGTTTGTTTCCATCCATTTGGGGAGTAAAGAAGGTTTCCAGGTATTTTCCCACTTTGATAGAGGTTTTTTTGAATGTGTAAAGTGTGTAGTTGTTAGGCTGTGATGTTGGGGTAATAGAGGGTCTTTGGTGTGTTAGATGCCCCCAGACATGCTTCCCCTGCTGTCCCAGTGTCATTCCAGAGGTGTTGGCATCATTTCCTGGGGTGTCATAGTGGACTTGGTGACCCTCCAGACACGGATTTGGGTTTCCCCCTTAACGAGTATATGTTCCCCATAGACTATAATGGGGTTCGAAACCCGTTCGAACACACGAACAGTGAGCGGCTGTTCGAATCGAATTTCGAACCTCGAACATTTTAGTGTTCGCTCATCTCTAAAAAGCACTGCTTGCAGCAGAGAGGAGAATGGAATGTCCGTACAAAGACCGGGCACAGATGTGAACCTTGACTTACTTTGCACCAAATTTTATGCACAATTGTAGCAAATGATAGAATCCCTTGAAGTGATTTAAAAAATAAACCTGGATCATGGAAAATCTTCAAGTGTTTTGCAGTCTGGTGTTTTTCCGCTATGCTTAGGTTCTGTTCACACTAGGCTTCCCTTGAATGATTAAAATAAATAAATAAATAACAAACACATCAATAATATAAAAGTATAAATTTATTAATTTATTTATTAAGTGCAAAGCATGTCAATGGTGTAAAGAGATGAATTAATCAGAGTCTGGGTCTGCATCCATCTATGTCCTTTCTATTTGTTTGGGCCCAGTGAATAGGCATCATGACTTCATGTGATTTATACACCTATATTTTTATTTTTATTTATTTTATTTTTTTTTGCTATTATTTATTGTGCATATTGGAGTAAAACCCAGCCTCTAATTAATCTCTTTCCACCATTGACATGATTTGTACTTTACATTATTCAGCTGGATATTCACATTCTTGATTGGATCTCCTGACATGATTGCAATAACATCTTAGTTTGTAACAATATTTGAGATATTACTATATGTTTGTGAAACAATGTAACTAGGAATGGAGGTGCCCTGTGCCGAACTTTTGACATGGGCCCCCTCCAAGAGGGGTACATGGGCATGCAGGCTGTTTGTGAATAAGAGGGTGACGTGGGGTGCAGGGTGTGTATAAGCAAGAGGGGAAATGGGGGTGCAAGCTGTGTGTGAGCAAGAGGGTGATCTGGAGGGGGGAATTCCCCATTCCAACACACTCTTGCTCACCCACAGCCTGCATCCCCATTCCCCCTTCTTTCTCACACACAGCCTGCACGCCCATGTACCCCTCTTGCTCACACACAACCTACACCACCCATTCCCTCCTCTTGTTCACATAGGGCAGAATGGTGGGTGCAGACCATGAGTAGGAGAGGTACATGGGTGTGCAGGCTGTAAGTGAGAAAGGAAGGAATGGGGGTGCAGACTTTCTCACAGACAGCCTGCACACCCATGTACCCCTCTTCCTCACAGCCTATAACCCATTTCCCCCCATTGTACACTGACCTGTACAATCCGGGAAGCTCCGCCCACAAAATACACTGAGACTATGTTAGTAGATTAAAGGACCTTTGATGACGTCATGATGACGTGATGTTTCAGGTCCTTCAATCTACTAGTATAGATGCCGGCACAGGGCCTGGGGACAGCGGACAGGAGATAGAAGTTTCTCTTGCCCGCTGTCACTATGCAAGTTCCGGGAGGCAGGGGCCCGGACAGCAGGCGGCCCCCGCTTGGGTGCAGTAGTAAAGGCAGCAATTGCTGACTTTACTACTGTTAAAAGTTGGACTGTGGAGGAGGCAGCTCCTCTCCATCTTCAGGCAGCCTCTGGCACTGCAGTAAATAGGACCCGTTACGTGCTGGAGTTACACCAGCAGGTAACGGCCTATTTAAAAAAAAAATTGCAGCGGTAGCAGCTGTCACCGGGCCCGCTATTGTCCCCTAGTGTCTTGGGCCCTGTGGCAGCTGCCTCCGCTCCTACCACAGTAGTTACACCCCTGTATTTGTGATATTTTATATATCAATGGCACCCATTTGATTGTTCTGTCTGACTTTTAGTGTCCTGTTTGTTTTTGGCTATTTTCCATCTTGCCCTGCTGTATAATTATTATGATTTGATATTTAATTAATAAATGTATACTTTTATATTATTGGTGTGTTTGTTTGTTTGTTTATTCTGACCATTTCTTTTTCAAAGTATTCATATGATGAAAGTGTTGGGTCAGTTTGTGTACCTTAGAGGGAATACATGTAGTTTCCCTTGAATGATAGCCATATCAAATCCACTTTAGAAAAGGATTCCATTGAATGGCTCTCAACATTAATGTCGCCAATGGAGCTCTGTACGAAAGAAAAAACTGTGATTTCCTTTGAAACACTAGTCCAGGTGCTTGAAGTGCCATATGTTTTATGAGCAGGAAGATGTGGGCACTCCGGTGTATTACAGATGTGCTTATGCATAATAAAGAACAACATATTACGCATATAAGCTCCCAAGGCTTTCAAATCACTTGTAAAGTCTTCCGCTCAAAATCCTAAATAAATCCCCAGACTTAGCGCAAATCCTCCCAGTTCCCATAAACTTCACGCATTATAAGCTAACAGAAAACTTTTTATGGTTGTATTGTAAGAGCATCAGTTTAGGATGTGAATTATTTTACTCTGTGGAAATATTCCATGTTAGCCTTGTTAATCTGATGTTTACTAATATTGTCTAAGACAAACGCAAGTGCAAACTTTCATCTTTAGACTTTAGTCTGACCACCTATCAAATGAAAAATGTGGCGCACACTATGACATATTAAGTCCCGTCTCCCTTACTGCAATGTCACTACATTTCCTGACAAAGAGTATCTGAAACACATAATACGTTAGAAGTAGAAATGAGCAAGTACTATTCGAAACTCCCGTTTCGAATAGCACGCACCCATAGGAATGAATGGACGCAGCCGGCACGCAGGGGGTTAAGCCGCTTCCATTCAATTCTATGGGTGCATGCTATTCGAAGCGGCCGTTTCGAATAGTACTCGCTCATCTCTAGTTAGGAGGAATATATCACCAATTTATTTGTTAAAACCAAACCTCAAATCCGTTATTATTTTTCGGATTGTATATTTTTTTTGTTTTATTTTCTGTACAAACTAAAGGCGCTTCCATCTTGTCTGAGCTTCTCTTCTGTATTTACTGATATGCTTTACAGCAGTCTCATCCGCAGGTCTATGAGTGAGTTTGCCATATTGTTGACTGCTGAAAAGAAAACAAAATTGGCAAGTTTCAGTCTAGTATTAGGCTAAGTGGCTAGAGTAAAAATTGCAAGCTATATAGCAATCCCTTTTTATTTTATATATGTTTGAATATGTTTAACATAAAAACTTGGTTTAAAATGTCGGTCATTTTCTTACTGTGTAGGCTGAGTACACCGAACTTCTCCAGCCAACCTCACAGGCTGGACATTGACGAGAGGGGCTCGCATGGTAACTGATGGTGGTGGTAATTCTTCCCCCGGGGGAAAATGGGGCAATTCCAGTTGTAGAGGAGTCATCTCTGACACTGAGCTATGTGGTGGTGTTCGGAAGGACCTTGATGGTAAGCACAAGAATAACTCAGGAGGCAATGGTGCAGTTGAACCAAAGGGAACTTTACTCATGGAACTCAGATCGGTGAACCTATGTAGCTTCCCCATAGGAGTAGTACTTTACAACTGCTAGGCTGCACCCAGGTTTGGGATGAGGTATATCCAGACTGTGGTGGTGATAGGGAGCCTTTACTCCACTAAAAATAATTAATGTACTTCGCCTCTCCCAGTGTATAGAGACCTGGGGGTTCACCACAATGAAGTTCCAGGGGTCCAAATACCTGCATGCCAACTGTTATCCTCCTATTAGGTACACACAGTCTCTGCAAAATGGACAGTAATATCTTCCCTGTCTCAGGGCTGTCTTCTGTGGAAAGTGGGTTATCATTTTCATCTCTCTCAGGAGCTGTTGAAAACATGTCAGAGTTCTTATTACATTGCCAGCACACACTAGACCAGTGATGGCGAAACTTTTACAGACCGAGTGCCCAAACTGCAACCCAAAACCCACTAAATTATAGCAAAGGTTCCAACATGGCAATTTAACCTTAATACTGTGTGAATCCACAATTGTGAACAGTTATGGACCTGCAAAATACAATCGTACTACTCGCTCATCTCTATTTATCAGCACAAAGTGCAAATAGCTGAAATCTCCTGCATTTTAATATAGTATATGTACACAAATTCATAACAGTTGTGAAGCCATGTCATTTACCAGGATAAAAAGTAGCCTATGTGTTAATCAAGGTTACAAACTATCTATGTGCCAAATTTCATCTGTTCAGCGGTTTTTGCGTGATTGAGTAAGAAACATCAAACCCACACTTTCACATTTATATTACTAGCCCCTGCCCGTGACTTCGTCTGCGTGTTGTTGGCTGGAGTAGATCAGATAATATGTAAATGCCTGTATACAATAGACCATAGGGTTAGATGTGTGTTTACATAGTGAGATAACAGATCTGGCTTTATCAGAAGCTGAGATGAGCTGCTGCAAGAGCAGTGTAATATAATATGTGAACATAAATTCATAACAGTCGTGAAGCATGTCATTTTACGAGATTAAAAGTAGCCCATGTTTTAATCGAGGTTACAAACTATCTATGTGCCGAATTTCATCCAAATCTGTTAAGCTGTTTTTGCATGATCGAGGAACAAACATCCAAACTTTCACATTTATAATATCAGTAGGAAGGAAGTAGGATAGGATAGGAAGGATTTTCTTCAGATAATTTTTATCTACAAACATAGAAATGTATAATCCCCACAATGTAGGTTAAACATTTTTTAGCCTTAGCTAACAGTTACTATAATTTATGATGTTTTTACTAGAGATGAGCGAACACTAAAATGTTCGAGGTTCGAAATTCGATTCGAACAGCCGCTCAATGTTCGTGTGTTCGAACGGGTTTCGAACCCCATTATAGTCTATGGGGAACAGATACTCGTTAAGGGGGAAACCCAAATCCGTGTCTGGAGGGTCACCAAGTCCACTATGACACCCCAGGAAATGATGCCAACACCTCTGGAATGACACTGGGACAGCAGGGGAAGCATGTCTGGGGGCATCTAACACACCAAAGACCCTCTATTACCCCAACATCACAGCCTAACAACTACACACTTTACACACTCAATACCACCTCTCTGACAGTAGGAAAACACCTTGAAACATGTGTATTTGGCACTTGCAGTGAGGAGAGCTTGTCACCAGCAGTGAATTTGGCCCTTGTAGTAAGTTGAGGTTGGCACCAACATTTGTTTTGAAAATCAGGGTGGATTGAGCCTCTAACCAGCAGAGTTTGGGCAAATTCATGGTGGAGGGAGCCTCTAAAAACCCCAGTTTGGACCAATTCATGGTGGAGGGAGCCTCTAACCAGCCCAGTTTGGGCAAATTCATGGTGGAGGGAGCCTCTAAAAAACCCAGTTTGGACCAATTCATGGTGGAGGGAGCCTCTAACCAGCCCAGTTTGGGCAAATTCATGGTGGAGGGAGCCTCTAACCAGCCCAGTTTGGACCAATTAATGGTGGAGGGAGCCTCTAACCAGCCCAGTTTGGACCAATTAATGGTGGAGGGAGCCTCTAACCACCCCAGTTTGGACCAATTCATGGTGGAGGGAGCCTCTAACCAGCCCAGTTTGGACCAATTCATGGTGGAGGGAGCCTCTAAAAAACCCAGTTTGGACCAATTCATGGTGGAGGGAGCCTCTAAACAGCCCAGTTTGGGCAAATTCATGGTGGAGGGAGCCTCTAAAAAACCCAGTTTGGACCAATTCATGGTGGAGGGAGCCTCTAACCAGCCCAGTTTGGACCAATTAATGGTGGAGGGAGCCTCTAAACAGCCAAGTTTGGACCAATTCATGGTGGAGGGAGCCTCTAAAAAACCCAGTTTGGACCAATTCATGGTGGAGGGAGCCTCTAAACAGCCCAGTTTGGGCAAATTCATGGTGGAGGGAGCCTCTAAAAAACCCAGTTTGGACCAATTCATGGTGGAGGGAGCCTCTAACCAGCCCAGTTTGGACCAATTAATGGTGGAGGGAGCCTCTAAACAGCCAAGTTTGGACCAATTCATGGTGGAGGGAGCCTCTAAAAACCCCAGTTTGGACCAATTCATGGTGGAGGGAGCCTCTAACCAGCCCAGTTTGGACCAATTAATGGTGGAGGGAGCCTCTAACCACCCCAGTTTGGACCAATTCATGGTGGAGGGAGCCTCTAAAAACCCCAGTTTGGACCAATTCATGGTGGAGGGAGCCTCTAACCAGCCCAGTTTGGGCAAATTCATGGTGGAGGGAGCCTCTAAACAGCCCAGTTTGGGCAAATTCATGGTGGAGGGAGCCTCTAACCAGCCCAGTTTGGACCAATTAATGGTGGAGGGAGCCTCTAACCAGCCCAGTTTGGACCAATTAATGGTGGAGGGAGCCTCTAACCACCCCAGTTTGGACCAATTCATGGTGGAGGGAGCCTCTAACCAGCCCAGTTTGGACCAATTAATGGTGGAGGGAGCCTCTAACCACCCCAGTTTGGACCAATTCATGGTGGAGGGAGCCTCTAAAAACCCCAGTTTGGACCAATTCATGGTGGAGGGAGCCTCTAAAAACCCCAGTTTGGACCAATTCATGGTGGAGGGAGCCTCTAACCAGCCCAGTTTGGGCAAATTCATGGTGGAGGGAGCCTCTAAACAGCCCAGTTTGGGCAAATTCATGGTGGAGGGAGCCTCTAACCAGCCCAGTTTGGACCAATTAATGGTGGAGGGAGCCTCTAACCAGCCCAGTTTGGACCAATTAATGGTGGAGGGAGCCTCTAACCACCCCAGTTTGGACCAATTCATGGTGGAGGGAGCCTCTAACCAGCCCAGTTTGGGCAAATTCATGGTAGAGGGAGCCTCTAAACAGCCCAGTTTGGGCAAATTCATGGTGGAGGGAGCCTCTAACCAGCCCAGTTTGGACCAATTAATGGTGGAGGGAGCCTCTAACCAGCCCAGTTTGGACCAATTAATGGTGGAGGGAGCCTCTAACCAGCCCAGTTTGGACCAATTAATGGTGGAGGGAGCCTCTAACCACCCCAGTTTGGACCAATTCATGGTGGAGGGAGCCTCTAACCAGCCCAGTTTGGGCAAATTCATGGTGGAGGGAGCCTCTAACCAGCCCAGTTTGGACCAATTAATGGTGGAGGGAGCCTCTAACCAGCCCAGTTTGGACCAATTAATGGTGGAGGGAGCCTCTAACCAGCCCAGTTTGGACCAATTCATGGTGGAGGGAGCCTCTAAAAAACCCAGTTTGGACCAATTCATGGTGGAGGGAGCCTCTAAACAGCCCAGTTTGGGCAAATTCATGGTGGAGGGAGCCTCTAAAAAACCCAGTTTGGACCAATTCATGGTGGAGGGAGCCTCTAACCAGCCCAGTTTGGACCAATTAATGGTGGAGGGAGCCTCTAAACAGCCACGTTTGGACCAATTCATGGTGGAGGGAGCCTCTAAAAACCCCAGTTTGGACCAATTCATGGTGGAGGGAGCCTCTAACCAGCCCAGTTTGGACCAATTAATGGTGGAGGGAGCCTCTAACCAGCCCAGTTTGGACCAATTAATGGTGGAGGGAGCCTCTAACCACCCCAGTTTGGACCAATTCATGGTGGAGGGAGCCTCTAAACAGCCAAGTTTGGACCAATTCATGGTGAAGGGAGCCTCTAAAAACCCGTTTGGACCAATTCATGGTGGAGGGAGCCTCTAACCAGCCCAGTTTGGGCAAATTCATGGTGGAGGGAGCCTCTAAACAGCCCAGTTTGGGCAAATTCATGGTGGAGGGAGCCTCTAACCAGCCCAGTTTGGACCAATTAATGGTGGAGGGAGCCTCTAACCAGCCCAGTTTGGACCAATTCATGGTGGAGGGAGCCTCTAAACAGCCAAGTTTTGGGAAATTCATGGTGGAGGGAGCCTCTAACCAGCCCAGTTTGGACCAATTCATGGTGGAGGGAGCCTCTAAAAAACCCAGTTTGGACCAATTCATGGTGGAGGGAGCCTCTAAACAGCCCAGTTTGGGCAAATTCATGGTGGAGGGAGCCTCTAACCAGCCCAGTTTGGGCAAATTCATGGTGGAGGGAGCCTCTAACCAGCCCAGTTTGGACCAATTAATGGTGGAGGGAGCCTCTAACCAGCCCAGTTTGGACCAATTAATGGTGGAGGGAGCCTCTAACCAGCCCAGTTTGGACCAATTAATGGTGGAGGGAGCCTCTAACCACCCCAGTTTGGACCAATTCATGGTGGAGGGAGCCTCTAACCAGCCCAGTTTGGGCAAATTCATGGTGGAGGGAGCCTCTAACCAGCCCAGTTTGGACCAATTAATGGTGGAGGGAGCCTCTAACCAGCCCAGTTTGGACCAATTAATGGTGGAGGGAGCCTCTAACCACCCCAGTTTGGACCAATTCATGGTGGAGGGAGCCTCTAAACAGCCAAGTTTGGACCAATTCATGGTGAAGGGAGCCTCTAAAAACCCGTTTGGACCAATTCATGGTGGAGGGAGCCTCTAACCAGCCCAGTTTGGGCAAATTCATGGTGGAGGGAGCCTCTAAACAGCCCAGTTTGGGCAAATTCATGGTGGAGGGAGCCTCTAACCAGCCCAGTTTGGACCAATTAATGGTGGAGGGAGCCTCTAACCAGCCCAGTTTGGACCAATTCATGGTGGAGGGAGCCTCTAACCAGCCCAGTTTGGACCAATTAATGGTGGAGGGAGCCTCTAAACAGCCAAGTTTTGGGAAATTCATGGTGGAGGGAGCCTCTAACCAGCCCAGTTTGGACCAATTAATGGTGGAGGGAGCCTCTAACCAGCCCAGTTTGGACCAATTCATGGTGGAGGGAGCCTCTAAACAGCCCAGTTTGGGCAAATTTATGGTGGAAGGAGCCTCTAACCAGCAGAGTTGTGGGAAAGCAGGGTGGAGGGAGCCTCTAACCAGCAGAGTTGGTGGAAATCAGGGTGGAGGGAGCCTCTAACCAGCAGAGTTGGGGGAAATCATGTTGGAGGGAGCCTAGTATTAGCAGAATTGTGCAACGCTTATGGTGGATGAGTATGAGGATGCGGAGGAATTGGAGAGGTTGAGTACAGACATGGAGTTTCATGTTGGGGTGCTTTACACAGGTGGGCACAAAAATGACGGCTCTACCCAGTGGTGGTTCATTTTTATCAAAGTGAGCCGGTCGGCACTCTCAGCTGACAGACGGGTGCGCTTGTCAGTGATGATGCCACCGGCTGCACTGAACACCCTCTCAGATAGGACGCTGGCGGCAGGACAGGACAGCACCTCCAAGGCATATAGGGCAAGTTCAAGCCACAGGTCCAACTTCGACACCCAATACGTGTAGGGCGCAGAGGGGTCGGAGAGGACAGGGCTGTGGTCGGAAAGGTATTCCCGCAACATGCGCCTATACTTCTCACGCCTGGTGACACTAGGACCCTCCGTGGCGGCACTTTGGCGAGGGGGTGCCATCAAGGTGTCCCAGACCTTAGACAGTGTGCCCCTCGTTTGTGTGGACCGGTGAGAACTTGGTTGCCTACTGGAGGAACTGCCCTCCCTGCCGCCACTGTCACATGCTGGAAACATCTCCATCATATTCTGCACCAATTGCCTGTGGCAAGCATTGATGCGATTGGCCCTCCCCTCTACCGGAATAAAAGACGAGATGTTGTTTTTATACCGGGGGTCAAGGATAGCAAAGATCCAGTACTGGTTGTCCTCCATGATTTTGACAATACGCTTGTCGGTTGTAAAGCACCCCAACATGAACTCAGCCATGTCTGCCACAGTGTTAGTTGGCATGACTCCTCTGGCCCCACCGGAAAGTTCAATCTCCATTTCCTCCTCATCCTCCATGTCTACCCATCCGCGCTGCAACAATGGGACGATTCGAAGTTGCCCGGAAGCCTCCTGTATCACCATCACATCATCGGACAACTCTTCTTCCTCCTCCTCCTCCTCCTCCTCCTCCTCCATTAAACGCAGTGAAGCGGACAGATGTGTGGACCTACTCTCCAGCTGTGACGGATCGGATGCTATCCCTAACTCCTCTGTGTGATCTGAGTTATCCCTGATGTCAATCAGGGATTCTCTCAGAACACACAAGAGCGGGATTGTAAGGCTCACCATCGCATCCTCAGAGCTCACCCTCCTTGTGGACTCCTCAAAGACCCGTAGGATGTCACAAAGGTCTCTCATCCATGGCCACTCATGGATGTGAAACTGAGGCAGCTGACTTTGTGGCACCCTAGGGTTTTGTAGCTGGTATTCCATCAAAGGTCTCTGCTGCTCAACCACTCTATTCAACATCTGAAACGTTGAGTTCCAGCGTGTGGGGACGTCGCACAAAAGCCGGTGTTGTGGCACATGCAGGCGTTGCTGGAGAGATTTTAAGCTAGCAGCGGCTACTGTCGACTTGCGAAAGTGGGCGCACATGCGCCGCACTTTCACCAGTAGCTCTGGAACATTGGGGTAGCTCTTTAGGAAACGTTGCACCACTAGGTTGAAGACGTGGGCCAGGCATGGAACATGTTGGAGTCCGGCAAGCTCCAGAGCTGCTACCAGGTTCCGGCCGTTATCACAAACGACCATGCCTGGGCCCAGGTGCAGCGGCTCAAACCATATTGCCGTCTCATCGAGGAGGGCATCCCTCACCTCGGAGGCAGTGTGCTGTCTGTCCCCCAAGCTGATCAGCTTCAGCACAGCCTGCTGACGTCTACCAACGCCAGTGCTGCAACGTTTCCAACTCGTAGCTGGGGTCAATCTAACAGCGGAGGAGGAGGCGGTGGCGGAGGAGGAGGCGGTGGCGGAGGAGGAGGCGGTAGAGGAGGAGGAGGAGGGGGGTGTTCTTCTCGTGTCCCTGCCAGGAATGTTAGGCGGGGAGACGAGGTACACCGGGCCAGTTTGGGAAGCAGTCCCAGCCTCAACTACATTCACCCAGTGTGCCGTCAGTGAAATGTAGCGTCCCTGTCCGCATGCACTTGTCCACGCGTCGGTGGTCAAGTGGACCTTTGTGCAAAGCGCGGAACTAAGGGCCCGCCTGATGTTGAGTGACACGTGCTGGTGCAAGGCGGGGACGGCACACCGGGAGAAGTAGTGACGGCTAGGGACGGCATAGCGAGGTGCCGCAGTTGCCATCAGGTCCAGGAAGGCGGGAGTTTCAACAAGCCGGAACGCCAACATCTCCTGGGCCAGCAGTTTAGCGATGTTGGCGTTCAAGGCTTGCGCGTGTGGGTGGTTAGCAGTGTATTTCTGCCGCCGCTCCAATGTCTGAGAGATGGTGGGTTGTTGTAAAGAAACGCCTGATGGTGCCTTTGATGGTGCAGGAGAAGGAGATAAGACAGGACCAGGGGAGGATGAGGTAGAAGTCAACAAAGTGGCGGAGGCAGATGAAGTGGTGTCCTGGCTCGTCCTCTGGAGTGCATCGCCAGCACAGTCAGCAGTGGCAGTGGCAGAGGCAGAGGCAGAGGCAGTGGCAGTGGCGTGAACGGCAGGCGGCCTTTGTCCTGCCGTTGCTGCCTGCCACTGATTCCAGTGCTTGGATTCCAAATGACGGCGCATTGAAGTGGTGGACAGGTTGCTCTTCTCAGAGCCCCTAATCAATTTCGAGAGGCAAATTGTGCAGACAACACTATATCTGTCCTCGGCGCATTCCTTGAAAAAACTCCACACCTTCGAGAAACGTGCCCTCGAGGTGGGAGTTTTTCGGGGCTGGGTACGAACTGGAACATCTTGGGAGATTCCGGGTGTGGCCTGGCTTCGCCTAAGCTGCTGACCTCTGCCTCTGCCTCTAGCTACCCTTTTTGGTGCTGCACCTGCCTCAACATCCACACTACTTTCCCCGCTTGACATCCCCCCTGTCCAGGTCGGGTCAGTGTCCTCATCATCCACCACTTCCTCTTCCAACTCCTGTCTCATCTCCTCCTCCCGCACAATGCGCCAGTCAACTGGATGCCCTGACGGCAACTGCGTCACATCATCGTCGATGAGGGTGGGTTGCTGGTCATCCACCACCAAATCGAACGGAGATGGAGGAGACTCTAGTGTTTGAGCATCTGGACACAGATGCTCCTCTGTTAGGTTCGTGGAATCGTGACGTGGAGAGGCAGGTTGAGGGACAATGAAAGGAGCGGAGAACAGCTCTGGGGAGCAGGGACAGTTTGGGTTATTGTTCTGTAAAGCTTCGGAATTTTGGGAGGAAGGAAGACAAGACTGTTGGGTAATAGGAGGAGAGGAGGCAGAGTCTGACTGGCTGCTGGACAATGTGCTGTAAGCGTTCTCTGACAGCCATTGCAAGACCTGTTCCTGGTTCTCGGGCCTACTAAGGTTTGTACCCTGCAGTTTAGTTAATGTGGCAAGCAACCCTGGCACTGTGGAGTGGCGCAATGCTTGCTGCCCCACAGGAGTAGGCACGGGACGCCCTGTGGCTTCACTGCTACCTTGCTCCCCAGAACCATTCCCCCGACCTCGCCCACGGCCTCGTCCACGTCCCTTTCCGGGAGCCTTGCGCATTTTGAATTCCTAGTTAGAAATTGGCACTGTATACCAGTAGTAAAAATTGTGGGTGCACGTAACCCCAATATATTCTTTGAATTCCCAGTCAGACACTGGCACTATATGGCAGTAGCAAGAAATGAGGGTATTTGTATTCCCAATATACTCTTTGAATTCCCAGTCAGACAATGGCACTGTATACCAGTAGTAAAAATTGTGGGTGCACGTAACCCCAATATATTCTTTGAATTCCCAGTCAGACAGTGGCACTATATGGCAGTAGCAAGAAATGAGGGTATTTGTATTCCCAATATATTCTTTGAATTCCCAGTCAGACAATGGCACTGTATACCAGTAGTAAAAATTGTGGGTGCACGTAACCCCAATATATTCTTTGAATTCCCAGTCAGACACTGGCACTATATGGCAGTAGCAAGAAATGAGGGTATTTGTATTCCCAATATATTCTTTGAATTCCCAGTCAGACAATGGCACTGTATACCAGTAGTAAAAATTGTGGGTGCACGTAACCCCAATATATTCTTTGAATTACCAGTCAGACACTGGCACTATATGGCAGTAGCAAGAAATGAGGGTATTTGTATTCCCAATATATTCTTTGAATTCCCAGTCAGACAATGGCACTGTATACCAGTAGTAAAAATTGTGGGTGCACGTAACCCCAATATATTCTTTGAATTCCCAGTCAGACACTGGCACTATATGGCAGTAGCAAGAAATGAGGGTATTTGTATTCCCAATATATTCTTTGAATTCCCAGTCAGACAATGGCACTGTATACCAGTAGTAAAAATTGTGGGTGCACGTAACCCCAATATATTCTTTGAATTCCCAGTCAGACACTGGCACTATATGGCAGTAGCAAGAAATGAGGGTATTTGTATTCCCAATATATTCTTTGAATTCCCAGTCAGACAATGGCACTGTATACCAGTAGTAAAAATTGTGGGTGCACGTAACCCCAATATATTCTTTGAATTCCCAGTCAGACACTGGCACTATATGGCAGTAGCAAGAAATGAGGGTATTTGTATTCCCAATATATTCTTTGAATTCCCAGTCAGACAATGGCACTGTATACCAGTAGTAAAAATTGTGGGTGCACGTAACCCCAATATATTCTTTGAATTCCCAGTCAGACACTGGCACTATATGGCAGTAGCAAGAAATGAGGGTATTTGTATTCCCAATATATTCTTTGAATTCCCAGTCAGACAATGGCACTGTATACCAGTAGTAAAAATTGTGGGTGCACGTAACCCCAATATATTCTTTGAATTCCCAGTCAGACACTGGCACTATATGGCAGTAGCAAGAAATGAGGGTATTTGTATTCCCAATATATTCTTTGAATTCCCAGTCAGACAATGGCACTGTATACCAGTAGTAAAAATTGTGGGTGCACGTAACCCCAATATATTCTTTGAATTCCCAGTCAGACACTGGCACTATATGGCAGTAGCAAGAAATGAGGGTATTTGTATTCCCAATATATTCTTTGAATTCCCAGTCAGACAATGGCACTGTATACCAGTAGTAAAAATTGTGGGTGCACGTAACCCCAATATATTCTTTGAATTCCCAGTCAGACACTGGCACTATATGGCAGTAGCAAGAAATGAGGGTATTTGTATTCCCAATATATTCTTTGAATTCCCAGTCAGACAATGGCACTGTATACCAGTAGTAAAAATTGTGGGTGCACGTAACCCCAATATATTCTTTGAATTCCCAGTCAGACACTGGCACTATATGGCAGTAGCAAGAAATGAGGGTATTTGTATTCCCAATATATTCTTTGAATTCCCAGTCAGACAATGGCACTGTATACCAGTAGTAAAAATTGTGGGTGCACGTAACCCCAATATATTCTTTGAATTACCAGTCAGACACTGGCACTATATGGCAGTAGCAAGAAATGAGGGTATTTGTATTCCCAATATATTCTTTGAATTCCCAGTCAGACAATGGCACTGTATACCAGTAGTAAAAATTGTGGGTGCACGTAACCCCAATATATTCTTTGAATTCCCAGTCAGACACTGGCACTATATGGCAGTAGCAAGAAATGAGGGTATTTGTATTCCCAATATATTCTTTGAATTCCCAGTCAGACAATGGCACTGTATACCAGTAGTAAAAATTGTGGGTGCACGTAACCCCAATATATTCTTTGAATTCCCAGTCAGACACTGGCACTATATGGCAGTAGCAAGAAATGAGGGTATTTGTATTCCCAATATATTCTTTGAATTCCCAGTCAGACAATGGCACTGTATACCAGTAGTAAAAATTGTGGGTGCACGTAACCCCAATATATTCTTTGAATTCCCAGTCAGACACTGGCACTATATGGCAGTAGCAAGAAATGAGGGTATTTGTATTCCCAATATATTCTTTGAATTCCCAGTCAGACAATGGCACTGTATACCAGTAGTAAAAATTGTGGGTGCACGTAACCCCAATATATTCTTTGAATTCCCAGTCAGACACTGGCACTATATGGCAGTAGCAAGAAATGAGGGTATTTGTATTCCCAATATATTCTTTGAATTCCCAGTCAGACAATGGCACTGTATACCAGTAGTAAAAATTGTGGGTGCACGTAACCCCAATATATTCTTTGAATTACCAGTCAGACACTGGCACTATATGGCAGTAGCAAGAAATGAGGGTATTTGTATTCCCAATATATTCTTTGAATTCCCAGTCAGACAATGGCACTGTATACCAGTAGTAAAAATTGTGGGTGCACGTAACCCCAATATATTCTTTGAATTCCCAGTCAGACACTGGCACTATATGGCAGTAGCAAGAAATGAGGGTATTTGTATTCCCAATATATTCTTTGAATTCCCAGTCAGACAATGGCACTGTATACCAGTAGTAAAAATTGTGGGTGCACGTAACCCCAATATATTCTTTGAATTCCCAGTCAGACACTGGCACTATATGGCAGTAGCAAGAAATGAGGGTATTTGTATTCCCAATATATTCTTTGAATTCCCAGTCAGACAATGGCACTGTATACCAGTAGTAAAAATTGTGGGTGCACGTAACCCCAATATATTCTTTGAATTCCCAGTCAGACACTGGCACTATATGGCAGTAGCAAGAAATGAGGGTATTTGTATTCCCAATATATTCTTTGAATTCCCAGTCAGACAATGGCACTGTATACCAGTAGTAAAAATTGTGGGTGCACGTAACCCCAATATATTCTTTGAATTCCCAGTCAGACACTGGCACTATATGGCAGTAGCAAGAAATGAGGGTATTTGTATTCCCAATATATTCTTTGAATTCCCAGTCAGACAATGGCACTGTATACCAGTAGTAAAAATTGTGGGTGCACGTAACCCCAATATATTCTTTGAATTACCAGTCAGACACTGGCACTATATGGCAGTAGCAAGAAATGAGGGTATTTGTATTCCCAATATATTCTTTGAATTCCCAGTCAGACAATGGCACTGTATACCAGTAGTAAAAATTGTGGGTGCACGTAACCCCAATATATTCTTTGAATTCCCAGTCAGACACTGGCACTATATGGCAGTAGCAAGAAATTAGGGTATTTGTATTCCCAATATATTCTTTGAATTCCCAGTCAGACAATGGCACTGTATACCAGTAGTAAAAATTGTGGGTGCACGTAACCCCAATATATTCTTTGAATTCCCAGTCAGACACTGGCACTATATGGCAGTAGCAAGAAATGAGGGTATTTGTATTCCCAATATATTCTTTGAATTCCCAGTCAGACAATGGCACTGTATACCAGTAGTAAAAATTGTGGGTGCACGTAACCCCAATATATTCTTTGAATTACCAGTCAGAAACTGGCACTATATGGCAGTAGCAAGAAATGAGGGTATTTGTATTCCCAATATATTCTTTGAATTCCCAGTCAAACAATGGCACTGTATACCAGTAGTAAAAATTGTGGGTGTATATAGCCCCAATTCTATTGCTAGGGGACTTGCAGGGTATTTCTGGGGTGAAGGTGGGGGGGCACACCGTTGGAACGGGTATCGGGGTATATATCGGGTATACGGGAATACACTGACAGTGTATTCCATTCAGGATCCTGGGAAAGCTGGGTTGCGGCGATTGAGCCCGTCAGTGCCACGTTACACTGACAAGCTTCTCCCTGGAATTTAGCTCTTACAAGAGCTGTTGGTTGTCTTCTCCTTCCTATCCTAGCCTGTCCCTGCCTACCCAGAATCTAAGCCCTAGCTAGCTGGACGGAAACCTCCGTCCTCGGTGAATTGCAAGCTCAGAATGACGCGAAGCTGGGCGTCGCTGTTCTTTTAAATTAGAGGTCACATGTTTTCGGCAGCCAATGGGTTTTGCCTACTTTTTTCAACGTCACCGGTGTCGTAGTTCCTGTCCCACCTACCCTGCGCTGTTATTGGAGCAAAAAAGGCGCCAGGGAAGGTGGGAGGGGAATCGAGTAATGGCGCACTTTACCACGCGGTGTTCGATTCGATTCGAACATGCCGAACAGCCTAATATCCGATCGAACATGAGTTCGATAGAACACTGTTCGCTCATCTCTAGTTTTTACCAGTAGTACATCATGCAGGTTCAACAAAAAGTTAGCCACCTGAACAGCGATGCATTAACCTTATTTCTTTCCCCTGCAATGAGGTCAGCTGGCAGCTACCTCATATGTGTCATTATTGCTTTCCTGTTGATCCATCATTGCTAGATAACTAGAGACATTAGATGGATTTTCAGAGAGACATATATTAGGAGCTTAATAAAGGAACACTAAACATAGAAAACGCACAAAAAAATGATTTCCTCCATTCCTTTTAGTGTATCATCGATTTTAGTTTTTGCGTGGTATTTTACAGTAATAAACATTCACACAGAAGAAAATCAAATTCTACGTTCCTATGAGTAAGGGATCTCAGGAGCAGATGATTTCATGATGCTCATATTAATTCACAATTGTACCTAAAAGGGTTTTACAAGGTTAGAAAAATGGTAATTCCACATGGGTTGAGTTGCAATGACACAAAAAGACCATGAACAAGAGATGCATTGTTTCTGCAAATAACCAGTTTATTCATGGCCAATTCCTTCTGCTATTGGTCAGGTATTAAAGTGGCTGCCCAAGATCCCAGGTACTTTGGATACCAATAACCTATTCACAGGATCGGACAGCAGTGCGTGACCAGATCCCACCCCGATCAGCTGATCAGGCTGCCAGAAACTATACATTGTATACATTCAGGAACATTACTGCACCTATTTCGAGAATGGGAGCAAAGCTTCAGTTCCCCAACACCACTGCTACAGTATATGGCAGATTCATTCACTTGTATAGAAGAGCTACTTCTGGCTGTACACACTGTATACAGTTTCCAATAGCTGGATCTTCAGATATTAAACCTCTACTGATCACATACTGATAACCAACCCTGTGGATAGATCATCAATATGCAAAACACTCAGGGTCTTGGACAATTCCTTTAAGTGGCATGTGCGACATTTTTGACAAAGAAATATAACTAAAGCCAGAAAAGTACATCTGCATTTTCTCAATCCTTTGGATAGCAATTCAGTAGCAAACAAAAGAGAAAAACTATAGTAAATTGAATTCAACAGATTTTTAATGAAAATGCTTTAATACAGTTGTACAATCACATCTTATATGGTGTATGAATATCATAACAGTAATAACAGTATTATAATAAAAGGTACACAATGACATCTGCTAAACTCAAAACTGATCAACACTTGTATTTTCTCAGATGACCTACATTCCCGATTAGATTTCTCATATTAGTAACAAGCAAGTCTTCTTGATCTGCTTTATTTTACTGGCTCCGCGACTTCTTACTGAAAAGGAAATGAAAATATTTAGACTCCCACCAATTATTCACATGATAGAAAGCACCATAAAACTCCATGAAGTGTCAGCAATGCAGGTGCAGAATATCTTCCCACAACAGGTGCTGCATCTTTATCACTTCTACAGTTTTAATTGCAATTCTTTACAGCATATTCATCCTAGACTGGAGGGGTAAAAGAAAAACATACACAAATTAAATAAAGGGAAACACATTAAAGTATAGGCTCATAATAACAAGTAGGCTTCGTATGTCTAGTGTATGCCTAGTCATATAACCAGCTCCAGTCTCATTGCCCCACATCACTGGATCGGCTGAGCTGCAGTGTAGTAGAAATGATAAGCTATTGAAAATGTTATACTTTTACACTGGTGGGGTCAGATAGTGAACTCTGTATTGTGTGGTATATAATGTGGACCCCGCTGACAATGAGAAGGTTCCTGTGATCCTCAATTTAGGGACTGCTGAATAGGGGTGTGGGGGTGATGTTTCTCATTCACTTATAGTGGTGTATGGGGACTTATTATTCCGGCAATACTCCATCAGTTACCCATCTGTAGCCAGAACTGTTTTGGAGTGTTTGCACCTCATCGGTACAGGGTAGGATTACTGGTTGAGATGCCTTGCGACAAGCAAAGATAGCTGACTACAGGGTTTGGCTATACTCTTCAGTCCAATAAAGCTGTATAGATCAGCAGCATGTAGCACAACCACTGAGCCATATAAATGGAGGGACTCAGGATCAGTAGAGCGCCTAGAAATCAAACACTTATGCCCTAGCCTGTGGATAGGTAATACGTCTTATAAGTGTTAATGCATTGATAATCCATACTGCATCGGATAGAAGGGAAAGGGGAGGGAAATAACACAGCCCACATACAGAGAAACTAAAATATTGTTAATATGAAAAAATATATCCGAGACCAGACTCAAGGATTTTGGAGAACAACAGTGGGTGCACGGACACTGTGGCTCTGTCGGCCCAGAACGATCCACGTGGAAAAAATCTTGGAAGTCCAGCAGCCGCAATAAAATAGTGGTTTCGCTATTGAATTCATTTAAAAAATACAAAAAGTAACAAAAAAAGAGATATTCCCCGCAAAGAATAAATGTAAAATTGCTTGGCGTCGGCTGACGCGTTTCAGAACAACAGTTCCTTAGTCATAGCCTGATTACCAAAAGACAAAGCAACACTTATATAGTGGAACACACTGCTCATGTTTCACATGTGATGATGATGTTAATGGAGGACCTACAAGGTCTCATGCACGAATGAACTTAAGACGGTGGATCCGTAAAAAAATGGTAAAAATGTTACTTTTTGTATTTTTTAAATGAATTAAATAAAGAAACCAACATCTTATTGCGGCTGCTGGACTTCCAATATTGTTTCCATTGATAACCCAGGCCCCATATAACACAGTTGCTTTATATTAATACATTAAGACAATGTTTCACCCTATTAAACTGGTACAGTAGGACTTAAAGTTTCTGATCCCAAGCTCTACCATCTAAGCCTATTATATTATTGCTTACTTGGAGCACCCCAGCTGTGTTTTACTATACTTCCCAGCCCTAAAGTTGAACACAATCTACTGCTCTCTATAAGCAGCCGTTTAATAGGTAGCTGCCAGTAGTTATTATCAATGAGATTGCTGACAAGTACTTTATCTTAGTTACAGCTAGGTTTCGTGAATACCTGAAATGCTGTTACTTTTATTAGCCAGCAGTATAAAAAGTTGTTTTAAGAGCCTCCTTGTACCTTAGATTTACTAGTGTAATAAATATGACATAGTATAAAAATACAATGAGATTCAATGGATGATAAAATGTTCACTCCGTAAACATTGTCCTGATATAATTGCCTCTAACTGGTGGAGATTATTAAATACAATAATGTTTATCTGTTGCTTTAAAATGCTAAAAGAAAATCTATCACTTGAATATGCTGTTGTGTTTATGGGCAGAGAATTACAGGAATAGAGCCACTCAACTATTAATCTAAAATTTTGCAGAGTTTGGCTAATCATGCTTAACAAAGAATGCAGAGAACTGGTATGAGTGTTGTATCTGCAAGGCAAGCGCTTACCTGTCTCTTTCACAAGTGAAGGATCATTGCTGAGTATCTGCAGGGCGGGGAGAGATAATATGTATCAATATATATATATATATATATATATATATATATATATATATATACTGCATATAATTGGAAATCTATGATATAGCTTCATTTAAAGGGGTATTCCCATAACTCTTGTTCTGCAGCCTGCAGGCTGTCTGCTCTCTTCACTTCCTGGATTTCTCGGCACATTGGTGGGCAGGGTTTCACTTGCTCTGCTATCTGCTATGTTTGCAGTCAGTAATGAGGGATTGGTTGTAAATGCATTACCACAGTATAAAGCTGATGTGGAAACTGATGTAGCAGAGCTGGATTTGAGTCAGCTTGCACTACATACAGAGGTAATGGACTCCTTATCTCAGCCCTTATCAGCCAAATTCAATTAAACCGGCTGATAAGTGGAAAAGCTGAAGATAGACAGCACAGTAAGGGCTCGTTCACTTCTGCGCCCGGTCTCCGTTCATGCACATTTCCGTTTCCTGCACAAAACTGAGCAGGAGACGGAAACCTGCAGGACTCTTTCAAACCCATTCATTTGTCCGGCCGTGAGCGCAGAAGACAGAAAGCTCAGAATGGACTCCGGGCGCTAGTGTGAACCTAGCATAATCCCGGAGCTCTCACCTCCCCCCTCCCCTATCTGAGGAGCTCCGTTGCTTGTAAGCCCCCCTCTCCCCCCCAGAGAGCAGGCAGCTATGTCACTTGGGAAATGAATGAGTAGATAAGCCCAGTGGCCATAGAAACGCAGTGTCAACAATGATGTGAATAAATTAAGATAGCGGCCAAACAAATTAGTTTTGATAAAGCAATGTATTTAGGAAAAGTCTTAAATCCACATAAACTAGCAGTATAGATAGCATGCTTTTCATGGGACAACCTCTTTAATATCTTTACAATCAATAGTTTAACAGAACCTCATTTATCATGATAAACACTTACTGTTCTCACTTATCTGGCTCAGTTGCTGCAGTCTCCTCCTTAGTTGTTTATTTTCTTTAACAATGTTTCTAATCTGTTCTAACACGACATGTTGAATTTCTTCCTGAAGACAAAAATAACACATAATCATAATATTGTAGGATTAATTCAAAAACAAGCATATCCACTAAATAAATCAGAAATGTTGGAGAGGTAGTGGTGCTGCCCTTAAAGAGGACCTTTCACCACCTGGGGCACATGTGGTTTTATATACCGCTAGAAAGCCGATGGGCTTTCACGTTATGTGTCCCCGGTGAAGAGCTATCAGTGCCTATACCGTAGCTCTTCACTGTCAGAAGGGCGTTTATGACAGTCAGTCAGGAAAGCCCTTCCTCACAGTAGCGTCTATAGCACTGTACTGTGTTCCTTACCGCCCAGCCATGACGCTGAGGAACTCCCCCCCCCCCGCTCAGTACTTGTCTATGGACGAGCACTATCAGGAGGGGAGGGGGCGTTCCTCACCACTCTCACAGTACAGCGCAATAGGCTGACTGTTAGAAGCGCCCTTTTGACGGTGAAGAGCTACCGTATCGGCACTGATAGCTCTTCATCTGGGGCACAGATCGTGAAAGCCGACAGTGCGCTGAATTCATGTGCTAAATTTATGTATTTGACCACCACAGACATCAGATATCACCTAATTTAATTGGATCTGCTAAAGGTCTGCAGATAAATTCCTTATGTGTATGATCATCTTACGATCAAAGGTTGGTAGAATAAATAAAGACATACTTACATCAAATTTAGTGCCTATTCCTACAACATGTCTGTGAAAAACAGGGTCAAAGCACACAAAGTTTTTTGGTGCTGATTTTGACACTGAATCCACTTCAAAATCAGCCTCCAAAAAAAGCCTCCCAATAGCGTTCTATTGGGAGGCTTTTTTTGGAAGCTGATTTTTAGGCGGATTCAACGTCAAATCGGTGCCCAAAAAAACTCTGTGTGCACTGACCCTTATCTATATAAGGCCTAAGGGCCACTTCACACGGCGTAAGCGCTTGGCTCATTCCAAGCCGTACACGCGAGCGCTTCTAAACACTTCCCATTCACTTCAATGGGAGTGCTCGTAAAGCCGGCTTTATGCACGCTCCCTTTGAAGTGAATGGGAAGTGTTTAGAAGCGCTCGCGTGTACGGCTCGGAATGAGCCGAGCGCTTACACCGTGTGAAGGGGCCCTAAGCTTCTTACCCTCGGTTCAGCTTATGCTCTCAAAATCAGCATTTCTGAGCCTCTGAAAACCCCTTTTAATTTATAAAGTTAAGAGACACAGTGAAAATGTTATAAAATTTTCCTGTACCTTTCTTAATTTGCTTTTTTTTCTATTCAGCTTAGAAGATACAGAATTCTGATCATTAGTATGAAGGTCACCTGCTGAGTAAAAAAAATGAATAAAACAAGTCAGTGAAGATTATGGCCCCTTACAGCCACTTGATGCTATAACGCTGTTATTTTTCATCTAGGTGTAAGTCTACACGGAATACAAATGCCTGCTGGAAAAATTAGATGTGTATTTGCAGTGGAGTTTCTGGGAGAAACCTGAGGCTGAGCCTTGAATATCTGTCTCAGTTTAGCAGTTAGCCTAGGTCTGAATGAAGATATACCATGTGGCCGCCAGTAGCAATTGTTCTGCTATATGAAATATGTTTCAATAATCCATTGAAAAAAGAGGAAGGGTAAATGTGAGCATTACTAAGTGTGGTATCCACAATGAAAATGGTAAACACACTTATATGACGCCCTACAGAGGCACTAGCAGTGGCCATTGAAGTTGATGACAGGATATTTCACTTGGTGTCATTGGCCGCTTTTGACCACCAGCTTGCACAGACTCTGTTTTTTCGCATTGTCTTTTTAAACAACTAAACAGCCCCCCAGACTGGACATTTTAGTTGTAAATGTTGACAGTGGGATCACTCCTATGAGCGATGAATAACACATAATGGACGTCTAAAGTGTAGGAACCACGTAGGGAGCTCTGTCATGTGCACATACTTCAGGATAGCTTTAATGCAAATGTGTTGCTAAAGCAATATCTACATACAATACATGCACTATAAAGATAATATGTTTACTTGGGGAACCTTTTTTCGAAAATAAGTTACATAAATCTAGGACTTGTGCAAATTGGGCAAGGAGTTGTGTAAGTCCAATTCATATCAACTGAACACTGTAGGAGTTATATAGGCAGTATAGCAAGTCTATGAGCAGGACATGGCCGGGCCCACAGACAGACAAGATGGGGTGACCTGAATGAAAAGGAGTTTTCTTGTGACTCTTGTGGTTCTATGGTATTAATCTTATATCTGTCAGGATTTACAACCGTCTTACATATATATATATATATATATATATATATATATATATATATATATATATATATACACACACACACACACACACACATCTATCTATCAGTCTATCTATATGTGTGTGTGATATATATATATATATATATATATATATATATATATATATATACAGAGAGAGAGAGAGAGGGCTGGTTAGATAATAATCCCTGTAATACACTCTGTATACTGCTACATACCCTGCGTCTGTATCTTTCCCAGTGGCCTCTCCTTAGCTGTACGCTCAGATATGACAGCATTCACATATGGGATCTCCGGGGAGCAGCTTCTCTTCTTCCTCAGGCCGGGGTGCGCCATGTTGTGTGTTGTGTCCCCGCACTCCGCTCCTCTGTCCCGCCTTTTCCCGTTCCTCTCCTCCCACTCGGAGAGGGTGACGCGCCGCAGCAGTATGACGGGCTGCAGCTTCTCCTGCTCCGCAGTCATGGCGGGCGGCTGTTCTCTTCATGGAGACTCCTCCTCGGCCGCGCCCTGTAGTCTGGTGTTTCCCCCCCACTGTATGAAGACTGAGGGGGATGAGAGGGAAGACGGTGGTCACCAGTGACAGGATATTATTATCTCCTCACACTTATGTATCTAATGCCTAAAGCTCTGTCATGGTAAACGCTTGTCCTCACCAGACACCTCAGTGACTTCTTGCTTCAGTTAACCCTTTAAGCACCTGCACAGTTTTGGAGCAGGAAAATATTTCTTTTTCTTTCCATTCCATTGGTTAAGGTTTTTGCAGATGCAGATTTTTTAATGCTACATAAAGAGTTAAAGGGATTTTCTGGGCAATTTTTTTTAATGTCTGTTAGATCTATTGATGGGTTAATAAATGCACCCATATACCTTACAACATGTTTTGAGTGATTTCTGGGTGTCTCCGAGCTCCTGGTATCTCCTGCATTTACATACTTTAGCTTCCTGCTATGTAACTTCTTTACTCCCCCCTCCTTCCTCACTCCCCCCTCTCACCTCACTCCCCCCCCCTTCCTCACCTCCCCTCCTTCCTCACCTCCCCTCCTTCCTCACTCCCCCCCTCCATCCTCACCTCCCCTCCATCTTCACTCTCACCTCACTCCCCCCTTCCTCACCTCCCCTCCTTCCTCACCTCCCCTACATCCTCACTCCCCCTCCTTCCTCACTCCCCCCTCCATGCTCACCCCCACCCTCCTCATTCTCTCCCTGGAAATGGACCTGGGAAGCATCAGAGCGAGAGCAGCCATGGATTGTGAGGCGAGTATTCCTTATTTTATTTTTTCATTCCTTGCTGAGAATTTTGGGAAAATATTTTTTACTCACTGGACAATCCCTTTAGAAACGTGTGTTTGTTTCTCTACAGATTATTTTAAATGCACATTAATTTATATATTTTTTTTTATCCTAAGGCCCCACATTGCAGAAATGCAGCTTTTTCTGTTGCAGATTTTGTTGCTTTTTTTTTTTTTTTTGGAGCCAAAGCCAAGAATGGCCACAAAAGGTATGAGAAATATATAGGAAGTTCTTATATTTCTACCTTTTGCTCAATCAGCTCCTGGCTTTGGATCAAAAAAAGGCAACAATATCTGCAACAACAAAAAATCTGCGTTTCTGCAACGTGGAGCTTTAGCCTAAGGCTAAGGTCCCACGGGCCGTATCTGCAGCACTAAAGCACTTTTGGAAGAACCGCTGCATGAACGCATTGCGGTTCTTTCCACAGAGCTTTTAAGAGAAAGTTCACAGAGTTTTCCTCTGCGGACTTTCTCTTAACATTATATCTACAGGAAAGCCACTGGTGTTTCTGTAGATACAGTATAATTGACATGCTGTGATTTGCAAAGCCGCAGCAGCTTTGCAAATCTCAGCGTGTCCACACTGTGATCTTTTCCACAAAGTGGGGATGGGATTCGCATGAATCCCATCCACTTTGCCTGCACTGTACAACGCCACGATTTTTCCCACAGCATCTCCGCTGCGGGCAAACCACGGCGTTTCCGATCCGTGGGGCCCCGGCCTTAAATGGTTTTTAACTATCCACAGGATAGCTCACTGGCTGTCCAACACCTGGACTCCAAACAGATCAGCTATTCCAAAAGTCTCCAGTTGCCAGAACTTGGTGCAGTGGACGCAGGGGTGAACCTTCCCCTTTCGCCGCCCGAGCTAACTGCAGAAAGCCGCCCCCCCCCCCCCGCCGGGAGGAGGGGGCGGATCGGGGGCGTGACCGGGTGGACCGGGGGCGTGGTCGAGTGAAGGGGCGGGGCTTAGCCCCGTTCGCCGGCAGAGAGTAGGCCCGGAGACTGCCTGCTCTCTGCCTGAGCGTGAGGGGAGGGTGCTGGAGCAGCGCTGCTCCAGTGGCCTCCCCAAACCACCGCTCCGTGGTTTGGGGTAGACATGTACTAATATGCCAACATAAGGATATGGAATGGATGGCTCCATGAACATGCAACGACTCTTGCATTTTTTGGGTATGTATGGTGGCAATATTCTGGTTAGTATTTGTGGGCATGTTACTTACCTGGGGTCAGTACATTTAGAGGTGTCTTCATACAATTTACCTTATCATTGAGCTGTTTAAACCTCATGGTTTGTTTGCCTGGTATATATTCATGTTCATGGAGCCATCCATTCCATATCCTTATGTTGGCATATTAGTACATGTAGTCTTGTCTACCCCTTTGTAATTTCCTGCATTATTTGTATGTGTCATGTTGTTATACTATTTTATGAGTATTCAATAAAAGTTATCTTTTATATTTTTGTACAATTGTGTGGTTGACTTGTTTTGTGGCTACGTGTATTCTTTACATGTGTATTATGCAAAAATGAGTGCGCGTTTACTCCGTGTGCAAGGCCCCATAGGCTCTATTCACATCTGTGTCGGATTCTATGTTCGAAATCTCTGGCGCAGATCTGTTTAAAATCACCCTACGAACAAGGATGGAAGCCTGACGGACACCATTAGGGTGCATTCACACTACAGAACGCCAGCGTGTATCACAGCCGTACACGCCGGCGTTACAGCAGGGCTGCCGGACACTTCCCATTCATTTCTATGGGAGCCGGCATTCGAGCGCTCCCCATAGAAATGAATGGAAAAAAGCAGTCCATTCATTTCTATGGGGAGCGCTCGCATGCCGGCTCCCATAGAAATGAATGGGAAGTGTCCGGCAGCCCTGCTGTAACGCCGGCGTGTACGGCTGTGATACACGCTGGCGTTCCGTAGTGTGAATGCACCCTAATAGTCAATGGAGTCTCTTTGGCTCCTTTTGTGTCTGTCACAAAACAGATTCTTCGGGTCCTCTAATGGAAACACAGATACAGGTGTGACCCTAACACAATACTTACGGCCAGCTGTAGTTTGCCTCAACAAAAGAGAATCTAGACAGTCAGCCCCGGGATCTTTAAAAAACCCTGATTATGGAAGTCACTTTTTCTATGTAAAGCCTCGTTCACATCAGCGTTGGTATTCCGTCCGGGGAGTCCGCATTAGAACCCCCCTGAACGGAATGCTGAACGCAACTGCAAGCGGTGTGCCAGTGAAAGCACACGGACCCCATAGATTATAATGGGGTCTGTGTGCTTGCCACAGATCTCCACAGGGATCATGTGGACAGGAAAGTAGTTCGCAATCTACTTTCTGCCCACATGATTCGTGCGGCAAGCACACAGACCCATTATAGTCTATGGGGTCTGTGTGCTTTTACTGCACACCGCTTCCAGTTACGTTCGACATTCCGTTCGGAGGCTCCCCATGCGGACTCCCCAAACGGAATACTAAACGCAGATGTGAACAAAGGGTAAGTCTATGACACGCTTCCATCTGATCTGTGCATTGGCAGGTTAGTCTTAAAATACTGTGAGCTTCTTAAAGAGGCGGCCTTTTGTACAGATTTATTGCGGTTCAACACAAGGCTGTAAAAGCTAGAGCTCCCACAAATGGGTCTTTCTATGCCCTACATGTATATAAGGAGATGAAGATAAGTCTCCTTAGTTAAGCCACCGTATGTATGGGACCATAGATGACCATACACAGAGTTCCCACCCAAAACAGATTGTCTACCCCTGTGTAGCAGTGTTTATTATCTGTTCTGAATTGCTATGTACTGTTGATGATGAAAAATGCACATTTCTGTGTTTCCTTGTTAGTTTCAACATGTGGAGGAAGAACACATTGAATGTGTTGTACCATTGGATGAGTAAGGGGACACGTATGAGCCCGTGCTAGCTGTGGTATGATGCTTGCTGTGATGAGGGCTTGTTATAAATGGGACAGCCTTTGCTGTAACTCAGGTAAGTCTGTTTGGTTGGTCAGTCCGTGCCATCCCGGAAACCCATTACTACATTACAAGGAACTGGAGGCCTAGTCCATGTCCACACTTGTGTGTCAGCTATAGTGACTGAAGTTGCTTGTGGAAAGTGTGCTTTATCCTATGTGTTGATGGATTATCTTGCTTATCTGCCATCATAATGAGAGTATCCTGACATGACTACACTACACCAACTGGTATGTGCAGGGATACTGGTCGGGGGGTCAGCAGCTGGCTGGGATATTATATGCATTTGGCAGCTTGGGGCTTTCACCGAGAGTGATGTAGGCCTTCCAGCAGTTACAGCACACTGAGCATTGTTTATCAATTTTTAGATTATATCGCATATATAAGCATTCCTTTTGACATTTCAGGGCTTCCAAATACTTCAGTATAACTAAAGCTATAGAGATATACATTTTAGGTATGTATCTGTATGTCAGACAGCTGGTACATTATAAAACATAGACCTGTCACACAGCATTTTTCATATGTTCACATCAGTGGCGTAACTACCACGGAGGCAGCAGAGGCAGCTGCCACAGGGCCCGGGACATCAGGGGCCCGGTGACAGCTGCTACCGCTGCTAACATTATTCTCGGAGGTCTTTTCGGACCCCCGAATATAATGATCGGGGCCCCCTGTTGGTGGAATACTTTCCACCAACAGGGGGCCCCGAAGCTGCAGCAACGGCTGACACATAGGAGCTGCAGGTCTGGCTCCTCTCAGCGCTTCAGGACGCTCCCCCTCTCTCCCCCCTCCCTTTCTCTGCCTGTCCTCTGCCCACCAATGAGAGGGCTGAGGAGAGCCCAGGAGGCGGGGCTTATCCCTGCCGAGCTCCTGCCGTCCTGCACTCAAGAGGAGAAGAAGAAGAAAGGAAGAAGGAAAATGAAACTAAAGAAAGAAAACAGGTAACAGGTACATACTGGGGTTACTATACTTATTAATATAAGGTACACAGGTACATACTGGGGTTACTATAGTTATTAATATCAGGTAACAGGTACATACTGGGGTTACTATACTTATTAATATCAAGTACAGAGGTACATACTGGGGTTACTATACTTCTTAATATCAGGTACACAGGTACATACTGGGGTTACTATACTTATTAATATCAGGTACACAGGTACACACTGGGGTTACTATACTTACTAATATCAGGCATTTGGGGTGATTACTTTTGTTTTAGTAACTCCATGTGCCTCATATTAATAGCAGTTAACCCCATCATGTCCCTCACATTAACCCCTGTGTGCCTCACCATAAGAGTTACTGATATGTGAGACATATGGGGGTAATAATAATGAAGATACTTTATTATTACCTCCCTGTCTCTCACATATCAGTAACTCTTATGGTGAGGCACACAGGGGTTAATGTGAGGGACATTATGGGGTTAACTGCTATTAATATGAGGCACATGGAGTTACTAAATTGTAATGCACATGACCAGATTTTCTATCTACAATTGTCCTGGTATAGCGGTCAGCAGGTGACGTGACAGTATTTGGTCCTGTAGGGGCCACTATGGGACATAATACTGTGTGCAGGGGCCACTATGGGGCATAATACTGTGTGCAGGGGACACTATGGGACATAATACTGTGTGCAGGGGCCACTATGGGACATAATACTGTGTGCAGGGGCCACTATGGGACATAATACTATGTGCAGGGGCCACTATGGGACATAATACTGTGTGCAGGGGCCACTATGGGACATAATACTGTGTGCTGGGGCTACTATGGGGTATAATACTGTGCGCTGGGGCCACTATGGAGCATAATACTGTGTGCAGGGGCCACTATGGAGCATAATACTGTGTGCAGGGGCCACTATGGGGTATAATACTGTGTGCAGGGGACACTATGGGACATAATACTGTGTGCTGGGGCTACTATGGGACATAATACTGTGTGCAGGGGCCACTATGGGGTATAATACTGTGCGCTGGGGCCACTATGGAGCATAATACTGTGTGCAGGGGCCACTATGGGGTATAATACTGTGTGCAGAGGCCACTATGGAGCATAATACTGTGTGCAGAGGCCACTATGGGGTATAATACTGTGTGCAGAGGCCACTATGGAGCATAATACTGTGCAGGGTCCACTATTGGTCATAATAGAACGTGCAGGAATGCGTAGAAGGGACTCGGTCGAGATCTTCGGTGTCGGGGGGGGGCCCCATGTCAAAAGTTCGCCACGGGGCCCCACCATTCCTAGTTACGCCACTGGTTCACATTATCTTTAAATTGTACAAAGTTATCGGCTACTATTTATGAAAGAAATGCAAAGGAAAACAAAAAACTGACTGCCATAAAGGGTATTTAGGAAGTATTCACAGCGAGATCAGAATGTATAAGGCTTCCATTTGTAGTCTGTTGCCATGGACACGCATAGATCTATGTAGGAGCTGTAGACACAGAACGGTGGGAGATTTTTATTAAAGAATATTAGCTGGCAAAAGTTACTTCATTTTTTATTTTGGCACCGGAACAATAAAATATTTTGATGAAATGGTGAAACGTGGACCTGCCCATCAGCGCAAGTGTGAAATACCATTTATCCTAATTTACGAAATGTCCTCTTTAATTCTTGAATAAACTGTGAACAGGGATTCCATTATGTATAGACGGCTGCAAAATATGTTGGTGCCACGTTATAGGGAATAAAAAGGTACTTCCACCACCACAGAAGACACCATAGAAAAGAGGTATCCTTGAAATGGATGTTCTAGTATTCACTAGATGGCAGTGTTTGCCACAACCTCTACTATATGACTTAACATGGCGATGCCGAAAGGGTTGAAGCCTGTGTAAGGTTCCTATGGAAACAAGCGAATGATCCTCTTAGGGATAAAATGAAAAACAATTGTGCAGCAGAAACACCGATTTGGCTTATAGATATTAATCTTTCTCAAATTTCCTTGTGCTTTTTTCACTTTGCCTTCTGGTATTGTATTCTTTCATTCTTTTATTGTGTTCAAATTTTAAATTATATAGTATATACAGTATGTATGTATATAGTATAACCACAAATAACACTATAGCACACTTCAGTCTCGCTTGGGACATCTTCGCACATGTTTGCTTACCACTACTTTGTGTCATGTATATTAAAGGGGTTGTCCCATCACAAGGATCCTATCTATACTGCTTGTTAATGTGGATTTAAGACTTTTCCTAAATACACTGCTTCAGCAAAAATGCTTTGTTTGTCCACTATCTTACTTTATTCACTTCATTGTTGACACTGCGTTTCTATGGCCCTTGGGATTATCTGCTCATTTCCCAAGTGACCTAGTTGCCTGCTCTCAGGGGGAGGGAGGAGGAGCTAAGTGCACGGGAGCGAGCCTGTGTATGTAGCTGTTCCTGTGTCTGCACCACACGTGTGACCTAGCTTCCTGCTCTCAGATAAAAGAGGGGGGAAATGAGTGCTGCTTTCTTATATAAAACAGTCTAAATCCTAGTGGGCTAAAGGACCTGGCCCCTCTGCTGCTCACTAGGATTTAGCTTTCTTATATAGAGCAGGCTAAAAGCTAGTGGGCAGAAGGACCTGGTCCCTCAGCCCACTAGGATTTAGCCGACTCTATATAGAACAAGCTAAATCCAAGAGTTATAGGACCTTTGATGACATCACAGGCCCTTCAGTCGTCCCATAGGTTCATGCTATGTGGTAGGAGGAGCTACATGCTAATTTGGGGCTGAGCTAAACTGGAGGACAGTGTGGCTTTGCATATGAAACCCCGCCCACCAATTGACATTGAAAACCAGGAAGAAAGAAGTCTTTACAGCAGCTAAGACTGGTGAGCAAGGGACATGGGAATACCCTTTTAATATCCATATCCTGCCATGTCAAATTTCAACTTTCACATTTTTTCTTTTTCCTTTCTGTCCTCCGAGATTTTAATTACATAAAAAATTTTTGTTGGAGGGTAACAGAAAAATGCAATTTGGGCATTTTGATTTTTTTCTTTTCTCCACTATGTAAGAGATGCATTAATTTGCTTTGCAGAAAAGCAAAAATTGTGACTTGTGTAAACTCTGTGCTGTATCCAAAAAGAGCGTGGTGACAGTGTTATCATTACTTAAAGGGGCTCTATCAGCAAAATCATGCTGATAGAGCCCCACATATGCGTGCATAGCCTTTAAAAAGGCTATTCAGGCACTGTAAAAGTTAAATTAAACTACCCCCCCCCGTTTTAAAATAATAACTTAAAAAAGAATGTTCTCTACTTACGGAACGTGCACCCTGGGCGGGCATTCAGGGTGCGCCGTCTTCTTCTTCCCCGCCTCTTCTTCCTCTGACGTCTTCGGGTCCCGTCCTTCTCTGGCGCTTGCTCGCGGACACTGATAAAAAAAAATAGCCCGGGCGCATGCGCAGTAGCCGTAGTAGAAGCCGCGTGCTACTGCGCATGCGCCCGGGCTATTTTTTTTTTATCAGCGTCCGCGAGCAAGCGCCGGAGAAGGACGGGACCCGAAGACGTCAGAGGAAGAAGAGGCGGGAAGAAGAAGACGGCGCACCCTGAATGCCCGCCCAGGGTGCATGTTCTGTAAGTAGAGAACATTCTTTTTTAAGTTATAATTTTAAAACGGGGGGGGTAGTTTAATTTAACTTTTACGGTGCCTGAATAGCCTTTTTAACCCCTTCCCGACATGCGCCGTAATAGTATGGCGCATGTCGGGTCTGTAATGTCGGGAGCCGGGCGGCCGCCATAGCCGCCGGGTGTCTACTGCTTTAAGCAGTAGACAACCGGCTTTAATGCCTCCGATCGGTCCCCGGACCGATTGGAGGCATTAACCCCTCCGGCGCTGCGATCAAAGGCTCCGGAGGCGCCATTTTCCCGGCGGCGCATGGGCACCGCCATTTTGGCCGGGATCGCCGGCTCCTGGAGCATGCTCCAGGGCTGACGTCCCGTTGCCATGACAGCCGGGAGCCTTGTACAGGCTCCCAGGCTTGTCTGCAAATCCTCTCTTTTGCAGGCTGGTCTATGCAGCCTGCAAAAGAAAGGATGCTTTTTTGCAATGCATTAGCATTGTAATGCATTGCATTAGTGATCAGACCCCCTGGGATTCAACACCCCTAGGGGGTCTAATAAATGCAAAAAAAAAAATAAAAAAAAAGTTAAAAAAAATATAAAAAAATATAAAAAGAATTAAAAGTTCAAATCACCCCCCTTTCCCTAGAACACATATAAAAGTAGTTAAAAACTGTGAAACATATACATGTTAGGTATCTCCGCGTCCGAAATCGCCCACTCTACAAATCTATAAAAATATTTTTCCTGTTCGGTAAACGCCGTAGCGTGAAAAATCGTCGAAAGTGCCAAACCGCCGTTTTTTCACTGTTTTGATTCTGATAAAAATTTGAATAAAAAGTGATCAAAGCAATAACATTTCCCGAAAATGGTAGAACTAAAAAGTACACCCGGCCCCGCAAAAAAAGACGCCCTATGCATCCCCGCACACTTACGTATAAAAAAGTTACGGCTGTCGGAATATGGCGACTTTTAGAAAAAAAAATTTTTAACACAGTTTTGGAATTTTTTTTAGGGGTCAAAATGTAAATAAAACCATATAAATTTGGCATCCCTGGAACCATACCGAAACACAGAATACAGGGGACATGTCATTTTGGCTGCACAGTGAACGCCGTAAAACCAAAGCCCGTAAGAAAGTCGCAGAAATGCATTTTTTCTTCAAATCCACCCCATTCTGAATTTTTTTCCTGCTTCCCAGTACATTATATAGAATAATTAATGGTAGCATCATGAAGAAAAATTTGTCCCGCAAAAATTAAGACCTCATATGGCTCTGGGAGCGGAGAAATAAAAAAGTTATGGGGTTTTGAAGGAGGGGAGTCAAAAACGAAAAACGAAAATCAAAAAATGCCATCGGCGGGAAGGGGTTAAAGGCTATGCACGCATATGTGGGGCTCTATCAGCATGATTTTGCTGATAGAGCCCCTTTAAGATAGGAATCTGGCATAAATGATGCAGGAAATGTATGCCAGTCTTCATAAATCTGCCCCACTGATTCTTTCTCATAAGAATTAAACCTTCTCAAGCTGAAGCAGATGTTCATAGCCACCATAGTGTATACCTGTGTTCTCCAGTCCACATTAGTGCTTTTTTTGCAGAGTAACTAGAAAGTGTGCACTATTTGGCTGCGGGTATGTATCATTATTGTTATGCTACCCCAGTGCCATGCCGCTCTCCCCCTCTTCATCTGCCCCAGTGTCATGCCGTTCTCCCCCCCCCCTTCATTTGCCACAGTGTCATGCTGTTCTCCCCCCTTCGTCTGCCCCAGTGTCATGCCATTCTCCCCCCCTTCATCTGGCCCAGTGTCATGCTGTTCTCCCCCCCCTTCATCTGCCCCAGTGTCATGCCGTTCTCCCCCCCTTCATCTGCCCCAGTGTCATGCCGTTCCCCCCCTTCATCTGCCCTAGTGTCATGCCTTTCTCCCGCCCCCTTCATCTGCCCAGTGTCATGCCGTTCTCCCCCCTCCCCCTTCATCTGCCCCCAGTTTCATGGGCCCCCTACATTATGTTCCACTTTAATGTTTAACACAAAAAAAACACACTCACCTTCCCTCACCCACCACTCTCTCAGCAGTCTCATTCATACACATATTGTAGGCGCGATGTGACGTCATCACATCGCGGCTACAAATGTTGGAGCGCAGCGTTGAAGCAGGAGCTGAGCTGTGACAGCTCCTGGTATTCAGCTCATCAGTTGAAATCGGGACATACCTCCCGCCGACCGGGACCATTTTGTTAGGTCCGGGCCGTGCTGTGGGGCCCCGCTGGGCGCGGGCCCCAGGGTGGTTGCCCAGCTTGCCCAGCCCTGGATCCGCCCCTGCACAGATGTGAACAAGGCTTTTCTCGAGATTACAGCATACTCCGGCTGAACTGCTCCCAGGTGTGGACTCTTGGTTGTGATGCCATCACAGATCCTTCAGGGTAAGTTCACTTGGGGTTTTTTGGTCCGGAACTTGATTATGGATAAGATTTTTTCCAGGGGTATCAAGGCCCTGATTATGAATCATTTTTACCAAAAGATGTGACTATGAAATAGTTAAATTTATCTGATGTCTGACTGCTGGTTCAGTTGCACAATGTTGATTAATTTTAGAAATGCCATTCTGATTTTGCAATAGGAATACTTCTAGAAATTAATTTTATCAGCATGTCAGTTTACTGCATACTCCAGTCAATAGATCACATACATATTCATGAAAAGTAAAAAAAAAGATACTGAGAAAAACTGCAGTTATATAACGGTACAATCACACAATGACATAGATGTACTAATCTTTTCTGATGGTCTGAAAATACCCCAGATTTAGCACAGTGGCTGATGCTGGATGATAAATTGGTGTATGTATAGATTGTCTGGTCTTAGCTTATAATATCTAAGTTTATGCTGTTGCCATTCAGTTCTCTTGGAGAACCCATTTAAAGGGGCTCTATCATTGGGAAAAGTCATTTTTAACTAAGCAAATACATGCATAGCCTTTAGAAAGGCTATTCCAGAACTACCTTTTGTTTGCAAATCGCCTCAGTAGTTTTTGAATGAGCCTGTTTTATTCATATGCTAACTAGCCTCTCAGTGCACCCATCGTGAACCCTCTGCCTATTCTTTCCTATGTACAGTACAGACCAAAAGTTTGGTTTTCTGTATTTTCATGACTATGAAAATTGTAGATTCACACTGAAGGTATCAAAACTATGAATTAACACATGTGGAAACAAAAAAGTTTGAAAAAACTGAAAATATGTCTTATATTCTAGGTTCTTCAACGTAGCCACCTTATTCTTTGATTCCTGCTTTGCACACTCTTGGCATTCTCTCGATGAGCTTCAAGAGGTAGTCACCTGGAATGGTCTTCCAACAGTCTTGAAGGAGTGGGAACTGAGATGCTTAGCACTTGTTGGCCCTTTTGCCTTCACTCTGCGGTCCAACTCACCCCAAACCATCTCAATTGGGTTCAGGTCTGGTGACTGTGGAGGCCAGATCATCTGGTGTAGCACCCCATCACTCTCTTTCTTGGTCAAATAGCCCTTTCAAAGTCTGGAGGTGTGTTTGGGGTCATTGTCCTGTTGAAAAATAAATGATGGTCCACCTAAACGCAAAGCAGATGGAATAGCATGCCGCTGCAAGATGCTGTGGTAGCCATGCTGGTTCAGTATAAATCCCCAACAGTGTCACCAGCAAAGCAACCCCACACCATCACACCTCCTCCTCCATGCTTCACGGTGGGAACCAGGCATGTAGAGTCCATCCGTTCACCTTTTCTGCGTCGCCGCACAAAGACACGGTGGTTGGAACCAAAGATCTCAAATTTGGACTCATCAGACCAAAGCACAGATTTCCACCGGTCTAATGTCCATTCCTTGTGTTCTTTAGCCCAAACAAGTCTCTTCTGCTTGTTGCCTGTCCTTAGCAGTTGTTTACTAGCAGCTATTTTACCATGAAGGCCTGCTGCACAAAGTCTCCTCTTAACAGTTGTTGTAGAGATGTGTCTGCTACTAGAACTCTGTGTGGCATTGACCTGGTCTCTAATCTGAGCTGCTGTTAACCTGCGATGTCTGAGGCTCGTGACTCGGATGAACTTATCCTCTGCAGCAGAGGTGACTCTTGGTCTTCTTTCCTGCGGCAGTCCTCATGTGAGCCAGCTTCTTTGTAGCGCTTGATGGTTTTTGCAACTACACTTGGGGACACTTTCAAAGTTTTCCCAATTTTTCAGACTGACTGACCTTCATTTCTTAAAGTAACGATGGCCACTCGTTTTTCTTTACTTAGCTGATTTTTTCTTGCCATAATACAAATTCTAACAGTCTATTCAGTAGGTCTATCAGCTGTGCATCCACCTGACTTCTGCACAACACAACTGATGGTCCCAACCCCATTTATAAGGCAAGAAATCCCACTTGTTAAACCTGACAGGGCACACCTGTGAAGTGAAAATCATTTCCGGTGACTACCTCTTGAAGCTCTTCAAGAGAATACCAAGAGTGTGCAAAGCAGGAATCAAAGCAAAAGGTGGCTACTTTGAAGAACCTAGAATATAAGACATATTTTCAGTTGTTTCACATTTATTTGTTAAGTATATAATTACTCATGTGTTCATTCATAGTTTTGATGCCTTCAGTGTGAATCTACAATGTTCATAGTCATGAAAATACAGAAAACTCTTTGAATGAGAAGGTGTGTGTAAACTTTTGGTCTGTACTGTATGTGTTCAGCACAGGCTGCTGCTGCTGACTCAGCTTCCTGTTTACACACACAGTTAGGAACTAATAGAAGAGAGGAGGCTGCTGGGAACTTCCTGTGCTGGCTGGAATCTAATTAGCATATGAATAAAAATGGGCTCATCAAAAACCACTGAGGCAATTTACATACAAAAGGTAGGTATGAAATAGCCTTTCTAAAGCCTATGCATGTATGTGATTAGTTAAAAATGACTTTTCCCAATAATAGAGCCCCTTTAAGGCTAAGGCACTACATTGCGGAAAAGCACCTTTTTTTTGTTTCAGATTTTGCTGTGTTTTTTGAGTATGGACTGAGAAGAAGGGAAAATATAAACATTTTAAAAAGCACTATCTTTATATTTGCCATTCATTTTATAGTCAACCTTGGCTTTAGTTAAAAAACAACAACAATAAAACTGTTTCCACAAATTGGGGCCTGAGCCTAAAACTTTTTTCCAGGTGTTTAAATATATACTTTATAGAGCTGAAAATTGGGCCATAACATAACAAAATGTTTCTCACCTTCGCCCAGTACTAGGATTATGACAGTGCCCAGGTTCCTCCACTTCTCTCCCACCACAGAAGAAGTGCCACCCACTCATTCAGTCACTGGCCAGAGCTGTGACCCACCTCAGGCAGCATTTGTTGAACAGTCATCCCCAAGATTTTCCTGCCTCAGATGGATCAAGGATCCAGGCAGTGTTAGAAGCAGCACATTGGACACCAAAACGTGAAGATCAACGAGACCCAGGCAGCATGGAACTAGAGCTGTAGGGGTTCAGGGAGAGGTAAACAGAGGTTTGTTATGCTTAGGGTCCCACTGTTCAACACTTTTAAGTATATTTTTATCAACTTGGGAAACCCCTTTAAAGATATTTAGTCTTGTTGAATGCCAAGAACCAGTAGTATTCTTTTAACAGTATCCAGGAAACAAAATCATATACATATAATAAAAGCAATGCAGAAAATTCTTGCATTGGTTGTCTGTTACAATATATTCAATAAAGTATGAGTATATATAATGAATATGATTCACAAACACAGCAACAATGTACAGTAATAAGCACTGAGGGACACCACTGCCGGGTCAGTCACAATATTACTACTACACTGTGGCCGGCACCATACACATCAACACGCAGCTGGCACCCGGGCACATGTCATATTTGAAACATGGAGCTCTGTCAGGAAGTCTAAAACTCGCTAGGGCTGGAAGGGGTTAAACTAAATTTGCATCCATGTGAAGTCAGTATTAGAAAGCATCTGACCTTGTTGCATTCATAGACTGTGGCCACAAAACATTGAGCCAGTGGGATATAAAAGCTATGTGTGCTCCCTGCCTAGAATTGTGGCTCCATGTACCTTTTCTCACATAGACATTTACAAGGAGAGGCCTACATGTCAATATCAAGCAGGAACAGCTTTCTAAGGGGACGTTCACACTACCATCTGTGTCCGACAGGTAGTGTCCACTCCTAGTGTCCGTTCAAAATCTGGCACGGACATTAGGAGCGGACACTAGCTGTGTCCGTGACACTTGTCATTCATTTAAATGGTGATCTGGTGCGTTCTTTTGCACTCCGTGCCCTTCCTTCACTGTCCGCTTGTAAAGATGTCCGACTTTTCAAGCGGACAGAAAAAACCTACATGTCAGGTTTTTCTGTCCGCTTGAAAAGTCGGACATCTTTACATGCGGACAGTGAAGGAAGGGCACGGAGTGCAAAAGAACACACCCGATTTCCATTTAAATGAATGACAAGTGTCACAAACACAGCTAGTGTCCGCTCCTAATGTCCGTGCCAGATTTTGAACGGACACTAGGAGCGGACACTACCTGTCGGACACTGATGGTAGTGTGAACGCCCCCTAAGTATAATAATGGCAGCTAGGTAATCTCCCTCGAGTTTGTGTGCATGTCATCAGTTAGTGAAATTCGGTGGATTCCACTAAGAAGCATGGCAGCAACTGCACTGTCAGTAACTTGACCAGATACGAGTCAGAGTTGTAGATGACTGGACGCATATTGCTGTTTACTGAACATACACTCCAGCTGATGACTGTCATTGGCGTGGAGAAAGAGGAGGAGCAGCAGACAGAAATGATAGTAATAATGACGATGACCATATGCTAGCTGTGGCTGTGGCCTGATTACAAAGAAGATCAAAAGGAGAAGAAATAAAGCAGTCTTACTCAATTGGTGCCACTGCCAATTCTAATTTGGCAATTGAGCAGGTGAAGCAATTTCATGTAAGTACGGAGAAACTTACTTTCTACATGTGTGCCATGGCTTATTGTCTGCTTGCAGATCTTGCACACTGCCATCAAACTGTCATTTCACAATGTACATAAAAAAATTCCCATATGGGAGATGACTGCATACAGTTGCTGCTGCCAAAGCCAACTGTAGTGGAAACATGTCTACCAGTGCCACCACCACGTGAGCTTGCCTTATACCTATCCCAGACAGGTTTTTTGGATGTTGGAACTGCACATTGGATAGAATTTTTACTATTTCAGTTGCCGCCCCCCTCTTGCTCTGATATCACCCTGAACCCCTCAGCAGACAGATTTTTGTAAATAATCAGGTGTTCTCACCCTTTATTGAGTGAGCAAAAAAATATTCATTTGCTAATGAGCTTCCAGCCAGCACAGGAAGTTCCCAGCAGCACTCGTCTCTCCTATTATCTCCTATGCATGTGTGCAAACAGGAAGCTGAGTCATCAGCAGCAGAAGCAGCCTCCCATAGGAAACTATAGGAGAGGAGTGCATGATGTATCGTGCACCAGTCTAATTAGCATATGAATAAAAACGGACTTATTCAGAAACCACTGAGGCAATTTACATACTAAAAGTAGGTGTGAAATAGCCTTTCTAAAGCCTATGTAAGGATGTGATTAGTTAAAAATGACTTTTCCCAGTGATAGAGCCCCTTTAAGAAACAGACAAAAGTTTCCTTATGCCTTTATCAGACAAAAGAAAAAGCCCAGCATGTTGCTTTTTTCTTTCCATCAAAAAAAACTGAAAGCTAACGGAGGGGGAATTCAGATTTTTTTGTAAAGCTGCTGTCAGTGAGTACTGACAGAAAGGAAAAATGTTAGTTTTGCATCCATCCTTCTGACAGTCTTACAGTCCATTGTTTTGATTCTCTCATGGATGAAAACATTGGATAATACAACCATAGTGTGAAACGGCATTAGTGTTTGTGTAATGTAATTTGTGCAGCTTTTTCATTCCAGTATTATCCGTTGCTTTCCATATTGGAATATGAGACAATTTCAGTTTTTCTGATGGAGACATTCATTACAATAATAACAAGGCCGTAAATGATAAGAGTTCTCACAGCTAAAATGATGCCCCATTCACTATGTTTGAATACCCTATTGTGCTTTAATGCAAGTGACTGGCAATTGGTTAATAAGTACCCTCTCAATAACAAACAGCTAAAATGCCAGCGCTACCAGCTGCGCCTCGATTTTGGCATTTTTACAGAAAGAAGTTGTGCCTGTCAAGTATGAACTTATTCTTACCATTTTGATATATACTGTAAGTTTTGATCCTAGTTAGAAAAAGTTAGAAATGTCCAATTATTTGGTAGCGTAAGGGGGTCAATACCTGGTCCACTGTGTGCAAAAACTGTATTTTAGTATGATTTCTTAAAAAAAAAAAACTGTTTGGTACTCTCAGCGATTGTACGTATATAGGACATTACAACTTTAAAGTCCTTCTTTAAAAATATTTTTTTTTACATTTAAATTGGCCCACATTTGTGTCCTGCTTAGTTTTTCAATATACTGTTATAATAGACAGAGAGTTCTCCAAATCTACATGTACATAAACATAGCCTATAACTTGCCTACAACTACTACTATAAGGAAATTAGGGTCTAAACTACTTACTGATATGCTGTATATATATAAATATATATCTATCGCTAATCTGACTATATCTGTTGCCCGGTGCTGCAGTAACATTAAAGTCAAACACCTGTGATTTATCGCTGATCCTATAGGAGTGATAAGCATCTCTATGCTGAAGTTACTGTCCAGGAGTTACACTGTGATAAGGGAAGCTTTTAGGACTATTATTAGAGATGAGCGAACAGTAAAATGTTCGAGATTCGATATTCATTTTGAGTAGCCCCTCAATATTCGACTACTTGAATCGAATATTGAACCCTATTATAGTCTATGGGGGGAAAATACTCGTTTCAGGGGTAGGCAACATTCGATCAAATTATGCTTACCAAGTCCACGAGTGAGGGTCGGGCTGGATCCTCCGAGAAGTCTTCTCCGTGCAGCGTCCCTGTGGCGTCTTCCGGCTCTGAATTCACTCTGCCAGGCATCGGGCCTGGGCAGAGCCGACTGCGCATGTCCGTACTACAAGCGGGCATGCGCAGTTGGCTCTGCCCAGGCACGAGGCCTGGCAGGGTGAACTCAGAGCCAAAAGACGCCACGGGGAAGCTGCACGGAGAAGACTTCTAAAGGTAGGAGAAGAACCAGCGTTGATTGGCCGACTGTATAGTATTCAGCCAATCAATGCTGGTTCTGCATCGAACTTTTCCATTCGAATAGCGAGTGGTACTCGATCGAGTACGAGTATTTCGAATACCGTAGTATTCGATCGAATACCTACTCAATCGAGTACTACTCGCTCATCTCTAACTATTATCATCATTTTTATCACACTGCTCAACTCTGACACAGTTGAACACAAGCTATCAGTGCAGTTAGTTTTGATGCCTGATATGCTAACTATGCCAAGTGGATGTTAGGTACAACTCATCTAGCTGCTACTTACAGAAGTACTCCGATGACTCTGCTATACTAGGCCTCATCACAGATTGGGACGACAGGGAGTACAGAGACTAAAACCAGGACTTTGTGGAGTGGTGTCAGCAGAACCACCTCAGGATTAAGGCCGGGAAGACCAAGGAGATGGTGGTGAACTTTAGTAAGCAGAGATGTGCTCCAAAACTCGGTGGACATCCAGGGGACTGGCTTTGAGATAGTAAAGTCCTCTAAGTATCTGGGTGTGCTCCTCAATAATAAGCTGGATTGCCAGATCACCTGGAGGAGCTTCACAGAAAGGGCCACAGCAGGCTCTACCTTCTCAGGAGGCTGAGGGCATTTGGAGTCCAGGGGCTACTTCTTATGGTCTTTTTCAACTCTGTAGTAGCAACAGCCATCTTCTTCAGAGTGGCCTGCTTTGAGAGCAGTATATCAACCAGGGATAGAAATAGACTTGACAGGCTGGTTAGAAGGACCAGCTCAGTCCTGGGGAGCCTCCTGGACCCAGTGCAGGTGGTGGGTGACAGAAGGATACTGTCCGCGGTGAGCTCCATGCTGGAGAATAACTCCTATCCCATGTATGAGACTGTGATAGCACTGGGCAGTACTGTCAGTGACCGACTGCTTCACCCTAAGTGTGAGATAGAGCGCTATCCTCTTCCTGGCGCCCTTAGTAGCTGCCTCAATACAGGGCTCCAAGCTGGGAGCAACCTTTATCTTTCCTTTCTTTTCCTTTCTCACTCTTTTTCTCTGTATCTTCAAAAATCCGGTAACCAAGAAACTAGCACTATGAATTGGCAACTATAAATCGAATGGAAGACCCTGTGGAGTTGTTTGTTCCTTTTGTTTCTATTGTAAAGCATGGACTCAAGACCTGGTTCAGCTGGTTTCCTGTATCTACACATGTGCCTATTACCATACCCCAGAGCTAGGACAGCATGTCTCACCATGCGGCATGGAAGAGAAACCTACATGGAAGTGTGGACTTCTTCGTTCAAGGAGATGATTTTTGGAGTCTATTGCTGATGTGTGAAGATGCTACAGCTGACTGGTATTTCTTTCTATTACTGTGGACACGTGGGACTCTGCTACAGCCTGGAAACCTACCATCACCCACCTACCCCAGGAGTTATGGAAGCTTGGCAAGAGAGCAGCACCATGTTTACCTGGATGGCTTCAGACTTCTTTGGGGAAGTAGAACACAGTGGTAAGGAGGAAGGAGGAGGAGGGCTTGTGATGAAGGACATTTGGGGCATTTTTTTGTGGTTAATGGACAATAGTGCTGATGCAAGATACCGAACTATCAGCTGTGAGCAGGAGATCTCACCACCTACCAAAGGAACTGCCACATGTTATCATGATAGCTGCATATGTCCCCCACCTCTGCAAAAAATGTTTTTCTGCCTGTTATATCTACATGCTGTGACCCCCCTCCTCGTGTCCTCCAACCACATTCGGCTGTATTATTAACATCACTCCGCACAGAGAACTAAATGATCCTGCAGTGTGTCTGTGTTTCTTTCGTTTTAGTTGCTATGATTCCTAGGATTTCTCTGCCATGAGCTTCTATGTGTTTCTCTCTTGTTATATACTGCTGTACCATCTATGAAACTGTATCACTGACATTTCCCCATTGTGGGACTATTAAAGGAATATCTTATCTTATCTTATCAGAGGTCCTTCTCCCAACCGCACAAAGAACTAAATGATCCTGAAGTTTTTTTTTTTCTTGTTATGACTCCTAGTATCTTTTTTTCTTTATCTTCCATTCTGAGCTTGTATGTGTTTTTTCATGTATTATTATTCTGTTACCTATGCTGCTGTAACACACTGAATTTCCCCATGGAGGGACTGTGAAAGGATTATCTTAGCAGGAAGGAGCAGGCGTAGGAGATGATTCTGAGCTCCTACACTGTCCTGCCTCTAATTGGAGCTCTGAGTTACACCCCCTTGCCTACTCCTGCCTGACACCATCTATTTGACATTAGAGGCATTAGTTAACATATCTTGCACCAAAACTACCTGCACTGCTCAGAAATAGTGGAAGCTAGAGAAAAAAATTGTGCTGGAATGAGTGGAGAAGTGCCTATTAAAGGATGAAAAGTGCTCAGTTAGTGAAGATGCTGAAAGGTCCTCTTTAAATGAGTTCCCCCATAAGTCACATTCCCAATCCACAGGACAGGGGATACATTTCTGATACTCTGGGGCCCTCATTCATCACATCAAAGGAGTCAATCTATGGCAGCCCAATAGAAGTTAATGGAATAGTGGCCATGCATGTACACCACCACTACATTTACAAAGAGTAGTCAGAGTAACATGCAGTCCCTGCTCTCCTGATCTCTGAAGGTCCAAGAAGTTAGACTGCTATTGACAAGTGTATACAGGGCAAAAACCTCTTTATTCAGAATATGGTACAATGCATTTAATCCCTATTTTTCTTACAACTTATAATGATACATAAAAAGAAAAATGTTTGTGATCTGTTGACAATGTAGTGGCCAAAATTGTATCAGTGTTGCACCACTTCCCTGTCGAGGAATTTTCTGTCATGTGATTCTGCATAGTGGGCTCATGAAATAAGTCGTTTCATAGAGCGTCTATACATAAGTGTAAAAATATGTGGTCAAAGGTTCATTGCACTGGAAAACTTTGTGAATGGGGGGCTTTCTTCCAACTGTTAGCATGCTTTAATGTGGTCACATTTCCATAAAGGACTGACTTCTTGTAAGTAATGTGTTTTCTTAAAGTGTCCTATCCTTTCACAAGACATTTCCATACAAAGTATAAATAATGATAAAGCCTTGCAGAAATAGTCCTATATAATACCATGTAATAAGACTCAATGAATGGAGATTGGTCTAATGGTATAATGTGGTAGAGGGGAAAAAATCATTCTATGCAAGGTTCTACTGGCATTACTATGCATTGTTTATGTAACCCTATAAGGGCTAGTTCACACGTGAACTGCCCGCGCGGGTTTTGACACAGAGCGAGCCGCGTCTCTCTCTTGTCAAAAACCCGCCCGCCGCGACCATCGCTGTCGCGGCTTAACCCTCTGCTGTCGGCTCAAATGAATGAGCCGACATAGGAGGGAGCTGCCGGGGGCGGAAGCCGCGCGGCTGAGACTGCGCGGCTTCCGCCTGAAGAAAGGACATGTCCTTTCTTTTCTCCGCTAGCAGCAGCTCGCCGCTAGCGGAGAACAGAAGCCCGGCGGTCTCCATAGACCACCATTATAAGGGGAGGTTTTGGACGCGAATTCCGCTGTCAAAAACCTCCCCTTATACTCACGTGTGAACTAGCCCTAAGACTGAACACAAATGTTGGGGAAAAGCTGTGTTTTTGGTTCTAAATTGCTGTAATTTATTGCCCCAAAGCCAAGAGTGGATTTTATAGGAATGGGAAGTATACAATGAAGACTTATGCTTCTCCCTTCTGCTAAATAGACTTGTGGCTTTGGCTAAAAAAAGGTTTGCGGCCTCAGCCTAAGGCTAGTTTGAGCCTTAACCCTATAACAGTGCTCAAGATGCAGTGTTAGGAGAGCGACTACTTAGTAGCAACTTCTTCTCCCGGCAACTTCTCCCATGACCATAGTATAATGTAATATACAACTTGGGCAAAGTATTCTTGAGGAATATTTTGTCGAACAATGGTTTTGTTGAAGTGTTTTCCTCACTCCACTCTATTAGCTGCACTTTACCATAAAAAATAATGCTCTATGGACCTAAGTGGAGTCTTCATCTCTGCTGGGGTCCTATCGCTGTTGTTGCCCGCCTCTTATCATTCATTCCCTGCTCCAGTCAATAATAAAATGGTCTCCAGGTTTCCTCAGTTCTGCATGTGCTAATCCTTGCCTCTACATCTAGAACAGAGGTTCCCAAACTTTTTTTTTCTCATAGACCACTTTCAAAATGTTACTGGTTTCGGTGGACCCCTGCTGATAGAGTTCTACCATATTCCCAAAACTCATCAAAAAATGTGAAGATTGAATGATGGAAAATTGCGTCACGGCTGAAACCCCTGGGGGTCCACCTGGACCACTTTGGAAATCAATGATCTAGAATGTATGTTTATCCTGTTGTCCCTCCTATGAAGAAGACAAGGTACGAGTTAAACCCCAAAATATTCTCTTCTGTGGTCCCAGGATCTCCTTTACCTCCTTTGATCTGACAGCCAGTATCCTCCTGAGTTATATTCCGAAACGGATAGAATGACTCTAAACTATGAACTTATCTTAGGTGCTGTGGTAGATGTTAAAGACTATGAACCTATGGAGACTTTTGCCACAACTTTTCCACAAATTTTTTTAGTGAATTCAGTCGCATTTCCACCGTGAAGGTAATGCGACTGACTACGGCTCTACGTTTATTGTGACAGTCAGGGCACCCTTGTGTCACCATGTAGCTCCATTCATTAACACAAGTGAAGGAGTCGCAAAATTGTTTCCAAATTTATGCAGTTATACACTCCACCAAAAACTAGGGAACTGACGGAAGAAAGTATGAGTGCAGACCAACAGGTTTGTTGTCATAGAAATGTATACTGTAGGTTTAAAAACTGTGGGAAACTGTTCAATCAGAATGATTCTAATTGAAAACCAGTTGGACATTTACTCTAGTCTTTATTTTTTTAAAGGAATTCTGCCACCCATTTCAGCGATAAACAACATACTTTTGTTATGTGACATATTTAGTAGATTTGGAAGTGAACAACTTTGAAGTTTTATGCAAATGAGGCAGATAGTGCACTGGGGGCGGGCCTTCAGCTTCCAGGATTAGAGTTCTTGCCACTCAGATCTCTATCATCTTCTGTCTGCATCAACCCATCTTACCCTTCGTTCACATCTGTATTCAGTATTCCATTCGGGGAGTCCATATGGGGACCCCCTGAACGGAATACCGAACGCAACTGCTAGCGGTGTGCAGTGAAAGCACATGGACCCCATAGACTACAATGGAGACCGTGTGCTTACCGCGCACTGCCTGCACGAATCATGTGGGCAGGAAAGTAGATTGTGAACTACTTTCCTGTCCGCATGATCCCCGTGGAGATCTGGCGGCAAGCACATGTACCCCATTACAGTCTATAGTTCACTGATGTGAACGAGGCCTTAGTTGAGTAGCAAGATATTACTACTATATGGAGGAACAAAGTGGAGCACAAATTAGAGTATTTCTTCTTTGTGGGGACATAAAGAAGGGCTTTATCACTCCTTTGAATCAGTGGATGTCTGACTTCCAGTGCATAGTGCCATACATTGTATAGTGACTGGTAATGTAGCTGATCTGTGAATGATCTGCAGTAGATTCACGTTAAAGGTGTACATGACTTTCTAGGAAGATGCCACGGCCTTGCCTTTGGATTGCAAGACTTTCAATCAGCTGAACAGCAAAGGTGCTAGAAGTTAGACTAAGGTCATCAACAGTAAAATTTTTGGAAAAAAAACCCCATTAACCTTTCTCATATAATACAAGTTTCTATCACTCATCTTCCTGGCATTCTTCCAACTAAAACCTTTTGCTGAAACTGTAAAGATGAAAAAAGAATTACATGGCTGGTCATTCAAGCATAGACACTGTAAGCATCTAGAAATGGTACTGAAAATATTTTTTGTCTAAAGGTAAAAGTCTTAGTTTCAGCCCGCAGTGTAAAAAAAGACGCAAAATACAACTTTCTAACTGTTCTGTGATTTGGGCAGTGATAGTATATTGTATACCACTTAATAGTCTTTCTTCTGCTGTCAAAATACAATACATTTCTCACAAGCAAAATCTAGACCAATTGTGCCAACTACCTGGTTTGACTTTGGGCCATTCCCAAGGGCTTTTTCTAAAAAAAATGCCTCCTGATCCTTTAATCCCTGTATGGATATCTGGATTTCGCTGTGGAAGGATAACCAATTCAGCTACCTCTATGAGTGGTTGTGGTATAGTTGGCAGCTGGGAAGGGCAAGAGAGACAGCAGTGTGTAGCACTGAAGGGTCAGGCAAAATCATAATCGGACATGGGTCAAGGGGTGTGGGCAGGCAGCAATATACACAGTCCAGTCACATTAATGTGACCACCTGTCAAAATCCAGAATAACCACCTTTCGCAGAGCAGACCGCTGCGAGATGTGCAGGAAGAGAGGGGGATGTTGTGATGATGTTCACTGGGATGTTGAGCCATGCCGACTACAGTGCCGTGGCCAGCTGCGCTAGGTTACGCGGTTGAGCATCCATGGTGCGAACAACCCGATCGAGGTGGTCCCACAGATTCTCCATTGGGTTCAAGTCTGGGGAATTTGCTGGCCAAGTGAGTATGGTAATCTCATCTTGGTGCTCCTCGAACCACGTACGTACACTGTGAGCTTTATGACACGTCGCATAGTCCTGCTGGTAGATGCCATCATCCTGAGAAAAAAACATTTCACATGTAGGGGTGAACATGGTCCGCAAGGATAGATGCATACTTGTGTAGATCCATCGTGCCTTCCACAATGATGAGTGCACCCACATGACTGATGACACGTGCCTTCTGCAATTGGTTATTTAACCCTTTCCGACATCCGCCATACTAGTCTGGCGCATGCCGGGTGTGTAACTATGGCGACCGCCCGGGATTCGGGCGGCCGCCATAGCCACCAGGTGTCTACTGCTTTACACAGTAGACAACCGGCGCTAATGTCACTGATCGGTCACCGGACCGATCAGAGGCATTAACTCTTCCAACACCTCGGTCAAAGCGCCAGTTTCCCGGCGGCGCGTCGATGCCGTTATTTTCCTGGTGATCGCCCGCACCCGGAGTAAAGTGAAGGCTCCCCGGCTTGTCATTATATTGCTTCTATTGCAGGCTATGCTACATAGCCTGAAATAGAAGTGCCGGTATTTTACAATGCATTAGCATTGTAATACATTGCATTAGTAATCAGATGAGCCGACTGCACATGTCTGCTTGTAGTGCGGGCATGCGCAGTCGGCTCTGCCCAGGCCCGATGCTTAGCAGAGTGAATTCAAGGCCGGAAGAGGACGCGGAGACACTGCGCAGGGAGAAGAATCCAGCCCGACCCTCACTCATGGACTTGGTAAGTAGAATTTGATCGAATGTTGCGTACCCCTGAAACGAGCATTTCCCCCCATAGACTAGAATGGGGTTCGAAACCCGTTCGAACAGTGTGCGGCTGTTCGAATCGGATTTCGAACCCCGAATATTTTAGTGTTCGCTCATCTCTAGCTAGGACACATCAGTAGATGCACATGCTGGCCCTTTAAGAGAGGGAGTTGCAGCCTTACAGGAACAGATAGCATTCTGCTGTGCGCTAGAGGGCTGTAAATTGAGGACGAAATCAGGGGGGACTCGGGGACTCTGCTTATATTCCTATTCATTTTACGCTGCTAGAACTTCCCATTACATTTCTTTCCCGAGTACATTTTCTTTTAAGATTGATTTTTAAGATGAAATATCACATGTGTTGTGGCATCATCTATATTAACATGTATCCGATGTGTAGTCTGACAACATCCCCCTGCTTAGTATGCAATATCAGGCACTTGCTGCAAAGACAACACAATTGGGTGCTGTTTACTTAATTGAAAGTGAAACATAACTAGAAAACCAGCTTTGAAGCTCTTTATATCTGTTAGTTTAGTCATCGACTAGCTGAACCGAGCACCAAATTGCTACAAAGGGGTTAAACACTGTTTTCTACCATCCAAATGAGTGAGCTCAGCTGTGTCTATTTATTTTATGCACTGGAAGACATGATGTCATCCAGTTCTTTCATCTGGGCCATCAACGGCTTTTATTCCTCTTTAATTTCCTGTGCCCAGCAAAAAAGCCTGTTGGATAGTGTTCAGACTGAGCATTCAATTCAGTGGGCACATTCCCTGGAAGATCCAACAAAGCTATAGGCAAATGTTGATGTAACACCTGAACCCCTCTCTATGAAGCTATACACGTACGGTCATCCGGGGTGAAAACACAAGGCGCGGACCTGATTGTCCTTTTTTTGCCGTGATATTTTTAGTATATATAAAAGCTATAATCACCATGATAGGGCAAAGAATAGATTTCACTGCATCAATGATAATCTATATAGTACAGCCACAAATAGAAGGAATAACCCGAATAAACTGTATCAAAAAGGGGCTAAATATAAAACTTCACTTGTATTAAATCTTGGTAAAACTCAAAGTCATACGTGTGCCCCCAAGGGTACGAAAATAAATAAACCAATAGCTACAGTCCCTGTAAATATACCCATACTATGTGAACATACCCTTACAGTCATGGGGCACAAGTCTACAGGGTGCCAAAAGAAAGGACACCAGCCATGACTGGCTGGCAGGTTGTTGAAGGATTCTTATGGTAACAATCTGAAATTCACCAGTCTACAAGGAGAAGGAAGACACAGGTGGGATCTTCCCTTGTCACTGGAAAATAGCAATGACTAAATAAGTAAAATAAATCATATCATCATAATTTTTGCCTGTGTTTATATAATAATACACCCTCATCCTGCATAATGTATATTAACATTATTCATCCGTATCTTCCTTCTTCCTGGAAACTGATAAATTTCAGATTTTTAGCATTAGAAGCCTTAAAAAGCATGCTAAAGTTATGGCTGATGTCCTTTCTTCAGGGCACCGTGCAGACGCACACGTGGATGCTCCAGAACACCAAAATGCAAAACTTTATGCTTTAAAGGGGTTGTCCCATCTCAAGGATCCTATCTATACTGGTGTAAATTGAAGCCTTTTTCTAAATATATTGCTTTAGAAATGCTGCGTGGTTTGCCTGGGATGTGAACTTATTCCTCCCATTGTTTACACTGTATTGCTATAACCATGGACCTGGAAGTAAGGACAAGTGACTCAGTCACTTACTCAGTGCCAGCAGGACAATCATTCAAATAATTGCGCTTTGCTGATAATGTGTCTGTTATCTTTCTAAGTAAATACAGAGATAACATGGAGTCCATTCCTTACAAGAATCTGCAAATTATCTGACATGCAGAAGTGTTGTTTGTCCAGTTCAGCAGGAGGGAGGGGGAGGGAAAGACAGGAAGTGAGAAACAGACACTGCATACAGCCTGGCTGAGATGGGAGAACCCCTTTAAGGAATATTTTAAATTTTAGAGGTTTTTGTGTTACCAAAATTCTCATTGAAAACTGTAACAATTCCACCATGTCTGATTTTGGTCATGCAGCAAAAACTGTTGTGTACTTGGAAACCATCATGGGCTTAACTTCAGGGAGTGCAGATGGTACAGTTGCAGCTGGGCCCAGGAGCCTTATGGGGGACCAAAGGTGCCTCTTACCAATATGAGGAGACCAGTACTAAAACTATACATTAGAGATTTAGCGGCTTGGCTGAATTTTCCTAAATGATTTGATTTATATTAATTTGTGGTGAATCGCGTTACAAAACAGCAATTTCCTGGCAGCAGAGAGCCTGTATGGTAGTGTAGAACAGTGTGCCTTGTAGTAACACATATGGGGAGTCTGCTGTGGTAGTGAAACGATACAGTGAGTCAGTATAAGACGCACATGACAGGTATCGCACTTAGAACCATTGTTCTGCTTCAGTACTCTGTATAAATTCCTCCCTATCCTTTCCCTACACATCTAATGCTCTTTTCCTGAACTGCGAGGGAGCAAAATATTCCTCAAGTCTTTTCTACCACTTTCCCTGCTGACATCTCTCCCTGCACTGAGTACATGGGCAGAGTGTTTTTATAGGGCTGTGACATCACAGGGCTGGCTGGCTGCACGCATGGCATTGTGGGTGATTCTGCGTTACCAGAGTTCCCTGCCCCTCGTCCTAACATGTCAGCCATTTTAGGAAAAAATATGATTCATTACCACGTAGTGTGAGGAGGTCCGTATTCGATGCGAATTGAATATTTGCTGAAATTCGGATCGAATTCCACTTCATGAGCTTCGATTTGCTCATTTCTAAATGTGTGTATAGGATTAGCCAGAACCTCATCCACTCTGCAGAAAATGTAAAACGTTGTGTTTTTGCAACCTAGGGCTTCAGGGTTGGGGTGTGTTTTCACTTACAGGTTATTTGATGCAGTTTTAGAAGCCAAAAACAGAAGTGGATCATAATGGGAGACAAAATATAAAAGTACTTTTGTATAAAAATACAGAATGTAAGTTATATAATGAAATATTATTCCTCTATATCAGGGGTGCTAACACTTTTTCAGCATGTGAGCTACTTTATAAACTGACCAAGGGATAAGATCTACTACCCACTTCTTGTGGGTGGGGCCTGTGGGCGGGGCGGAGCGTGAGAGCAGTAGACAGCTCTCCGGTGTCTGCTTGTTCACAGCGCAGGCTGAGAATCATCTCTGGACACTGGCAAGCCGGGGCCTTGCACTCGTTCGCAGTCAGGGCTGCGGCGGGCCCTGCCTGCAAGTGTCCGGAGATGACTCTCAGCCTGCGCTGTGAACAAGCAGCACCCCGGCTCCCTTCATCCCTAAGAGTTGGGAGTGCATCATCCCCCGGAACTGCTGCTGCCCGGCCTGCAAGTGTCCGGAGTGCTTGTTCACAGCGCAGGCTGAGAGTCATCTCCAGACACTTGCAGGCGGGGCCGCCGCAGCCCTGACTGCGAACGAGTGCAAGGCCCCGGCCTGCCAGTGTCCAGAGAAGATTCTCAGCTTGCGCTGTGAACAAGCAGACACCGGGGATCCCTGGCTGCATCCCGCGATCGACCCATACGTCCTTCGCGATCGACCGGTAGATTGCGATTGACGTATTGGGCACCCCTGCTCTATATGAACACACAACAGCTTATCCTGAAAATCACCTGAAACCACTGGGACGCTCTAATGAATGCCTCCTATTGTGATTGTAGACTTGGAGGAGTTTGTTACAGTTCATCATAGATGTCTAATGGGCAAAATAAGGTTTGTTGGTTTAGAAAATTATATGTAATTATATGGAAAACTAGGACTCAAGGAAGGTATCCGAAGAAATGTGGGAAATGATTCCTGCTCTAAATAGTCCCAGGCAATAAATCATTAAATAGCTGAATAACATCGGGCCTAGCACTAACCATTAACAACATAGATAGACAGACAGACAGACAGATAGATAAATAGATAGATAGACAGACAGATAAATAGATGGCGATAGATAGACAGACAGACAGACAGATAGATAAATAGATAGATAGACAGACAGATAAATAGATGGCGATAGATAGATAGATAGATAGATAGGTAAATAGATAGGTAAATAGATAGATATGATAGATAATAGGTATGAGACATAGATGGATAGATAGATAGATAGATAGATAGATAGATAGATAGATAGATAGATAGATAGATAGGTAAATAGATAGGTAAATAGATAGGTAAATGGATAGGTAAATAGATAGATATGATAGATAATAGGTATGAGGCTAGATAGATAGATAGATAGATAGATAGATAGATAGATAGATAGATAGATAGATAGGTAAATATATAGATAGCGTGGTGTTGTTGATGGACTAGAGGACAGAAATATTTCAAGTGGCAATAAAAAGGTCATCACTTCATCTCTTTTGTACCAAGTGACCTCTGGGTTAAAGTGCAATGAGGCCGCTTCTCCATGAAACTAGGGCCATGTGTGAGCTGGATTTACCGGCCTAAGCATTAATTTGGGACATTGACTACTAGCATTATAGTTACATGCTTTACACCTCATTTACTATGTTTTAGGCACTAAGAGTTTATGTGCTTCGTACATGTGGGTGGGTCTTGTTCAAAAGGGGTGTGGTGTAATATGCTAAACTACAAGCCCAACATTAAATCCATCGCACCAAAATACTCTTGTAAACTAAGCAAAATAATAAGTGGTGTAAAAGTTAGAGTTGTTCCTACTGACACACTACCTTTGACTTTACTCTTTCAATGGTTTTTGGTGTGTTCTGTAGTATGATGCAGCAAATTCTCAGTGTCAAGTTAACCTTTGCTATATGTGAAAAGGTAAAGGTGCGGATCAATAGTAGTTTGTACTACACAGTCCAGTCATATTAATGTGACCAGCGCCTACTTTTGACGTCAACGTTAAATACCCAATCGCAGAAGGCACGTGTCATCAGCCATCTGGGTGCACTCATTATTGTGGAAGGCGCGATAGATCAACACAAGTATGCATCTATCCTTGCGGACCATGTTCACCCCTACATGCAAATTGTTTTTCCTCAGGATGATGGCATCTACCAGCAGGACAATGCGACGTGTCATAAAGCTCACAGTGTACGTGTGTGGTTCGAGGAGCACCTGGATGAGTTTACCGTACTCCCATGGCCAGCAAATTCCCCGGAACCCAATCGAGAATCTGTGGGACCACCTCGATGGGGTTGGAATGCTCAACCACGTAACCTAGCGCAGCTGGCCATGGCACTGAAGTCGGCATTGCTCACCAACCTAGTGAACATCATCACAACATCCCCTCTCTTCCTGCACATCTCGCAGCAGTCAGCTCTGCTAAAGGTGGTTATTCTGGATTTTGACAGGCGGTCACATTAATGTGACTGGACTGTGTAATAAATGACCATTATATGAAAACACACCAAAGAACAGGTTTGTGAAAATGTCAAAATAAAAGCCAAGCGAGAATCTAGAGTTAAAAGTTTATTCATTCAACATCTCACATTACAAATATTTAAAAATTATATGCATACTGGTATAAATAGTCATTTGCAAACTATTTAATAACATTAATTTTTCACTAGCACTTCAACAAATGAACTCTTTAAAAAAAGAACTTGTGTTATATAACTTAATTAGAGTAAAACATACAAAAATATGAACTTAAAAGTGAAAATGACTTTAATAAAAAAATGAATTATCTTTATTTAAAATGCTATAATAAATACTACAACCTCCCCATACACAGTAAAAACTATGTGTAAATTCAGCCAAGTGGTACAATTAACTGACATACTTAAATAACTTTTTCTCCTTCTGGTAAATGAGCAATACAATGGAAAAGAAGATAACATTAGGGATTAGTAAAAACTAGACACCCACTTGTTAATAATAATAATAATAATTATAATAATAATAATAATAATAATTTCACTTTCAAAAAAATATAACAAAGGAATCTGATGAAAATTATAAAAACTAATTATGCTTTCAAATTTAAAAATATAAAAAATAAAACAATTGAATACAATATTGTCCCAATTCTTACAATGTTATCAATCACAGTAGCTTTAAACCCTGACTGTCTGGAGAAGCGCGAGTCTTCCGAAAGGCCCGCGCTCCTCCCCGACACCAGATTTTAAAAGAAGGTAACAAAATAACGCCAATGACCAAAACCTCTTTTATTCCATTTTTTTAAAAAATAATCTCAGTTTTACATTAGTAGAAAGATTGAATTCTGATTCTTTTCTTTAGAAACACCAGCAAGAAAGAGGATTACTAGAACAGTAGAAAACGACATCTTTAAATGCCTGCAATTAAAAACAATGAAGAATTACACTGCAAAGATCTCTCAAAAGTCAGAAATAAGTATTGCACATAACAACTTGAAGTTCAACTCGCCACAATATATTATCATATTCAAGTTTTAAATCACCTTTTAACAGAAGGCTTAAACTCTTCAAAGCAATAAAAACGTAAAAAAAGAAAATGAAAGAAAAAAAAAAAAGAAAAAAAAAAAAAAAGGTGGGATTATCAAGTCTTTCCAAACGGCAATTCTTTCGAAAATTGCCGGTCGTTCACTGCAAACATATTAAACTTGCATTATGCAGAGGTCTGTGTATGGAGAAGTAATATACTAGGCCAAAGCGTTGGGCAGTGAGCGTTTCCGTCACGTGGAAACAAAAAAAGGAACGCGCTTCTGTTTAACAGTGCAGGAGAGTATCATGTGAACACCCTGGCAATGGGATGCTTGGGCTGCATTACGGGTACAAGCACTGCACTCACTGCTAGGAAGGCTTATTCAGAAGAAAGCAGGTTACAGAAAACCAAAAACTCCTGGCATGTGAAGAGACGAGGACTTATGCTATATATCACATGCTTACCCCCAGCTAATACACCGAGGTGCCGACTATTGGCCGATTATCTACTAGCATACGTTATACTAAAGCCATGAGTCCGTACAATGGAGTAAGGTCATGGGACTTTATGCTCTGGAAATTAAAGTGTTACCAAGTCTGTATCTGTAAACACGCTTTTCACACAATAACAACAAGTGAATATTAGTAGAATAACTAGATTTTTTTTTTTTTCCTTATATTAGTCATGCATACTAACATTACACATCTGGAACCCCGAAGGTATGGTTTTATTTTCTTTAGTTTTTTTTTTTTTTCCACTTAAAACATTTTTTTTTATTTTTTTTTTCCAAACTGCAGTTGTCGCCTGCAATATAAAACACCTAACATTAATTTTGTTAATATGTAAAATGGCTAAACATTCACCAAAAAAATTTGCAATTTATATATATATTTATTTTTTCACTTCTTTAAAAAAATGAGAAATATGAAGAAGCAGAATACATTTTCAGTTGTTACTTTAACTTTGAAATTTCTATGCTACAATTATTATTATTTTTTTTTTTTTGCATTTTTCCAAGGGACTATAAGAGTAGATTAAATTGTCTTGTTCATGCGATTTGTATTGTTTTTTGTTTGTTTTTTTCATCTCCTCGATATTAGATCTAGAACATCTTTAAATGAAACGTCCACCAAATGTTTGGTGTGGGCTAGCATATTTTGAAGCCACGTGCTTTGTATCTCTGCAGGTTTCTGAAGTAGCATTACCAGTGCGCAACATCCATCACTCGTAATGTATGCAGAGCACTGAAATGTATAAAAAGCAGAATAAGAAAATAAAAATTTATTAAAATTATTTATCTTAAAAAATGAAGTTATATGAAGATCTCTCCGTAATAAAAGTACAAAAAGCTACTCTTTGCAATATGAAAAATTGAGGTATTGCATAAAGAGATATCCCGCCAGTGAAAAGTGGGCCTAAATGCTCACTGCTGGAAACATAAGATATATAAAATTAGTGCATAACAAGTGTACAATATGTGCATGACAAAAATAAGTTAGCTACAAAAACACTGTACCGAAAGTCAGCAGGTCATGTACAAAGGGAAATAAAGAGAAAATATTTGTCAAAGCTAGCTTCCAAACAGTGGGTTTATTTCCGCCGTTAACCTTTTCCATGCCGAGGTGGAGTCTACACAAAGCCCATCCGGACTACGGGATGTATAAAGGACTGTCGGGCTTTCCTGTGCAAACGTTTAGCAATGAAAAGGTTAAGTGATCGCCACTGTTTACTGGTAGGAATGGCACTCTAGCACACCCCAAGCCACCTACGCTCATTTTCAGCAGATAAAAGGATTAAAACGATCTGTCAATCCATTGACTAGATGTATACGAGAGCACCCACCTATAGAAATTACGTTGGTCGTTGCAGTACAGGGATTGGTTTTGTAAGCAGCTCCTCTACCAAGTTCTCTAGAATCATCAGCAAATGTCTCCATTTTGAAATATTTTTACCATACCCCTCCGATGGTAGCGATGCACGTTATAAGAGATACAAAGGAATACCAAGAACGATAAAAAAAGGCAGGTGCATTGTTTAGTAACGTTAATGCTGAGGGGAAGGGAGGAAGACCCGGGGCTTCCTCTGAGAAAGTCAAAATACCTCAAATATTCATTCTGGAAGTTGAAATTTGGTAATAACAGAGGGGCTCCTCAAGAGTTAAGCAGCAGCACTGAAGCAAGTCTTTGGTTTCCACAACCTACGATAGCATTGTTAGGAAGCAATGCGCTTGGACATGTTAAACCAGTTACATCTGCACTGTTTATAGTCATAAAAAAAGTCAGTTTTCGGAGCTAGTACTTGCCTCTATCAGCTTATAGCAGCAAGTCACTGTAACCCTTTTGCAGCCAGACAGCACCAGGTTATGAACAAGCCCATAAAACAAGCCTCTGCAAATCTTGCCCTTCACAGCAGCAATTCAAGAATAAAAATACCTAAGAACCCCTGCTAAACAAGACGGTGTTCTGTACAACCATTGCCACATGAATCCATGCAATCCTGTCATGCTATGATGAACAGCATACTCATATTAAAGGGCATCTGTCACTAGGATAATGTCGTGGCTCCCTCTGTACCCTCCCACAACTCTGAACTGCTTAGAAGTGTGAACAAGATATGTCATCCATTATGATCAACCAGAAGGATCCCCAAACAGGAGGGGCCACATGGGATCATTCTCGATCACTATGTGTAAAGGTGCCCAGCTATCAGCTACAAATCCATGGCATGTGTATGGTATCCTGAAACTGATGGTCAGCAGTATCTCCCCCCGTAAACAGGGCATGTGCTGCTGACAGTGATGTGAACTGTACAACAAGAGGGGGCAATTAAAGGAGTCACCAGCCGATACAATCTCAGGGAAACCTGCAAATCGCTGATTGTAAGGGGAAGTTCACACGGGGTTGTTTGGCGGAGGCAGCCTCAGGTTCCAGTCCAAAACTGGAAGTGCAGTGCAGTGCTCCGGCATCCAGTTGCGCACTCCACTCTGGATTAGGCCCAAATGAATGGACTTAGACAGGAGGGAGTGTCAGCCTGAAGAATGAGCATGTCGCTTCTTTTTCCAGGAGCCGGAACTCCTGGAAAATAAGACCTGAGCAGCTCCCATTGATTTCAGTGAGAGCCACCTTTTTGGTCAGGGATTTGAGGCAGATACGGAGTCAAAATCCTGACCAAAAAAACCTGTGTGAACTTACCCTTATGGGACCCTTTCCTACAAAGTGACTGAAGCATTTGCTGCCTAGATCAAGTCATGGAAGAAAGAAATGCTGACTATCTGAAGGCATTCAGAGACCAGGAGGACGCTCTGCTTATATCATTGTGCATCGCTTTAGCCCTGTGCACAGCAGATCAGGAAGTCATATAGTGAATTGAAGTAACTTAATGTATATGGATGCTCTGATTTAAAGCTGTGTACCCTAGTGACAAATGCCATTTATAGTGATCTTGTCACCTAAACAAAACGGAGAGCTGCATAGTTCAAGATGACAAAGCTCTATGCCTCAACGGACTATGCTCAGATCTATCCCAGCTCAACCTACAAAATGACTGCTTCTACTTCTCGTCAGCAAGAGAGACTACAGATGTTGTATGAACTGGAAGTATGCGGTTCCTGGAATTTACATACATACATAACTTTTTCTCCAGACGTCCTTAAAGATCTTGAGGTCATTCAGTAACGCACATTTGTGTGATGGGTAGCAGCAAATTTCCAAGCATTACAAATATTGCACATTAGATATAATGGATACATCTGCTTGAATACACAGGGCAGCGCTTGCTACTGACTAAAGTAACCGAAATATCCAACCTGAAACCTATGGTACTACCAATACAATTCTTGTTATGCCTCAGCGGCTGGTTCACATGAGTGCTGGCTAAGTTACTTGGCCTGTAAAGAGTTAAGGCATCAAGATTATTCAGTGGTATAAGCAGCTTAAAGTCTACAGTGCCAAAAAGGCTTTAAAACAAGGTAATGAAAGTTCCTTAGCCAAAAACACAAGCAAGCTGAGAATGTCAAGAGTTTCATTTAGAAACGAATATATCGTAGTGTTGTACAAACTGCGGCAAGAAGAGAGGGGACGTTTTGAGCTAAAGTGACAACTATTCCAATGAGAGACAGTCATCACCTGCAAAGCAAACAAGGACAGGCGGCCATACAGTACAATGTTTTCTAGGCTGACTAGGTAACATTTCACTGTACTACCTGTAGCCAAGCAGAAGAAGCAGGGGTGTAAAGTGACATTATGCTGAGGGAAGCCCTTCATCGGTCCTTTGAAGTTCAAAGGGTAAAAATACATCTGTATGACATATGGGAAACTGATGTGTGCTGCCACTATACTCTCAGACAGCAAAGGGTTACGTACGCAAGAATGGGCTCCTCTGTTAGTGTCCAGAATTCTAGACTGGAGGCATTACAAACATCCAATTCCATCCTTGAGGTATCTTACAAGTGTTCGCTGTCAAAATGGAGAACAGAAGCTGGCACCTGATATAGGCTAAGGAAGTTAGGACTATAGATATATATTAGGAATTCAAAAATAAAAATCTATACATTTGTTCTTTCCGAGCAGAAAAAAACTGCCTTCTGTAATTTTATTTCTTTTACTTTGGTAGGATTTTTTTTTTTTATGGGGGGGATATGGGATAACTGATACTGTGTTACTCTGTTCATTTTTTTTTTTTTTTTTTTAATTTTTTTTTTTTCACTGAAAAAATAAATAAATAAGTGCACTCCCCTCAGTAGTAACTTCACTCAACATTTACATTCTTAAAAAGCTTAAATAGCCCCACGCTGAATAGACTTCAGAGCTCGAAGGAGATTCTGCCAGTTATGTGGATGCCAAAACAGAAAAAAAGTGACAATGACTTAATATAAAAAAAAAAAAAAAAAAGTTAAATATTGGAGGCATCTGCCATTGTTTTACCCCTTGTTCACGGACAACGCTGCTTTCACTTTTCGTGTGCGGGTTATTTATTTTCACAATAGGCAATTACTAACTTCTACTAAAAGGTAAAAAAAAAGCAAATAAAAAAAAAAGAATAAAAAATAATAAAATAAAAAAAGAATCCCCAATAAATAGGAAATTAAAAAATCCCCCTCCCCTTGTAAAAAATAAGCTGTGTCAAACAGACCAATAGTGTTACTGTGGTTGCATGGTTACATTAACAGTATTCTTCTGTTAATTTTTTTTAACAATAATTTAATTAAAAAAAATACTCTGGTTTTCTTTTCTTAATAATTATCTAGTTGCAAGCTCTCAAACTCTTCTCTTTGAATAATAATAATAAAAAAATTATAATAATAATATTAGTTGCAGTCTCCCTGCTCCCTTGGTTTTCGATGAGGACAGCATGAAACATGCATGCATCAGAGTGATATTGTTAGGAACAAAAAAGGCTTTCCAATACAGTTCTCAATGACACAAGACTTTACAAATACCTATGGTGTAGGTCATTCTTTCGTTATACTATTGTTAAAATACAGACTACAACAAGAGGACATGCTTTCCTAAGGATGGGAGGAGGGGAAAGAGAACAGAAGAGTGCACTTATTTGGATCCTTGGAAGGAAGGTAAGCAGTGGGTGGTTCAATTCCAACGGAATGAAATATGCCTTGGGCGATCTCCTCCCTCCTTCACCAGCGGCTTGTGGAACTCCCGGCCAGCACGCGAGTGGATAGCAGCCCAGCAATATTCACAGTAATACTGCAGACAGGTAACATTAGCACAGAAGAACGGAGCAAACTTGCCACTGCAGCGAGCTCCTTGACACTCGTCACACAGCTGGTCGTCCAAGACATATGGCTTCACCTCCACCTGAGGACAGAATCGGCAAAGATACAAATTAGAAGAGAGACAGTGTACATTTTTCCCTATCAGTATGTATTTGGATTATGGGAGGAAATCCATGCAAACACGGGGAGAACATTCAAACTCCTTGCAGATGTTGTTCCTGGCAGGATTCAAACCCAGGACTCCAGTGCTGCAAGGCTACAGTGCTAACCACTGAGCCGTGTTGCCCCTCCTACAAGGAGGATTTTTGTGGATGTCTTATACTGTGCACAAAACCCACAAGAACACCCTACAGTAACATAACTCCAAGCAAACTGTTTTATACATCAAGGTAGGGAAGTAGCTGTGATAAAGGGGAAGAATGCACAAGATTTGGGAGGTTACATCCAATTATTTATTTCAAAGCCCTCCGGTAACCTCTTACTGCAAATACATGGACCATTTTGTCCAGCTTACCATGTCCTTACCGCAAAGAGACGCATAGTAAATAGAATGGGTACAAAAACTGTGCCTATCCTATCAGCTGCAAGTACTTCTGCAGCTGGAACCCGCTACCATGAAAATGCCTGGAATTTATTTATTTTTACATTTATTGTTTCTGTGCTTGAAAAAAACAATAATCTAGTCCGATAAGTAATAGACAGCTATATATGTAAGTGCAATCATAGAAATAAAATTTAAAAAACTAGAAAAAACTTAGGATGCTGTGTAAAACTGGGGAACAATTTCAGAAAAATGTTCCATCATGTGAAATTGCAAAGATTTTGAATATCCCACCATCTACAATACATAATATCCAAAGAATCTGGAGAAATCCGTGCTACAAGGGACAGAGATCAATATTAGATACTCATGATCCTTGGGCCCCTTAGGCAGCACCGCATTGAAAACAGAGATTAATTTTTAATACAAATTACTAGATGTGCTCAGAAATACTTCCAGAAATCATTATCGGTGTGTACTGTGCAATCCATAAATACAAGTTAAAGCTGTATCGTGCAAACAAGAAGCGATATAACAGTACAATCTAGAAACACTGCTGTCTTCAAAGCTAGTTTGTAATGGACTGAGACAAAATGGAAAACTGTTCTGTGATCAGATGAATCACAATGTGAAATTCTTTATGGAAACCATGGATGAGGGTCCGTCCACCTTATTACCACACAGTCCATAAGCCTACATCTATGATGGTATGGTGAGGCATTAGTGCCTATGGCATGGGTAGCTTACACATCTTGAAAAGCCCTTAGGTTTAAAAACAACATATGCTCCTATTCAGTCAATGTTTCTTTCCTATTTCAGCGAGACAATGATAAACCACACACTGCATCAATCACAACAGCATGGCTTTGCAGAAGAAGAGTGTGTGTTGAAGAGGCCCCTGCAGTCCAGACCTTTCATCAATAGAATTTGGTGCATCATGAAATGAAAAATCCAGTAACGATGACCTAGGACTGTTCGGAAGCTAGAATCTTACATCAGACCAGAACGAGCCAACGTCGCTCTCCTAAAACTTTAGCAGTTGTCTCCTCACTTCCCAGATATTTACAAAAGGCTGTCCAAACTTTCACCCACTGATATGTGTCCTATTGTGTAACTTTCACCTTCTGATATTTGTCCTATTGTGTAACTTTCATCCACTCATATGTGTCCTATTGTGTAACTTTCATCCACTGATATGTGTCCTATTGTGTAACTTTCATCCACTGATATGTGTCCTATTGTGTAACTTTCACCTTCTGATATGTGTCCTATTGTGTAACTTTCATCCACTCATATGTGTCCTATTGTGTAACTTTCATCCACTCATATGTGTCCTATTGTGCAACTTTCATCCACTCATATGTGTCCTATTGTGTAACTTTCACCTACTGATATGTGTCCTATTCTGTAACTTTCACCTTCTGTTATGTGTCCTATTCTGTAACTTTCACCTTCTGATATGTGCTCTATCTTCCAAATCACTGCATTCTTGTTTTCTTCACAACTTACAGTGTCCTAACTTTTTTTGATTGGGATTATACAAAATATACAGAATCTTTTACCACAAAACTATACATTAATCTGCTCAGCTGTCCCTATTTTATAACATGCTGCAAACTGATCTGCATTTTCACGGTGACAAATTCACTTTAACCCCTTAGAAGGTACAATCACAATAGTAAATAAATACCCATAGGAGAAAAAAAACATGCCTACGTCCCACGGATTTACACTATAGCTTCGTGTATGTTCATGATTGTACTTTAAGAATATGCAAGACCTGAAATCCACATACCCGCTTATCGATTTCTCCATGCTGTAGCTGAACAAAGCGGGCACTGATAGCAGCTATATAACTCTGTTGATTGGAAAAGGCAACTCGCCCAGCTCCCTTGGGGTACTTCAGCTCTGGATCTGTGTCTATGCCAGCATAGCATACACCTCCATATAGGCGGTCCATTATCATAGCTAGCTCCACTATAAATAAATTAAAAAAAAAAGATTGATAATCCTTATATTATACAAACATGCAGTAAATATGATGCATAGAATTGCATCTAGTGTCATTTACAAAATTAGAAGACAGATAAATGTTCTGTTACCTAAAACAAGTTGCCATATTGGGCTCTGACACTAGCAACCTGTCTTATCAACTATTTCATGTGACACCTACCAGCTCGCAGGGGTCGGGGGACTCCTCCAACAAATATGGTTTTCCTTGGATCGAGAGGCTGGGAGCCATCCATCACAAAGTCACTGTCACTAAGATTCCAAGGCCGGATCTGAACCTGTTAAGCAATACAGAATGAGGTGAGTTGTGGCTGCAGACTGTAGCGTACAAGCAGTCCATACACTTGAATTTCTGTGCAACCTTTTTGTCAAATAAAATGTAACTACAATAACTAGTTAGAAATCTTAAGGAGGATTAAAGTTCAAGGCTGAGGTCACATGTTTCAGAAAAGCTGAGATTTTTGTTGAAGATTTTGATGTTTTTTTTTTTTTAGTTACACCAAAAGTGGCTTTAAAAGGATCACAAAATATAAAAGAAACGACTTCTACTTCTTCCTTCTGATAAACCTTTGGCTCAAAAAAATTGCAGCAAACTCTGCAAGAAAAAAAAAAAAAAACAGCGTTTCCCATAATATGTGGCCTTAGCTTTACTTGGCTTTGGAGTTACTTTGTACTAAGCAATGTCAAATTGCTTCATTCCCATGTTACTTATTCACTTATTACTAGGAGGGCACCCTATAGGACCATCCTGACCACATCCATTAACTCGGTAGCCTCCTGCTATGCCTCACAGTCTTGTGACGTGACATAGGAGGAGCAGAAACTATAGTTCTGAAGTGTACATGTTGCCGCACAACTTTTTAACTAGTTTTGCCCTTTTTTATATCCGTTGGTCACCTAAGTATCAAAATCCGGTGCTAGGCGTGGGATTTAAGTGGCTACGAGTGGTCTTACGCCGATTGTAAAACATATCAGCTTGTAGTTCAGAAGTCCAGAATGTTTAATGCGGAAGTAACTCGGCAATTACAGATGGAGATAGCACATGCAACCATCTTCCTACCAGCAGACAAAAACATCTTGTGCTTCTCTATATACCTATTACACAGCAGGTTTTTACTATTAATGGGCTATTCACAAGGGCAGAGTATTGGCAGTACTTTGATGGCTGGCCTCCTTCTGAAATGAAGAAGAACTTATGAAGCGCTCTTGAAGTTGTCAAGCAGCGCACAAGACAGGACGTTCCACCCAGTTGAAGCTTTCAAGTCTCTATGTAAACAGTGCAGGTGCTTCAATGAAGATTTCTTTTGCAAGCTTTGCCATTAGGTGATACTTGTACTTCAACTTACCTTGCATGAATAACTACAAAGAGAATGATGCCATTTTCTATAATGAATACTCACCGGCTTGTCTTTAATGGTAGGGCTTGACACACACAGGTAGAGCTTACTGTCCTCTTCAATGCAAGCATCGATCAGAGCCTGCACAGAACTTTCATCTTGAAACAGCAAGAATGCATAGCCTACAGAATACAAGACGCATTAGTAACCAGGAAAAAAGCATTTCAATGTAAAGCAGGGCTCAGATTAGATCAACGTGACAGACCTGCAGTACTGATTGTAAATACCCAGCACTTCAATACATGCTGTGGCATCATCCCTCTAGATGAAAAATGGCGAAATCCACATTTCCACAGCAAAATCAGCAACAAACCTGCATGAAAGGCAAATGTATTTAGCCTCCCATATTTCTTCTTTTAGAGTTTGATGTGGAAATGCCATAATGTATGGTAGGAGCATGACCCAGAGGTGGAGCTATCCTTTATATTCAGAACAAGGATCCTGCCTCCTACCTCACCCCTGTTCTGACAGCTGCCACGATGGCAGTGAACAGTGAACCGTCCGTGCCTTCTAGAAATTCTGAGAACCATTAAGCAGCAGCCAAGAAAGTGTGACAACATATATATTGTACAATCTATTATACACAGCGAACAGTGAAAGGTCTGGTTCACATCTGCATTCGGTATTCCTTTCGGGGAGTCCGCTTGGGGATCCCCCGAATGGAAACCTGTACGCATTAAAAAGCAGTTAGCTAAGAAACCACATGGACCCCATAGACCATAATGTGGTCCGTGGGGTTTCCGTTCTGTATCCGCACAAATCATGCGGAGAGAAATGTGTTGCAAGCAGCACTTCGGAGTACCGAGCGCAGATGTGAACCAAGCCTTAGAACAACAGTTGTGCCTTTTCCTTTCATTTCGGAGAACAGCTCACAAATCAGACAATTTTTATACTTTACTACAAAAAATGTAATTTACCATATGCCAACTAAAATACCTTTTGGTGGGAAATAGGATTTGCTCTCTGCCTTATGAGGCCAATCCACGATCAGAGGACCAAACCGACGAAAACTAGCAGTGATTTCATCTGAAAGAAGATAAAGTAGCATTAATGCAATAACAATAGTATTGTTCTGCAGTCCTCCACAGAATTGCAGACAAGCAAATGTCACACTCAGCATTGCTAAACCGGGGATCAGCAACCTTCAGCACTCCAGAAACTCCCAGCATGCCCTAACTCACTTCTATAAAAATTTCAAGAACAGCACATCAAGTATGCATGCTGGGATTTGTAGTCTCACAACAGCTGGCGTGCCAAAGGTTGCTGACCCCAGTGCAGATAATAATATTAATAGATGTCTAATATTTAAACTAAGTTAAACTATAGGGTCAGTTATTACTGATGAAGCCATTTCTGTCGAAACGCGCATTGTGGCGCATTCTGAACATGGTATGTCAGGGATAGGGAACCTTCGGCTCTCCAGCTGCTGTGAAACTACAACTCCCAACATGCTCCATTCACTTCCATGGGAGTTCCAGGAACAGCAGAGCCAGTATGTATGCTGGGAGTTGTAGTTTTGCAACAGCTGGAGAGCCGTACGTTCCCTACCCCTGTGGTATGTGGTGAGGTTTCCTGTATCTTATACATTTGGGAGGTTTCTTGGGCACCATTATTATTTTTTGCAGTATGTTTTCCATTTAGTGGCTTAAAGAGGACGTTTCATCAGTTGGGCACATGCGGTTTTATATACCGCTAGAAAGCCGACAGTGCACTGAATTCAGCGCACTGTCGGCTTTCCCGATCTGTGCCCCTGGTGAAGAGCTATCGGTACCGGTACCGTAGCTCTTTACAGTCAGATGGGCGTTCCTGACAGTCAGCCAGGAATGCCCTTCCTCACAGCAGCGCCTATAGAGCTGTACTGTGAGAACGGGGAGGAACGCCCCCCCCCCCCCAGTACTCGTCTATGGATGAGCACTCACAGTACAGCGCTATAGGCGCTGCTGTGAGGAAAGACGTTCCTGGCTGACTGTCAGGAACGCCCATCTGATAGTGAAGAGCTACATTACCGGCACCGATAGCTCTTCAACGGCGGCACAGAACAGGAAAGCTGGCTTTCTAGTGGTGTATTACACCGCATGTGCCCCAGGAGGTGAAAGGTCCTCTTTAAATAAGCTGGGGGCAGTGAAAAAAACAAAATGCATACTCGCCTGTTGCCGTTGCTCTGATGTCCTCCCGTATCATCTGCTCCCATGGTGACTTCCGGCGTTGTGCTGAAGACGCTGAAGGGCCTGAATGACACTATCTGTGACATCACTGGTCCTCTTCCAGAGGTCTGCTGAGGTCAATCAGCGGCTCAGCACAATGCCGGGAGAGACCCAGGAGAGCAAATGACCCGGGACCTGCGGGACGACTACAAAGCAGCTGGGACTGGTGAGTATGTGTTTTTTTCTCACTGCCCCCAATGTATTTAAATTTTAAAAGTTCAGCCTGGACAACCTCTTTAAACCATTAAAGAGGTATTCCTATCTACGTAATTATTTTTAAATTTGTAGATAATTAAAAGTTAAACATTTTTGCAAATATAAGTAATTAAAAATTCTGCAAATTTTTAAGGATTTTCTCTAACTTTCTTAGTGGTGACAGTCTTATCTTGATTGGTTGCCATGGATACGACCACTAATGCAGTAACTTTCTAAGGTCAGAAAATCCGCCATGATTTCCTTATTGTGGCCGGAATATCTTCTGATACATGTAGTGTCCCTGCCTGATATCCCGGCTACAATAAGAAAACCATAGCTGGGTCCCTGACAAGTCCCAGACCATAGAAAGTTTCTGCATTAGTGGTCGTATCTATTGGCAACTGATCAAGACAACAGACTATCACCACTAAGAGAAAATCTTTAAAACTCTGCAGAATTTTTAATTACTTATATTTGCAAAAATGTTAAACTTTTAATTATCTACAAATATAGATATGATTATGTACATGGGAATACCCCTTTAAGAATACAATTTTGGGCAAATCCACTCTTTCCCCACAATGACAGTAGTATCTATATTATGATAAGATTTTCACAGTGAATAGGGATGAGCTGAATCATCAGAAATTTTTTACCGTATTTTCATCATTACAAACAACTTTGCTCACCTTCATCGATATCCGGAGGCAAGCCACCCACAAACACTTTGCGGGAATAGCGCTCTACTCTTTCGCCATTCTGATGTGGAAAACAGTGAGGAGACCCTAAGCCACTATGAAGGGTTTGATCACTTCGACCATCGTCCAAAAAGCCATCTTCCATTGGAAAGAGAGAGGACTGGCCTAAACAACGAGAAAAACAAAACAAAAGTTAGCGAGTAAGTGCAATATTTATTCTGTATTCTGCCCTAAGTATTAGAACGCAACAAAACAGAAAAGCAATGAGGAAGTTTGGAACAAAGAAAAAGTAAATCAATAGAAGCTGGAGAAAGTACATTCCTGCCTACCATGCTGTGTCACCTATAGACAGTCATATTGAGATCCTGCTGCGACCAGGAATCCACAGAACGGAGACGCCAATGTTACCCTGAATGCCCTAAATGCTCCATTAGCTTCTATGCAGCTGACATTGATTTCTGTGGGACGTTTTGGACCCCTGTTCTCTTGATCACAGTGATATGACACCTAGTAGTCGGACACATTTTCCCTATCCGGGGATATCTATGTCCTGTGATCCTCAAGTAACTACCCATACTCTTCACTCAACTATATTATAACTAACGCTCTCTTGTTGAAGGAGTTTCCAGGTCCCAAACATCATTGTGTCAATGCACAATCTTCCACCATGGCTGCTTCTGCTTCTGTGGTTGCCACCGAGCACCGCTACCTAGCCAAGATTGATCTTAACACTTGATGTGCCGTAAACAGCTGAAGAACCGCTGCTCCGCACGTGTGGGCCCACTCATGGTGCACCAAATGTGAAATGTACATACAGCAAAAGTGACATTTCTTAGCAGCAAGATTTGTTCATTGTGCCACTAACATCTCCGCACAGAGGCGTAGAAGTGGATTAGAAGGTGGTAGGACTAAGAGCCACATAATGTGGATACACTGATAGAAACTAATGTAGACACATTACAGAACCGATGACCTTCTTCTGTATGAGCCAGACTTTTCTACAGAGAAACTTCTCATTTATTTGCTATATCTGCATTTTGCAGGTTACCACACTCCTATGCCATCATGTTTGATGAAGAAAAATGTCATTTTTAAACGTTATGCTATGGCAAAGGTTTTTTTTTTTTTTACTGCAATGTGCTTTCACACAGAGAATAGGCGAGGGGATTAGCAGTTGTAGGTATAACCCTGGAGACATAGCTGAAGAATACGTGTGGCAGCAGTCTGTCATCTGTAGACCTCAGTGACCAGGACGTTCAGAAATGTCTAATATGCTCTCTTTCATAACCTCAGGGTACAGACTGCTGAATTTACATTGCTTTTATGTTACAAAGTGACTTCTAAGCCGCCTGCTTCATGGCGCTCACACGGACTACTTCAGGCAGAGTCTTCACTAAATGACATTCATGGCCGGCTACACCGAAATGTCTCAGACATGTCACAAAACCTGAAATCTTTTTGGACTTCCCTAAACACACCCTTTGTGAAATCAGACAGACCCTCCCCATAGGGGAAGATTAGGAAGCTAGTGGTTACTTGTAGAAATGTGCATATGACAGCTACATACCAGTAAAGCAGACATTGCACTGTATTCACTGCATTGTCAGCTATCCAGTGGTATATAACACCGCCAATGTTAGAGGTGCCGCTCCAGCACAGTCACTCTGGTCCTCCCCACCTGGATCTGTTTACTCTGTTGCAGCAATGATATCCCCATCTACCTACATGACTGCTATAGCGAATCACTGACCACAAGGGTACATGGTACAAGAATGCTAAGGTCAGTGATTCGCTGCATTGGTCAAGTGGGTAGACCATGGCAAGAAAACAAAAAGCAGCATGGACCAGAAGTATAGTAGCGAGGGCTAATGCCCCACGTTGCAGAAACGCAGCTTTTTTTTGTTGTTGTTGCAGATTTTGCTGCAGTTTTTTGAGCCAAAGCCAAGAGTGGATTGAACAGAAGGGAGACGTGCAAGAAATTCCTATATATTTCCCATTCCTTTCGTAGCCATTCTTGGCTTGGGCTCAAAAAACCGCAACATAATCTGCAACAGAAAAAGCTGTGGGGCTTCAGCCTTAAGGGTGAATTCACACTGAGTAAACGCTAGCTTATTCTGAACGTAAAACACGTTCAGAATAAGCGGCGTCTAAAGCAGCTCCATTCATTTCTATGGGAGCGGGGATACGAGCGCTCCCCATAGAAATGAATGGGCTGCTTCTTTCACTCCGTGCAGTCCCATTGAAGTGAATGGGGAGTGCCGGCGTATACGGCAAGCTCTGCTCATGCCGGAGCGTACACGCCGGCACTCCCCATTCACTTCAATGGGACTGCACGGAGTGAAAGAAGCAGCCCATTCATTTCTATGGGGAGCGCTCGTATCCCCGCTCCCATAGAAATGAATGGAGCTGCTTTAGACGCCGCTTATTCTGAACGTGTTTTACGTTCAGAATAAGCTAGCGTTTACTCAGTGTGAATGCACCCTAAGGCTGGTCTTGGGCTGGATTCATGGAATAGAACCAGTCCCAGCTGAACTAGCTGACTTCAGTTCGCTTGAGCTGTGTTCGGGCCAGTAAATCCAGTCAATACACAGACCTAGTTGCTCGGCTTGACCCTGGCCTTCTGAAATAGGCCTGACTTATCTTCTGAAGCCTTCTGAAAGTTGTTTGTCTCAAAACATAGTTGACTCTAAATAGTCCTTCTTGAGACAAACTCTGCAAATGTGTCTGTGACCAGGCGTAGTGTGACTCTATGTAATCTCATCTTGTGTTAAATCAATCAGCTCTTGGAGAAGAATTAACACTTTTTCTTCTCGCACTGTTGGATGTCTAGTTTAGCTATAATGTTATCTAAGTAAACACAATCTGCCAACATTTTAATAGGAACGAGTATAAAAATCCAGTAATTCCAAAGAGTTCACTTTTTCTTGCAAGTGTATACTGCGGACAATTTTTTTTCCCCCAAAGTGTATGCACATTAACACTGTAGGGGATTGTAGGGTTATAGGTTGGATGGACTAACATCTTCATCCAACCTCATCTACTATGTAACTATTGGGAAAGCTTCGTGTCTAATAGTCGAAATTGGCAATATTATACCAGCTGGCTAATAGGAGCAATGAATATACGGCAAACTTACATATTTGAGAAGTATCTAAGGGAGCCTTCACACGGAGATTACGCTCTGATCATTCTGAATGTATACTCGTTCAGAGTGAGCGGCGTTAAAACAGATCCCATTGATTTCTATGAGTGCCGGCATATGCGCGTATCACATTGAAAGCAATAGGTTTTTTATATAAAAAAAAAAAAAAAAAAAAGTGTCCCATTGATTTCAATGGGTAGCGCACGTATGCCGGCACCCATAGAAATCAATGTGATCTGTTTTAATGCCGCTCATTCTGAACAAGTTTACATTCAGAATGAGCGGAGCGTAAACTCCGTGTGCAGGCTCCCTAAGGCTGGAACCCCACATAGCGTAAATGCTGCGTTTTTTCATGGCATTTTACAGTCACTGCAAGGTGGATGGGATTTTAGGAAATTCCATCCAGACATTGTGGAAAAATCTGTGCAGCAAAAACAAAAACTCATGCATGCGAATTATACCTATGGAAACGCTGGCGGTTTCCCTATAGGTATAATGTAAGCAGAAAGTCCGCAGAGGAAACTTCTGCAGATTTTTGTGATAGTGTCACTTGCTGGAAAAACCGCAATGTATTGCCACCACGGTTTTTCCCACAGCGCTTTCTTTTGGTGTGGCCCGCTATGTGGGGTCTAAGCCTAAGAAGGGAATTCTCTTTGCTATCCTCACAGTGTATACAGAGCACCCAGCTATCAATCATTAGGGACAATGATCCTCTCAGGGATACTATGTTTGCTATATTGCTTGTCCTCTGCTGTTAGCCAACCTAATAAGAGGGTGGATGAGTTTCTGTGATACACTGCCATTACACAGGACAGCACATTCAGGTTTGATGATCTGATGGAGTGGATTAGTAGCACACCCTGAACAATTTGCTACAAGTGGCATACGTGAACTAAGGGAGCGTTCACACTACCGTCGGTGTCCGACAGCTAGTGTCCAATGCTAATGTCCGCACAAAATCTCACGCGGACATTAGCATCAGACACTAGCTGCGTTTGTGACATTTTGAATTGATTTAAATGGACATCGGGTGCGTTCTTTTACTGTCCGTGGGTGTCCTTAACTGTCTGTTCACAAAGATGTCCGACTTTGCGCGGACATTAGCATCAGACACTAGCTGTCGGACACAGACGGTAGTGTGAACGCTCCCTAAGTCTAAAAAATAAAAACCTTAAGATAGCTTTTAAAGCATTAGAAAATATTTTCTGTTTTTGACTGACCATGGCTGTCAGCCTCTTAGGAGTTGCATTCAGCCCATGGAAAAGAGAGCAGTCTGAGCTGATGGGATTGGCTACAGTCCTGCTTGAAACAGATGTACAAAGCGTATTCTTTGCATATAACTTCCTTCACTGACATTTTGGTTCTTTAGCGCTGGACTTTTAAACCGGATGCTTGGGTATACTGTTAGTACTACTGAGAGGAATAGAACCGCATCGTTCCAGTGACATTTTCACGCCATTGTGGGAGCTGCTCCATCCAGACGGATATATAAGGGACCGCCATTATTGTGGCAAGTGGACTCAGTGCTCTAAGCCTGAGTTCACATGGGGTTTTCTGGTCAGGATTTTGAGGCTGTATCCGCCTCAAAATCCAGACCAAAAAGATGGCTCCCATTGAAATCAATGGGAGATGGTCAGTTCTTTTTTTCCAGGAGCCGTTTGTTCCGGCTCCTGGAAAAAGAAGCGACATGCTCATTCTCCAGGCCGATTCGCCTCGCAACATCACACGCCTGAAGACACTCCCTCCCGACTAGGTCCATTCATTTGGGCCTAATCCGGAGCGGAGTGCGTGATTGGATGCCAGTGCACTGTACCATATTGTTCTGTCCAAACAGATCTGTAATATGACCATGTGCATTCTCCCTATCTGCTTATTACTAAGGCATGTTCCTCTCACTAACAAAGCCATAACCATCAGGTACCAATGAGACGCCTGTATTTCCATTTTAAGAATATTAGCCATGGCTGTACAATCAGATTTCAATTCCATTCACATTTCTCGCACTTTATTTAGTTTCAAGCTTCAAGAAAAGTCTGAAGCAATTACAATTCTATTTACATCCGATGATAATGAGAAAGTGCAGTCAGCTAGAGCAAAGGAAGAAACTATGGGTGTGGGTGAGTGTTTGTACATCAGTACTCTTAGTGGCGGGAGAGACGATGAGCGGTAAACATCTGGCGTCTATGGGCTGGCTCATTACTAAGAAAAAAAGGTTAATACGATACAAAGCTGTAGGTTTTCTTTTTGACTTTTTCTGTTGTGCCCCCCAAAGGTTGTGGTAATACAGCACAGATTAGCATCAGCATGTCACTTATACAAGTCATATCTGCAATATTGGTTAGTGGTAAATATTAAATGAGGGTTATCCTGTTATTACTAAAGCACATGGAGAAACATTAGACAATGGTCAGATTTTGATGCCGACCAGCCCTATGCAAGTCATTTGAATCAGAAATAAAAGGTTTTCATCATCTTTTCAGTAAAGTAGCATTTCCCAAAATGACAAGCAGGTAACATAATCTGGTGCTTATCACTGACATTATAAACATGGTTAGAAGATGGAAAAGCAGAAATATTACCTCTCCTTCGCCCATATGTCCTTGCTGCGTGTCAGAGAAAGAAAAAAACCTTTCAGACAATGTTATCAAGAACAGCAAATCTAATTACATCCCCCGTACACCATGTCATTTACTGACAGCTCACCAAGTATCTATTTAGAGATCGAGATCTGGACATTATTGTGACCACGGCTTGGTACTAGCGTACAGGAAAATGCTCAAGACATCAAGAAAAGAAATTAAAAATTTCCCTTAGGCTTGGGTCATGGGTTTCCATTCGGGGGAATCCACTTGGGGACCACTTGAACGGAAACCTAATCCGCATTTTTAAAAAAATCGGTTACCTTAGGAAATCCGTGGACCTAATAGACTATAATGGGGTCCATGTGGTTTCTGTATGTAAAATGTGGAGAAAAAAGTGCTGGAGAACGGAATGGACCAAACGCAGATGTGAACCGGGCCTTAGTCATTCCTTCACTACCTTATAGAAAGGACAATGATAAAGATGACCATTCACCACCTCCAATGAGTCCAGCTCTTTATATCATTTAATAGGTGCTGCTCTGCTGATTCTGGCACAGTTGGAAATGTTTCTCTAACCCCCACCATTCCCGAGCAATAAATGTTGTGAACTTTGGTGCCTGATATACTATTTGGCTCTGCACTGTCAGGAGGGCGGAGTCAGGCAGGAGCAGACAAGGGGTGTGATTCTGAGCTCTGACACTGGCTGCCTCTGACTAGAGCCCTGAATTACATCCCCTGCCTGACACCGCCCACCTGACATTACTGAGCTTAAAGCGGTAGTCAGGATATGCAATTTTTAGCAAGGAAGGTGAAAAAAACAAAACCCATACTTACCTGTCCTTACAGAGCACATGACAGTGATAAACAATATATATTTGTTATGTATGTGACTTCCTGTAGATTAAGAGAAAAACAACTTGCAACTATGCAAATAAGGCAGTTCGGTGCACTGGAGGGCGGCTTCTTCCCATTCAGACCACTACCATCTCCCTACGACATCGCCCATGCTATGCAGCGCTCCAGGAAGCTGAAGTGCACCAAATGAATACTTTGTATAACACTTCAAAGTTATTTTTCTCCAAATCTACAAATGTGACAGAGATAACAGAGGTATGTTGTTTATCTCTGTAAATGCGGTGAAGACAGTTGAATACACTCTATAATACACACTTAAAGGAATATTCCAGCTATAAGTTACCCGCACCAATCACCAGAACTAGGGGGTTCTGCACCCCAATTTAAAGCAGAAGTGTTGGTTGGCAATTCAAGTCCCAGCATTATTAATTTCAATGGGCAAAACACCACTATTCTCGTGATTGGTGAGGGTGCCATTGGTTGCCTCCTCCCCACCCCACCTCCATTCCCCCGATTAGCACAATCTCCTTTGGATAGGGGGTAACTTGTTGTGGCTGGTATATATCTTCAAAACAGACTTGGCAGGTAGTATATTAAAAGCTACAAGTTTTTACCCCAATCTGTACAGAAAGTTTGTATTCTGTTACTATGGACAAGCTTATTATTATTTATTTATTATGCTTACTTATATAGCACCATCATATTCTGCAGCGCTTTACAGATATTGACAGTCACTGTCCCATATATGGCTCACAATCTACAGTCCCTATCAGTATGTCTTTGGCATATGGGAGGAAACCCACGCAAACACGGGGAGAACATACAAACTCCTTGCAGATGTCGTCCTTGGTGGGATTCAAACCCAGGACTCCAGCGCTGCAAGGCTGCAGTGCTAACCACTAAGCCACCGTGCTGCCCAAGCTTAGATGGTAAGATTAAACATACCAATGTTCTTCAAATATTCTTCATTTTGTTTCATGGATAGTATTGTACCCATTGTAGATGATTTTGGTTCTGAAATATGGTTAGTATAGCAAGATTATGTCAAAAATATAGAAGCGGGAATAAAACCTAACACTAAGGGTCTGGAAGACAGAAATACCCTACATACCCCTGTGTGTAAGACTGTTCTAGGAGAGGAAATGAAATGCCAAGTAATAGCCAGCAGTGCAAGGAGTTAAGCACCGCCATCTTGCCCTATAAAGACCTGGCCAGAAGGAACAGTACAGTTCTTGGCAGTATACGGTGTATCTCTGCATGGTCACAGCCACATAGTCCAGCTGTACGGTACATTCTATACCAAACTTTATACGGTGACTCTGTGTGCAGCGGGTCCTGGGACATCCAAATACTAGCGTCAGGTCAGGGAATAAATGGACCAATTTTTTTTTTTATAAAAAAAAAAAAAAAAAAGGCTTTTTAATAACTAATATGGGTACTTGTTCCCTGGTCTGACTTGCTTGTGTTAGCTCCATCTCCTTCCTACATACATATAGCTCAGGTCATGGCATGAAAGTATAGGCGTGGGCCTGGGATTGATTTATTATGGAGTGTCCTGGCTAGTACTATACAGGTCTGCTGTCTCTCCCTTCATACTTTACACAGGATTGCAGACTGTGTAAAATCTGGAGGGGTACTATGTAAAACAAGTCATGATTTTGTCTGCTTCTAAGAGAGCATCCGATGCACATTGAAGCACAGTATGAGCTGTAATACTGAGGTAATGTACACACTGTATTTCAGTGCCTTTCATGTAAGGATTGAGAACTCTTGCCTCTTGCTCTATAGCAATGTGTCCTCTACAATAGGAGGTACCCACTGGTCATGTAAGTACATATCTCATCAAACAGATCAGCCTGACATCAATGTTCTTTCCACATCATTGAACACTATGGCTTTTAAGCCACAATGTAAATCCTTGGTGTTGCTGGTCTCATGCCACCATGCTTTCCAATCATTAGAGCTGCTACCCACGGCATCATTGGCATTCTAGTTTCGGCGTCCTCTTCTTGGCAGTCATGTGAATGCAGTTTTTTGTACTAAGTCCTATGGCAATTAGTATTCCGCACATAATGACCACTGGGTTGTTTTTCTCATTTATCTTGCAGGGTTGCAAATTGGCCGAGATAATAATATAGGTCAAAAGTTTTATGCTGGTTTAGGCTGGGATGCCAATGATGTTTTCTGGGCGAATCCATTACATGTTTTTTTTAGTCTCCACCAAAACATATAAAAAACAAAAAAACTTTGCAAGTCTTCAGTAGGTGATACCTTTTTTAACATAGAAACTGACCAAAACATAGAAACTGATCATTGGTGTGTCACTGTGTCACTTTTTTTGATAAGGCCGGGTTCACACGGAGTATTGTGGCTCGTCATTTGGTATGTACACGCGGTGCTATTTTGCGGCCGCTGCAAAAATCACGCCCGCAAAATAGCGCCGCGTGTACAGTACTGGCTCCCATTGAAAACAATGGGAGCATATACGGCCCGCAAAAGATCCCACGGCGTGTACATACCAAATGACGAGCACAGCACGCCTTACAGACATAGTACATAGAATATTTTATGTACACTGCACATATGTTCAGATTGACTTATTACAACAAGTACAGCACTGTGATACTGTCATAGACTTATACACTGCTCAAAAAAAATAAAGGGAACACTCAAACACCCTAGATCTGAATGAATGAAATATTCTCATTGAATACTTATTCTGTACAATGTTGAATGTGATGACAACAAAATCACACAAAAATCATCAATGGAAATCTAATTTATTAACCAATGGAGGCCTGGATTTGGAGTCATCCCCAAAATTAAAGTGAAAAAACACACTAGAGGCTGATCCAACTTTGATGTAATGTCCTTAAAACATGTCAAAATGAGGTTCAGTAGTGTGTGTGGCATCCACGTTCCTGTATGACCTCCCTACAACGCCTGGGCATGCTCCTGATGAGGTCCCAGACCTGGACTAAGGCATCTGCCAACTCCTGGACAGTCGGTGGTGCAACATGACATTAGCGGATGATGTCTCAGATGTGCTCAATCAGATTCAGGTCTGGGGAAGGGGCGGGCCAGTCCGTAGCTTCAATGCCTTCATCTTGCAGGAACTGCTGACAAACATGAGGTCTGGCATCGTCCTGCATTAGGAGGAACCCAGGGCCAACCGCACCAGCATATGGTCTCACAAGAGGTCTGAGGATCTTATCTCGGTACCTAATAGCAGTCAGGCTACCTCTGAGGAGCACATGGAAGGCTGTGCAGCCCTCAAAAGAAATGCCACCCCACACCATTACTGACCCATTGCCAAACCGGTCATGCTGAAGGATGTGGCAGGCAGCAGATCGCTCTCCACGGCATCTCCAGAATCCTGGTGTTCTGTGGCAAATGCCAAGCGTCCTGCTGGGTGTTGGGCTGTGAGCACAACCCCCATCTGTGGACGTTGGGTCCTCATATCTTGTATCTTTTAACTAGAGCAGTCGATGCAGCCCACTGTCATTGGAGTCTGGTCGGCTGGAGCCGTCGGCCAAAAGTACGGAAAATATACCCCTATGGGCGGGTTCACACCTGCGCCCGGACTCCATTTTCAGGTTTCCTTCTTCTGCTCAAGAAACTGGACAGGAGTCGGAAACTGGCAGTCCCTTTTCAAACCCATTCATTTGAATGGGTTTGCCAAGTGTCCGCCGTGAGCGTTTTGAAGTCTCCGCGGCGAAACCGTTTTTTTTTACTTAACCAGATACAGGTCAAGTCGGTCATGCAGGACTTCGTGTCCGGTTTAAAAAAGAAAAAAAAAACAAAAAAAAAAACGTTTCACCGCGGAGACTACAAAACGCTCACAGGCGGACACTGACTGCCAGGTTTCCGTCTCCTGTTGGCAGGAGACAGAAACCTGAAAGCGGAAGCCGGGGCACAGATGTGAACCCGCCCTAAGAGTGATATCCTAAAGATGTGTGAGAGAGTCCCCATGTGACATGAATATGTATTAGGGCCCCTTCACACAGCGTAAGCCACGCTCAGACACGTGTATACGTGTCTAAATGAGCGGTTTATGCCGTGTGAAGGGGCCCTTAATGTAGAACTGTAGAGATAAGTCAGTGAGGCTTTGTTGCTTGGTGTACTTATATATTTGAGGTTTTTATACAGAGCACATCTTAAAGGTTACGCTGTAATAACCTTGTGCTGCTAAGAGGGATTGTGTTGCCTTAAGGCAATTTGTTATTAACTATATGCCATTTCCCAAAACCACATAAGAATTCAGCATTTTCTATGTATGTGATTTTTCCTATGTTATTCCCATTTCTTTGCTGGTCTTACTTAATTGTGAATTTTCTTATAGGGACAACATCAGTAAAGGGTTTAGTGAGTTTTAGTTCAATAAAAGCTGTTTCGTAAGGTCAAGCATTTTATTCTGAGATATAGATTACTGTTTTCTTAATGTCGCCAGTGTATTTCCCATACCTTAGAATAATGATCCTGTTCCGTGGAAACTATATGTGCTACAGAAAAACTACAGCGTACACATTTTTGAAATCAGGACAAAAAAGCTGATTCAGAAAAGTACAAAGTCACCTGCGAAGATTACAAAAAATATTTTTGTAGACCAGTGCCTTTATCCTTCAGGTTACTTTATTACAATTTGCTTGCGCTTCAGTTATTTAACAAGCTCCATGGTGGATCTTTAGGAATGACCTTCTAGCAGTAACTTCATGGATTTCTTCCTTCCTTGTGACAGTCCATAAGGTTGGCTGTTCATTCCCTTCTGTGAAGCGTCCGATTCCTTACTTTTCAGTACAATTCCTACTCATCCCAGTAGTAGTAAGACATGAGGCAGCTGTCAGGGATCTGGTACACGTGATACTCTATAGGACAGGATTAGATGCTAGACTCTTAACTGGACAGTGCCTGTAGGCCTGAACGCTCCCACATATTCTGCATTTATGCTCAAGCTATAGAAAACATTTTATTTGTTTTTATGTGTATTTAGTGATATTTCTGCTCCTGCCTAGAAGTCTGTACACAGAGGATCCCTTTGTACTGTGCAGCATGAATTGGTTAAGGTAGAGAAGAATCACTGCAGGTTGGGTACTGTAGACTAACATATAAAGCTATAATACAGAGTAAAGGTAAGTTCACACAGAGTTTTTTGGTCAGGACTTTGAAAGCAATGGGAGCCGGTCAGTTCTTTTTTCCGGGAGCCGTTTCTTCCTCACGATTCGGCCTGAAGACACTCCCTCCTCTTGACTTGGCTCATTCATTGGGCCTAATCCAGAGTGGAATGCAGTGCACCGGCATTCAGTCGCATCTACCCATTTTTTTGGTCTGGAACCTGAGGCGGCCTCCACCTCAGATTCCAGACCAAAAATCCCCATGTGAACTTACCCTAAGGCTAAAGCCACACCTTGCGGAAAAGCAGCTTTTTTTTGTTGCAGTTTTTGATGCGGTTTTTTGAGCCAGGGGTAGTTTGAGCAGAAGGTAGAAGTATAAGAGCTTCCATTCAAATTCCCATTCCTTTTGTAGCCATTATTGGCTTTGGTTTAAAAGACCACAACAAAATCTGCAAAAAAAAAAAGCTGTGTTTCCACACCATGGGGTCTCAGCCTAACTTCATGGAATGCAGGTTTTTACTCCATTTTTTTTGTCATTCCCCTATTAAATATGGGAAATCGCTTGTAATTCTGAAGATAAAATAACCATTCTGCATTTTTCAAAAAAAATACAAGTTTGTTTTTCCCACAGCCCTTTTTTTTCTGTAATGTCTGGATGAGATTAACCAAATCCTCCTTCACCTTGGTGGTACGGTAAAATGCAGTGACCTTTCTGCTGTGTTTTTGCAGCAGCCATACACACTGCATTTACACAAAGTGGTTGTCCCAAGACTGCATAGATTATCTACAGGATAAGTGGGGGTCCCACAGCTGGAATAGCCACAAATGACATAGCCCTTGCCTGAAATATAGTGGTGTCAGAGCATTGTCTATTACTCCATTCAGTGGTAGCTGACTATCTTCAGAAGGTGTTGAATGAAGCGGCAGTGTGCATGCATGACCACTGCTCCATTCAGCAAGGGTCACCGGCCCCTTGTCCTCGTGATCAGTGGGTGTAACACTAGTTAGTCACTAGCATGCACCTATCACCTACACCGTGGAGAAGAACCAAGACACAATGTATATAAGAAACAAGTTTATACATGAACTTAGAGAGTTAATGTGTGGTCTATATGCTAGTCTACCTAATGCAGCCTGTGTTCACACCAGTCTTGTGCCTTTTTGGAGATGGAACTAGAAAGATTTATTCAGCTCATATTTTTTTACATCTGTTTGGGGGATGCAAACGGATGGTCATCTGCTTACGTAGACATCAATTTAAAAAACAAACACACAGATCAGTTTTGACGGACACAAAAACATAGTATACCCGCCAAAAAAAACAGATGGAAACTGATGACTAATCATTTACATAGGGTCAGTGTTAAATAAAAACTAATCAGTTACATAAAAACAGAAAAGTAGGACAAACTTCACTTTTTTGTCCCAAAAATGAACTAAAAGTACTGTATATACTCGAGTATAAGCCGAATTTTTCAGCACAGTTTTTGTGCTGAAAAAGCCCCCCTCGGCTTATACTCGAGTCTATGACCAGCCGCAATAGTAATGTATAGAATCTCCCATAAAATAGTGAGAAAAAAAAAGCTTTAAAAAAAAAAAAAAATACAATAAAAAAAATTAAGTAAATAAAAGTTGTAAATCACTCCTCTCCCTAGAATACATATAAAAATAGAAAATGACTGTGAAACACATACACATTAGGTATCCCTGTGTCTGACAGTGCCTGGTCTACTGAATATAGGGGATCTGCAGTGCTCCTGTTCTGTTGAGAAGGGGTTAATAGGAGCACTGCAGATACCCTATATTCAGCCAGGTTGAATTCCAAGTGGGGGAAAGGAAAAAAATAAATAAATAAAAAAATCAGTCCTCAAGCTCAGGGAAGGGGCAGACAGAGAACCAAAACACACCCTCCCCTTCCCCAGCAACTACTGCACCCAAAAATTCTGACCATTTTAATTTTTGAAACTTACCAGTAGCTGCTGCATCCCCCCCCCCCAGCTTATACTCTAGTCAATAAGTTTTTCCAGTTTTTGTGGTAAAATTAGGGGCCTCGGCTTATATTCGGGTCGGCTTATACTTGAGTATATACGGTAATCTATTTTTATTATACATTATAAATGGTCCTCGGTTTCCATATCAGTGTTTTGTATCCGTGAAACTGATCAGTTAAACTGATGATCAAAACGTGACGTGAACAGGCCCTTAGATGGTTTCAGTGACAGGCACCAATACATAAAAATGCTACAAGATGGATACAGCAATGGAGAAAAGTATTGTTCACATTGCAGGCCAGAAGACCGGAAAAGATGCATAATGGAAATGTGGTTTACATTACAAGGAAACTAAACAGGCGATTCTACTGTGTGTGTATACTATATATGTGTGTGTGTATATATTTTTTATGTAATGAAGTGACTGTGCAAATATAAGAAGCCCTGTTATGTATCCTGCGTTGAGGCCAATTATACTGTGCCAAAAATAGACCTTTATACCCGTATACCCAGGAGTGTTCACTCTCAGCAACATTTATTAAGGCTTATACAATCTTCACATCATACAAAAGGCCTAAAAAAATTAAGGTAAATCACAAAATGATGAGCGTCCATCTCACATGGGTTTCAGCATTTGGTACCAGTTGTGGCCAGAAGAAAAAGATCTTCAAAAACACACTGCAAACTGTATGTAAACTAAAGCACCACTATAATGGTGACAGTCTCCATGAGAACCTCTTCTACTCCCATCATCAATATGGATTGCAGTATTGATAGCAGATAAAGGGTCACTGCAGACGTTATAGAGGGCCTATGGTGTAATCTAGGATAATAACATAGAAGAACTAGGCGTTGTTTCTATACGTTGTCTAATAGGGCATTTAGTCTTAAAGGAGTTTTCCAAAAGCACATCTTGTGGGTCTGTAAGCCAGTCACATGGCTGCTTTCTTCCTCTCAGGAAGTGACATCTGCGTTCGTTGGTCACATGGCCATGCTCAGCTCAGTTTTTTTATTTTAATGGAACAGAGATATGGCGCCGCCATGTGATGAACGGACGTGATGCCACTTTGTGAGAAGAAGAAAGCAACCATGTTTTCACGTCCTGCACAACCCCTTTAATATACTGGCAACAAAAACACACAAGTACATTATAACATTTTTAAAAAATGATCAAAAAAGAAAATGCCAAAGAGCAGAAAATAAAAACCAAGTGTAAAACAGTCCTGCATTTTATCTGCAGAATACCATTAAGGTAAGTTCACATGGCAAATTTTGCAGCAGGACCCATCATGTAAAATCTAGCACAGCACCTTCCTGTCATTGGCAGACAGATTTCCTGCTCCCATTCACTTCAATGGGGGGTTCAGGACAAAGATCAGACTGGGCACTTATTTTTCCCCACTAGTTGATCTGCATCCCGTTGTAATGAATAGAGGGCAGATTTGACGGATTCCGCTTTGTGCAATTACACTTAGAAAGTGGAAATTATATAGGTATTACCTGAATGTCAATGTATGGTTCTGCTGACATGGATACCTAAAACTTAATAACCAAGTAGATGGCTGACATTTTTGTCAGGATCTGAGCTACATACATAAAACAGTTGTGACTGTGGTTGTGCTTTTGGTGGTGTTTGTCTGGGGATTTGAGCCGGTGCTCTGTGGTTCTTTGGATGATTCTCTTACCACTGAGCTGTTGGGATAGTGGTTGGGTCTCTACCACAGTGTCTATTGAGCTTGCTTTGTGTCTCGGTGGATGTGAGCTTCAGGTGTGTGTAATTGTCGTCAGCCTATCAGGTCTTTCCGGGGTCTGTATCGGGCTGACGGCTGGCTTCAGTCCTTGTCGGTTTTCGTGGTTACCAGCTAAGATTCTTGGCCCAGTCTAGAAGGAGAGTTTAGTTGGAGTTGTACGGCTTCTGGAGTGGAATTGGTAGTGGTGTGAGTTGTGTTCTGTATGAGAGTCTGTTTTCCCTCTTACTCCCCTACTCACACCCGGTCCTCTATTCCTGGCTGCCTGTCACTGTTTGGTATTAGTGAGTTTCTGTTTTGGGTTCCAGGTTTGTTTTGCCCCTGTCCTGTGATACCGTTCCTCACTCCTCCTCCCCTCGGTTCCTGTTGTATATTCATGGTTGTGCTGCACCTGTTAGTTCTCCAGTACGTCCCATCCTAGCTTGTACTTTGCTGCTGCACTTATCCATTCCCTAGGGGTGACTGCCTTTAGTTTCCCAGTCCCTAGCCGCTTTCAGCTCTCATCCTATCTGTCAGTAGGTCTTCACGTTTAGAGAGCGAGTAGTTGTTGGGGCCGAGCTTAGCTTGGGAACAGCTGACCAACACCCTCAGGCAGGACATAGTCAGCCATCGTAGTGCTAAGAACAGCTTACCCTACCCAGTTTCCCTAGAAGTGCTAGCATCGCTCAGAACCACAGTTTTCAGAGATCCACATAACCCTGACAATTTTCTAGTGTTGCCAGGACCCTGTCTATTCTTACAACAACAATACAGGCCATAAGCACTACTACAGAAGTGTGCCAACTATACAGCTCTTCTGCTATGTGTACAGAGTAATGGCACTGATCTGCTCCATTCTCTTTCCTTCACTTAAAGGGGTTGTCCCATTACAAGGATACTATCTATACTGCTTGTTAATGTGGATGTAAGACTTTTCCTGAATACATTGCTTCAGCAAAACTGCTTTGTTTGTCCAGTATCTTACTTTATTCAATTCATTGTTGACACAGCCCTTGACTTATCTGCTCAAAAGTCAAGTGATGTATCTGCTGCTCTCAGGGGGGAGGGAGGAGGGGCTCAGTGCAGGGAAGCGAGCCTGTGTATCTAGCTATTCCTGTGTCTACACCACATGTGACCTAGCTTGGGGGGAGGGGGTGTGTGGTATATATGCATGCATATATATCACCCCCCCATACAGCGGTCAGCAACTAATGGGAAGATGAGACTCCAAGGACTGTTATACTTTATATACATAACGTCTGAGATTTATATTTGGGAAGTATGTGAACGCTGGGGGACTGGTCTCACCATTCAAAGCGCTGTATGTCCGATGCCTAGCTGCATCAGGAGCGCGCACGCAGGGCCAGCAGCATAGAAGAGACGTCATCTCGCCGCTGGCTTTGCATATGTAACCCCGCCCACCAATGACGCAAGAAACCAGGAAGAAAGAAGATTTTACAGCAGCGAAGACTGGTGAGTATGCGACGTGGGAATACCCCTTTAAATATAATGTAAAGTATCAGTGGATTAGGGTGAGACACCCAGCCAGATGTACTGCAAGGAACTTCATAAGAAGGGCGGTAAAGTTAAATCTCATGTATTCTGAAAATGGTGTAGAATAAAAGCCATCTTTACGTATCTGGATGCACGTACTGTACGTGTGCCGCCTGGCTACACTAGCTTTTTGCAACCTACTAGCGAAGTGCAATGAATAGTGGTAAGGTATAGTTCATATACCTTCAGGCATGGTATCTGCATCCCAATCATGACTAAAATATATCTAATATTTATATTTATGTAATATATATTTCATTTTTACAAGATTTGTCACATACTACATACTAGTTCACACCCTCCAAAAAAAAAAAAAAAAAAGCCAGTTTTGCTTGAAATAACTTTGAAGTTTCGTTGGCAAAACACCAATTTTGTAGAAGAAAAATGTAATTCTATGTACCAAGACCATTGGCGTACTTGCTCATGGAGCAGTAGATGCCAATGAAGACCCCATTGTGTATAATCTTGCGTTCATTGGTGGTTGCATGAGGGGGTGTTTCAGCTTCAAGTGGCTACCGCTGAGTGAGCATGAACAGCAGAAACCCTTTCACTAAGCTAGAAGACGTATACGATCCAACCTTATGTGGTAACACAGGTCTGCCCAATACAGATCGCCTCCGTCCTGCAGTTTCATGCTCGTGTACATGTTTAATTACATTATTTCAGTCATTTCCAGCACAGAAAAGGGAAAAACTGACATTTCATCTCATGTCCATGTGAATGCTCACACTACTGGAGTATCTGTACAGCTTCCTTCACATCTGCGCTGCTTTTTGTTCTTCTCCGTTATAGAACCAGAACAACATTTAATACAATGGAAACAGTTCAAAGATTATCTATAATGGGGTCAGCTGGACTTCCATTCTGATGTCCGCCATTTTGTTTGCATGCAGCACTTTTCTATCTGCAATGTAAATGGATTCTGTGACAGATGTGAGTATCGCCTACCAATTGCATCATCTTTATTTACCCCGTCTGACTCCAGAATCTGCCAGGTCCCATTGGTTTTAGAGGACAACTACAGGTTAATAACATGAAAGTACCTAAAGACCATTGCAATAACCTGAGAGGACAGGTGAGGCCACACATCACATAAGTCTATGTACTTCACAAGCTACAAGTTCTTAGGCTGTATTCAGATGAAGTATTTAAACCTGTGCGCTGTTTTGCTGGGGCTAAAAACATGTACGTCACCTGTAAAACCTGAAATGCAAATCACAGCAAATACGCATGCATTTTATCCCAAAGCACTTCTAACCACACGTAGTCTGACAGGTATGTAAAGCTAAAGTTACACGTCACACACTCTCTCTATGTGGCTAATATCCAGGAAACTACACTTGTGTGCATGAGGCCTTAGCTCATCGGTTTGGGGCCAAAAAGACAGGTTTCTGGGCTTTTTAAAGACACTTTCTGCATGAATCCAAGCACAGACTGCAGACCACTACAACAAAGACAGGTTTCCATTTCATGCTGTTAGGGTTATCATTCGTACTGGGGAGTGAGAATACAAGTACATGAGAGAGTACACTAGAAGTATATATATTACTAATTCTACTAGGAAATTGTATAATGGACAGGATACAGACTGCTGTAACTGATGTCCTCAGACTACCTGTGCAAAATCCTGTCCGATTAAAGGGATTCTATCATTGGGGAAAGATGTTTTTAACTGAAGCAATGTTGGAATAGCCTTTATAAAGTCTATTCTACCCCTACACTTACTTTCCTTCTCCTCGCTGTCATTTGTCCAAACAAAACGTTTTATTCTCATACGTAAATGATGCTCAGGGAGCGTTCCCCTTGTGCTTCGAGCACACCCACCTCCAGCGCTGTTTTTTCACGCCCCCTGCATCTTGCATCTGCTTCTTGCTCCGTTGGCCATTTTTCTGGAGTACACTGGTGTAAGAAACTAAACAAAATGGGCCGACGGAGCATGCTTAGTGGGCTCTGCCTGAACTCCAAGTGGTAGAGCATACGATGCATGCTGTGCTCCCTGTGCATCATTTACATGAGAAGAAAACCTTATTTTGGACAAACCGCAGCAAGGAGAAGAAAAGTAAAGGTAGGAGTAGAATAGCCAAGTTTCCCCAATGATAGACTCCCTTTAAGAAAGTCATATTCCTAGAAAATTATACAGAAAAAAAAAAGAAAAAAAAAAGGTTGCCTTCATATTAGGGTATAGTAGGGTCCCATAGACATTTACCTTCAGTACAACTCTGAGGTTGTATATACCCATATTCCAGTTAGGTACGGAAGCCCTAAGCCAGCAGAGCAGCTCCAGCTCTGCAATACTAGTATTCTACCATTAAAGGGGCTCTATTATTAGATTTCCCAGTTTTTAGATAAGCATATGCGTGACTAGCCTTTAAAAAAGCTATTCAGGTGCTGGTAATTGTTTTTGAAGCCCCCCTACTCCGTGCACCCCCCTGCATCATAGCTTGTTTACGCCCTCCTCTCTTCTTTGATGTCCTCCTCCTTGCGATTCACTGCCTCCAGCCCGGCGGTTTTGATTGAAATCTGGCACATGCGCAGTAGTGCTCTCTCTGGAGTGCTACTGCACACTCTCTAGGGCCATTTTCCTGTAGAAAACATCGGTGACTGTACTGCACATGGGCAGCACGCTCGCGTAGTTCTCAGGGGAACTGAGCAGTTCTCTACACAAAAATGGCACGGAAGCCTGCACAGTAACACTCCAGAGGGAGCGCTACTGCGCAAGTGTGAGATTCCGATTGAAACCGCCGGGCTGGATGCGGAGAATCGCAAGGAGGAGGAAGTCAAAGAAGAGAGGAGGGCGTGAACAAGCTATGATACATGGGGTGCATGGTAGGACTGATTTGCATATACATTTTTACGGTAATTCAGTGAAACGGGGGCAGGGGGGGATTTTTAAAAACATTTAGCAGCACCTGAATAGCCTTTTCAGGCATATGTTTATCTAAAAAAACGGAAAATCTAATGATAGAGCCCCTTTAGAGAGTAAGTTAAAATCAGTCATGTGGCTGCCTTCATGAAAAGGGTTACCAGCATTATACAAGCAATGAATACCCCTTAGATTTTACTATTATAGAGGTGATTCTATAAGTAAACTCCAAAGTCATTTAGGAGGTACAGAGAACCGCACTCGTGCTGCGCTACAACGCTCGGCTGGGGTTAAGCCTCCAAATTCTAGCTGTCACAACAATTTCCACCCACATTTAACTTCTGTCATGAAATCACATTATCTTTTTTTATGTGAAGCAGAAAGAATATTCCGGCAACGCCTCAACATTCATCCCTTCCAAAAAATCAGAGAGCCAAACAAATGGTGCAGCGCGTGGAGCAGCAGAGAGGCGTGAATAAGCATCAGGGAAAGGGATAAAAAAAAAGAAAAAAAGAAAAAAAAAACTGGTATGTCATCTCAGAAAGTAAATGTGAGTGCAGAAAACGTGGTGTCAGCAATGTCTGCTCAGATTCCCCAACACACAAGCTGCTTAACCAAAGCTGAAAAGCAAATGTCACATGAAAAGGTGCGACACGAATGCAGATTTACCTTTCAGTGAATCATTTTCTGCTCTCATGATGTCGATCAGGGAGCTTTCCAGTGAATGCATGTCAAATGTTCGGGTGCGATCCTGCAAAAGAACACAATATACTTAGATGGAAGCCAAACTAGGGAAATAAACACTAAGCAAGAAGCATTGAGAAGTTTATAAACCCTGCACTTCAGAAGTCAATTGCTAACCAGTCTCTGCTTTGGGGAAAGTGGGTATGGTTTGTCTGTCTAGCCATCTGTGTACAGAATTTATCAAATATATCTAACAAGTTGCAATAATTGTTGCAATAATTGTTACAATCTCACTCCAAGTAAGTGGGTGGCGTAGAAAGTGAAGTGACATCTCAATTTACTATGCACCCGGTTTATCAAACATATGGCAACACCAAAACCGACTTAGAAGGGGTTATTCAGCTTTCTTACAACATGTTTTATTCATAGGATAAGGCATCAATTTTAGATCAGCAAGGACCTGACTAATGGGATCCCTGCAGATCAGCAGTTTCCATGTGCTGGCGTGCTCATGTTCTTTTAACAGTGGCCATAAAGAGTACGGACGTTACTAAAAGTATTGGGAGTGAGCATAACTGGGGCGTCCTGGTAATAGAAAATTCCTCCAATCTAAAATTGATGCCCAATCCTATAGATAAGAATTTTAAAAAGCTGAAAAACCCTTGGAAAATCCCCCATTACACGTTTAACAAGAAGAAAGTGACGAACATATCCTAAATGGAGAATATTATTTGATCACACCACTAAATCATTGAATTCAGGCGTTTCATTCAGTTCCATTGCCGCAGGTATAATATACAACCCCTAGCCATGCAGTCTGCCCCTAATACATATGTGACAACGGGTCGATCTAAAGAGCTCACCGAACACCAGTGTGGTAGTGTAATAGGATGCAAACATCGCAACAAGTCCGTTTGTGACAGATCTTTCCTCCTCGATATTTCGCCATCATGTATGACTGGTATTAGTGAAAAGTGGAAGTTTTTAGGAACCACAGTAGCTTAGCCAAGAAGTGGCAGACCACAAAGAGTTACAGAGCGGGGTCACCAAGTGCTACAAATAAGTCGGCAACGCTCTGCTGACCCAATGGGGTACTTGGTTTTGCTGGAGGTCACCACGTATGTGAACAAAGCCTACAACAAACAGTTACCAAAGGAGAAGGAGACAGCATTGCTTGTCTGACATAAAGACTGTGATGAATCTCATATAGATATAGATATAGATATATATATATATCACACAGTATATATCTTACAAATGAGTAAAATCAAGCTGCCATCTCGGCACATGACCGCCTAACCAGGAAAGTAAGAAGAGATGGAGCCCAACGTAGACTGGAGTGGCAGCTTTCCAGCGGAGACTCAGAGGGGTGAGGATTTATTATTTTACCACCAGCAGGGTAATTTTTCCCCCTTTTGCCAACAGCTAATCCTTTTATGCATCAGCAACAGGAGACCTTCACCACATTTACAACATATCATTATGGATACATGTAAACCAGGTGGAAATGCAGCAGACTTTGCGTGCAGATAGACAGAATGTGGATTTCAGCCCCTGTAGAGCACAAAATAAGAACCATACAAAATTCACAAGAATGGATTATTTCCACCCCAAGTGGATTTATCCTAAAAAGCTCACAGACGCAGACTGATCCACAGACCTATTCAGTGGACTCTATAGTTTCCATTTATCATAAATGTCTATTAGCAAAGACTTCACATTAGGGGAGATTTATGAAAACTGGTTGTAAAAGGAAAGTGGACGAGTTGCCCATGGACGCCTATAAGATTACGCCTCTCTATGAAAAAATGCAGCCCAATTGGTTACCAAGCAGAACTATTTCAGGTTTCTCTCACACCACTTTTGATCAATCCCACCGTTTTACCTTTTCCAAAAGCATGGTACAGATCGTGAAAATTGTACATGATGTTACTGGGAACAGTTCGGTCAGACATCAAACCTTAACTTATTACAGGCGTGAGGCCATGTCTACAGGACGCTCCTAGACCATGTGGCAGGTTGTCATCCATCAGAAAGCAAGGCAGGGAAACCCTGGATGAGATCTCATGTCTGTTATTTCCTGAGGTCTAGGGAAACAGGAAGCAAGCAGGAGAGAAGAGGCCTACAGAATATGTGGGGGAAGGGAAAAACCCAATAATCTACCTCTACAGTTTACGCTAGGTTCACACCTGCGTTCATGTCTCCGTTCTATGGTTTCCGTCTTCTGCATGGCAGAAGACGGAAACCATAGACCGGGTCCGGCCGTGAGCGTTTTAGGCTCTCCGCCGCGAAACCGGATTTTTTAATCCGGACACAGAGTACTGCATGTCCGACTCTGTGTCCGGATTATAAAACCCGGTTTCGCGGCGGAGAGCGCAAAACGCTCACCGCCGCTCACGGCCAGACAGCTTTCTCACCCATTCAAATGAATGGGTGAGAAAGTCTCCTACAGGCTTCCGTCTCCTGCATCTGTTTTATGCAGGAAACGGAAACCTGCAATAAGGACAGATGAACGCAGATATGAACGAGCCCTTAGTTGTGGTCTATTAAAGGTACAATAAAGCTAGAAATGAGCGATATAAGGGATCATCCTACCACGATTTGTGGGGGGACAACTCTGTACTAGAAGACAAGGACTACAAGGCAACTTTTCCCGTAGCTCCCATTGCCCGACCAAAGATTGCTGGACCACCCTAACTAGTGCAAATGAGTAGAGTCTCACTGTATTCCTGATGATGCTGCAACTGCAACTTCTACTTGTCACAAACAAAAAAAAAAAAATCCAGCAGTGCTGAATCATTTTGTGGTAGAAGTCACAGCAGCTTCAGGGTTGCAATGAGACTCCAATCATTTAGACGGTAAAGGAGTCATACGCTTAGTTCTCACGTGAATACCATGTGGTGTAATTTGGTCCAGAAAAAAAAATGCTTCCTAATTAGGAAGCGGTTTTTGGACCTTGAGGCGTTTTTTGGTAAAAACTGCTTCAGAAAACGCCAGGTGGTTTTTCCCTCCTGGACAGTGAATGGACCTTAAAAAAAACAAAACACGTTGCAGTTTTTGGGCACGTTTTTTGGCAGACGCAACGCGGTTTCCGCCTCCCATTCACTTGTATTGACTTCCTGAGGCGGAATCCTCCTCCAGAAGGGTCATGTTGCTTCTTTTTCCGCTAGCAGAAAAACGAACGCTAGCAGTCTCCATAGACCACCATTGTGAGGGGGCGGATTATGACGTGGATTCCACACCATAATCCGCCCCCTCTGTGCCCGTGTGAACGGGCCCACAGGCAACATGGTGGGGTCATTCCATATCAAGTGATCCAAATAGGAATATTTTTTTTACCTGATGTCTTTAGATTTTTTTTATTTTTATTTTTTAAGTACAACTTAAGTTAATTACAAATAAAAAGTTTTGAATTTTTTTCTTCATCAGTTAATTTTTTATAGACTTCTAAAGTTTTGAAAAAGTGTGAATTTTGTCCTGGTATGGCTTTACATTTTTTAACATATCTTGGGCTAGAATTAAGATAAATAGGTGGGAGAGGCATCATTTTTCTCAGAGTGGTACCGGCTTTCATTTGATATGTCACAAGACGATGTTTCTTTATATTTTGTTTTGGAGAAATCAAATTCAAAATTTTGATGCGCAATTGCGAAAAAAACGTATGTTTTAAAATTGTGAAAAAATGCATTTGTGTTACTTGTGTTCTTGGTTATATTTGTACAGGTTTTCAACTTGGGACCAAATTGGGATCAATTTTTTTAAAAAAAAATTTTTAAGCCTTGAATCATCTGATTTTATGTTTGTGTGAGCTTCTTCCTTTTTTCTTTTCAAATGACAACTTGATGAATTCAACATTTATATGCAACAATAAAGAGAAACAAAAAACAAATACTGTAAGTGCCAGAACAAATACATCTTATCAGAACACAACTTGTTCAGCATTTTCAACCTGAATGCATTGAACAAACCGAAAGAAAAAAGCTGCTCATATCCTCAAGTGCGATTTTCTAAATAGTCTCATCCTAATTATATGTTAACAAGAGTACAAGAACCAATATTTCTAACACCTATTTCTACATGTAACAATTGTTTTTTATTATAGCACTAAACATGTAATTTATTAGGAAAAATAGTCCAGTAGATAAATCCTCATTCTATAAAATATGAACTAATCAAACAATTAATAGGACATTTCTAAACTACTGGCCTTTTATCATCAATTTGTCCTTTCTAGTGAGTGAAATGTAATCTTGTCCATAAGCGCTTACTAGCAATGGCCATTTCCTTTTGTGTCAAAGAGTATGTACGGCCTGTCACGGTGTTAGGCTCCACCTGAGTTAATATCTGATTTTTGTTGACTTGTAAAATGTCTGGTTTTCTTGGATACAAAAAGGATGGTGCTGGACCAGAAGGATGCAAAAAAGTCAATTTTATTGTCTTCATTTTCACAATCTTTGGAGAGTACAGTAGCCAGCCACCAGCGCCGATCATATTCACAGGTCACATAACCAGTTATGTCATCCATTGCCAATCTTGTGCCGCCTTCTACCACTTCATGGACTTCACTGTCATTTTAGACCACAGGCTGAACAGATCTGAATTCAAGATTTTCGGAATGACACTGTAATAGTTATATTTTAAAATATTATCCCATCGCGATCCCAACTTGAATTTTGGTACAGATGTGGCTAAGGGCATAGCAGGCCCATGTGCATTTTTTTGATATTTTTAAATAAAACGTTTTTTTTTCGGAAATGAGTTTTAAAATTTTGCGCTCACATGGGTAAAATATTAACAAAGATACTCTTGTGACATATTTGGTGAAAGCCTGTATAGTTCTGAGTAGAATGGTGTTTATTTTGTTTCTCTATCTTTTTTCTAGCCTAAGTTATGAGGAGAAATGTAAAGGCAGGCAACACAGAAATTCGCACTTTCTGAACTTTGAAAATCAATTAAAAAATCAAAAAAAATTTCTAGAATTTTTTTTTCTTCACATTTTGCATTCTCTGACACACTATTACCAAATGACAAAATCTCAAAAGAATTAAAAATATAGAGGGAAAAATCATTGGTTCACTTGACACGGAATGACCCGGTGATCTTTGGTGGGAGTCAAGCCCAAAGGTATCAGGTAGCCTTGGCCTTAACGTTTTATGGCTTCTACTGGACATAATAGTTATAAAACAGCTATACATAGCCTAACATTGGTGAATTTAATATGTGGGGTGAATCTAAGGTGTTTACAAAGGGTAGAGAAGCAGAGATTAAAAATCTGTATACCAAAGTCATCAAGTATTGAACTAAGCCACTTGTATGAGAAGTAATAAGGAAGAAAAAGCAAACCAGGTTGCACAAGATTTTTCTTCCCAGAAAGAAGATTCTCCGGCTGCCGATCTAGCAGACATTCAGGGATTGAGCAACATAGGCACTCATGTCCTGGTTTGAGGCCAAGCCCTATTTATGTCCATTGCCAGGTAGACTCTTCCCTAAGCAGCTTTATAACTGGGATAAAGCAATACAGACAGCACTAAAGATGATCTGACAGCCCATAGACTACAATAGACATATACATTCACCAAAGGCAAACCTCAAACATAGGAGATGGATTCCATCCCAGCAATAAGCCATTTCTACACAAGGCAAATATAAGAGAAAACTTCCATAGCAACCTCCTTTATTCCACTGCTTTTTATACAGTACATTATGACCTATTTAAAAATGAAAATACAATGGGAAAACTGTATATGAACCCCACCCTTCTAAAACAGGGAGATGCCATAGATTTCTCCAAGAAAGGATTAGACAATGTCATAGACTCTCCAAACCATGAACCACAGATCCCAGAAGTCTACGGATCATTCGCCAGAGACTACAATCTACATGATGCCATGTGAGCGGCTGCTCAACAAGTGCGACAGGCTAGTACATGAAGCCAATATCTGTCGGCAAAGTATTAGCCTCTTTCCCCCTCCCCACTTATCTGAACAGTTCACAGACCCCTCCTAGACCTGTCTAAACCTGTTGCGAATTAGACAGTGGATTCAATTTCAATCTGCATAAAATATTTCCTACTAAAATACTAGTCATAAGTGAAGAAGAAACATGGCGCTAGATAGTGAAAGGATTTTCATTGTATACTGAAAAAGTTATGGAATATTCTTAACATGTCAGCATCATATTCTGCAGATTCTCAATGGTGTACAAAGAAAAGGGGCGACTTCTCACCACTTGCAGTCTATGAACAGAAACCTTAGTGGAGTGGGGAGGAGTGCGGACCTCCAGTCTTGCAGTCACCACTTCTTCTGTATCTGTAAGTCTAATTTCACACAGGGCTCCTGGACTGTGGGATCCTTATGGATTGCTGGATACGCATGGGCAGGGTTTGACTCCTGCAGGTAGAGAGGTTGACCTTTTGGTTGGACCAAAGCTCTTTTGTTAAAGACGTTTTCTTGGGGGCAAGTCCCGATGCCACTTTACAGGCCTATGACATCATGTTCATGTATTACATTGGCTATTTACAGCTTTGTTCCCTTCCAGTGAATGGGGCTGAGCTGCACTACTAAGCCCAGCCCCTACATGTAGTAGATGGAGGCTGCAGCACTTAAAAGGGGTATTCCCACATCGCGTACTCACCAGTCTTCACTACTGTAAAATCTTATTTCTTCCTGGTTTCTTGCATCATTTGGTGGGCGGGGTTTCACATGCAACCTGCAGTTTAGCCCTGCCCCTAAATTAGCATGTAGCTCCGCCCACCCATATTGGACTATAAAGTACAGGCAGCAGCAATTCCATTCTGTGTTACATACAGAGACTGCCGGTCTCTGCCATAATGAACACAACTGAATTAGCTAGCCTGATAACTGGGAGAACAGAAGAAATGAAAGCAGTTCCCCTCCCCTATCTGACAGCAGGGAGCTAGGTCACGTGGTGTAGACACAGGAATAGCTAGATACACAGGCTCGCTCCTGTGCACTTAGCCCCTCCTCCCTCCCCCCTGAGAGCAGGCAGATATATCACTTGACTTTTGAGGAGATAAGTCAAGGGCTGTGTCAACAATGAATTTAATAAAGTAAGATAGTGGACAAAAAGCAATTTTGCTGAAGCAATGTATTTAGGAAAAGTCTTACATCCACATTAACCAGCAATATAGATAGGATCCTTGTGATGGGACAACTCCTTTAACTGGATGTCTTTTCAGGCTGGTTGGTGGCGGTCCCAGACGGCGATTGAATATTATAATCCCAAAAAGACCCTTTAATGGTTATGTTTGATTTCTGCATTAGGCAAGTTACTGAAGAAGACAAGCCAAGGGCAGTTCTAGTCTAAACATCATTGTGTATTTGTTGCTGCGAGTTGATGACCTCATGAGACAGCGATCCTATTCCCGTTCTTGCCACATTGTCTATAATTTATTAGGTAAGCTACTTAATAAAAGCACTGACCTGATACAGGCAACTCCATCCCATATAATCTGTCCAGCCTGTGACATTTTGACCTTGAGCCCATTAATACTAATTTTACCAATAGTTTTTTCCCCCCACAAATTTAACATTATTTTTGCATATAAGCCTCACATCTACAGAATGAAACAATAGAGATATATCATATGCAACACAAATGCCATAATGTCCGCTGCTGCATGCACACACAGCCCAAGAAGTGGTCTCTATTTCCATCCTATGTGAATAATTCACATGCGGTAACACAACGTAGTCCACTTAAAGGGGTATTCCCACAATAATCAGATTTCATAGAAAAGTTACAAAATGTCACCTATAGAAAGCACTTAGCAACAGTGTATATGTCATTAGAAAAAGTCCAATTAAAGGGGTTGTCCCATCTCAAGGATCCTATCTATACAGCTAGCAAATGTGGATGTAAGGGCTCGTTCACACGGGTGCAAGAGGGGCCGATTTTAGCGTTGAATCCACCCCCTCACAATAGGGGTCTATGTAGACCGCTAGCTTACTTTTTTCTGTGAGTGGCATGTTCCCGCTCACGGAAAAAAGAAGCGAGCTGCCCTTTCTTCAGGTGGGTTCCGCAGCTGATTCAGCCCCAGTGTCCACCTCGCAGCAGCACCCTCCGAAATAGGCCCATTCATTTGGGCCTACTCCATAGTAGGAAGCTGTGACAGTCGTGGCAGGCACATTTTGGCCCTATTCTAACGCGCCTTCCCGCTTCAAAATCAGGACCAAAATACACCATCCCGCACCCCATGTGAACTAGCCCTAAGACTTTTCCTAAATACATTGCTTCATCAAAACTGCTTTATTTGGCTACTATGAGATTCTTCACTTCATTGTTTACACTGCGTTTCCATAACCACGGACCTAGGGATGGTCCTATCTCTCCACCCAGGACAAGTGAGGATCAGGGGAGCTGAGTGCTGGGAGCGAGCTTGTATTTCTGAGCAGTTTATCTCCTGCTCTTCCAGTTATTAGTCTGGTAATCGAATTTTGGTGATAAGGGCTGAGACAGGGAGTCCATTACCTCTGTATGTAACACAGACCTAAAACTGAGTATATTGCAAGCTGACTCTTGGTCCTGTAGCATGTAAATTTGGGATTCTCATCACCTATCAAATCCAACTCTACTACATCAGCTTCATATTGTGCATCTTACAGTGATAATGTGCTAATTTATTTACAACCATCCCTTATTACTGACTGCAAACATGTACTGCTATGAAGAGAGATAGCAGAGCTGGCTTTGTGTGTGAGACAGCAAGTCAAATCCCGCCCACCAATTTACTGAGAAAACCAGGAAATGAACAGAGCACACAGCCTGCAAGTTGGTGAACAGGCAAGTTAGGAATACCTCTTTAAGTACCCCTATCCCTACCACTGTCTGAGCACTGTTGTCAATGGGTACGACCTGTAGTCCTTCATTCAGGACAAGAATGCCCAATTTGCGTCTTTTACTTTATTATAGCTTATTAGGTCCAGGTCAGGTTTCTGCTGGATTTGAGAAAAGTCCACTGTGCAGGACTTTTGTCTCCACCAATTTTAGACAGAATCTGCAGCAGTTTCCTACGGAGATGTGAACCTAGACATATAGACATGAATTCCAAATGCATGCATGTATGTATGTATGAAAGGCAGCACAGATGCCCACTGCAAGCGATGGCACAATATTCATGCAGATTTCAGCATGGAATATGGACAGAAAGTCACATAAGAATTCCACAAAACTTTAAAGGGAATTGCAGGGTAATGATATTATAGCCTATCCTTAGAATAGGTCATACATATATCAGTGAAGGGCTCTGTGCCCTGTATAGCTTGGGCCAGCAGTTAGCCCCATAATATTGGTAGTCATTGACAATCCCTTTAACCCTTTCCCGACATTCACCGTAATAGTACGGTGCATACCGGGTGTGTAACTATGGCGACCGCCCAGGAGCCAGGCAGCCGCCATAGCCGCCGAGTATCTACTGCTTTACAATAAACAACCGGCGCTAATGTCTCCGAACGGTCCCCGGACCGATCGGAGGCATTAACTCCTCCAGTGCCATGGTCAGAGGCGCCATTT